>NC_045619.1:119170894-119476114 GCF_009829155.1 Mustela erminea
GCTTGGCCCACATCACCTCAAGAGAAAATAAATTCGAGTCCACCTGATGAACTGATCTTTGTAATGGAATCAAAACACAATGCCAGACAAGCATACAAATAAACAAAACCAAATACTAACAAACTAAATAAAAAGGGTGAAAAAAATTTTTAAAGGAAAATGAGGAAAAACAGTAAAGAAGAAATGAGAATGAGAAGAAAAAAAGGAATTCAAGGAAAAATTGAGTGGCATTAAATACATTTGTAATGCTGTGTAGCCATCACCACCATTTCCAAAATTTTTTCATCCTCCTAAATGGAAACTCTGTACTCATTAAAGAATTTCTCATTCCTTTCTCTCCTCAGTCTTAGTAACCTCTATTCTACCTGCTAGCTCTATGAATTTGTGTAGTCTAGGTATTTGTGTAATTGTACAGTATCTGTCCTTTTGCAACTGGCTTATTTCATTTAGCATAATGTTTTTCAAGTTCATCCATATTGTAGCAGATGTCGGTACTAAGTCACACTGCTGTTTTATTTCTTTTAAAGATTTCTAAAATTTGTTTAGAGAAAGAGAACACAGGCATGTGCGTGCATGAGTGTGGGGAAGGGCAGAGGGAGAGGAAGAGGGAGAGAAGCAGACTCCCCACTGAGCACAGAGCCTGACATGGGGTTATCACCACCCAAGCCAAAATCAAGAGTTCTCAATGGAGCAAACCATCTGTTGTTTTAATAACAGCCATTCTCATGGATGTGAAGTAGTATCTCATCATGGTTTTGATTTGCATTTCCATAACGATTAAGGATGTTGAGCATCTTTTCATGTGCTTATTGGACATTTGCATCTCTTCTTTGGAGAAATGTCTTTTCAAGTCCTTTGCCCATTAAAAAAATTTTTTTTTAAATTTTTTTCTTTTAAAGATTTTATTTATTTATTTGAGAGAGAGACAGTGAGAGAGAGCATGAGTGAGGAGAAGGTCAGAGAGAGAAGCAGACTCCCTGTGGAGCTGGGAGCCTGATGCGGGACTCGATCCCGCGACCCCGGGATCATGACCTGAGCCGAAGGCAGTCGTCCAACCAACTGAGCCACCCAGACGTCCCCATTTTTTATTTTTTAAAAAGAGATTTTATTTATTTGAGGGAGATTGAGTGAGAGAGAGTGAGCCTGAGGGGTGGGGGACTTGTGAAGAGGGAGAAGCAGAGCAGGGAGCTTGACACAGGCTCTACCCAGGACCCTGGGATGATAACCTGAGCTGAAGGCAGACACCCAACTGATCAGCCACCCAGGCACCCCTGAACTGGTTTTTTTGGGGGGCTCAAACTCACAACCCCAAGATCAAGAGTTGAATGCTCTACAGACTGATCCATCCAGGTGCCCCATGGGGGTTTTTGTTTGTTTTGCTTTTTCTTGTTGAGTTGTAGTTTTTATATATTCTGAATATTAATCCCTTATCAGATGTGATTTGCAAATATCTTCTCCCATTCTGTGGGTTTTCTTTTCACTCTCTTGATAGGGTCCTTTGATGCACACAAAATTTTATAATTTTTTTAAATTCGGCTCCAAGCCCAGCATGGAGCCCAACATGGGGCTTGAACTGACCACTGTGAGATCAAGGCCTAAGTTGAGATCCAGAGCCGGGCACTCAACCAACCGAACTATCCAGGCACCCCAAAAAGTTTTAATTTTGATGAGGATCTACTTTATCTATTTTTTCTTTTGTTACCTGTGCCTTTATGATCATATCCAAGATATCATTACCAAGTGAAATGTCATGAAGATTTTCCCCTATGTTTTAAGAGTTTCATAGTTTTAGCCCTTAAGTTTAGATCTTTGATCTACTTTGAGTTAATTTTTTAAAGATTTATTTATTTATTTTGGAGAGAGAGAGAGAGTAAGCGAACAAGTGGGAAGGGCAGAGGAAGAGAATCTTAAGCAGATTCCATGCTGAGTGCAGAGCCCAAGGCAGGGCTTGATCTCACAACCCTGAGATCATGACCCTGAGATCACAACTTGAGCAGAAACAGAGTTGGATGCTTCACTGACTGCCACCCCCGTGCCCCACTGTGAGTTAATTTTTGAATGGGATATAATTAACGGTCCAACTTCATTCATATGCATGTGGATATCCAGTTCTCCCAGCACCATTTGTTGAAAATAAGTTCCTTTCCCATTAAATTGTCTCGACCTCCTTGTCAAGGATTAATTGACCGTATATGTGAGAGTTTATTTCTGGGCTCTCTATTCCACTGTCAGTCTTTATGCCAATACCACCCTGTTTTGATTACTGTAGATTTGTAGTAACTGTTTAACATCAGAAAGTGTGAGTCCTCCAATGTCGTTCTACATTTCCAAGATTGTTTTGGCTATTCAGGGGTTCCTTGAGATCCAGTATGAATTTTAGGATGAGTTTTTCTAATTTAACAAAAATAGGATAGGAATTGCATTGAATCTTTTTTTCCCACAGTGCTTTTCATCACCTATATACTATATATTTTACTTTCTCTGTTCTATTGTCTGTCTTCTCCATTAGAACTTCGTTTCACTGCTTTATCCCCAACACTTAGAATTCAATAAATCCTGTTATCTGTCGAAAAAAGGAAGGAAGGAAACATTCTTATGTATGTAGCATCTGGCCCATTTCTTTTTTTTTTTTTTAAGATTTTATTTATTTATTTGACAGAGAACACAAGTAGGCAGAGAGGCAGGCAGAGAGAGAGGAGGAAGCAGGCTCCCTGCTGAGCAGAGAGCCTGATGCGGGACTCGATCCCAGGACCCTGAGATCATGACCTGAGCCGAAGGCAGCGGCTTAACCCACTGAGCCACCCAGGCGCCCAGGCCCATTTCTTGACATATAAAAGATGCTCAGTTAAAACCGGTGAATAAGGTAAAATGCTATTTATATTTTTCACCTAATACATGCTTACAGACATACGTACATTTCTACATTAAAAGTGCTTCTCAACTGCTTGTTCTCATATTGCTTCAGAAAGAATTCTGAGATAAATTCATATAAATTTTTATACTTTAAATAATTCTAAAATTATATTTATGTACATGTATGGCATATTTTGAAGTTACCTGCAGCTGATTTGTATCATATAGACACTTTATTTCCAAAAGTACTGTTGCTGGCTCCTTAGAACCTATGTAAAATCTAAAGGCTAGCATCATATCACATTAGATTTTTTTTTTAAAGATTTTATTTATTTATTTGACAGAGAGAGTGAGAGAGAGCACACAAGTAGAAGGAGCAGCAGACAGAGGGAGAGGAAGAAGTAGGCTCCGCACTGATCAGGGAGCCCAGTGCGGGACTCAATCCCAGGACTCTGGAATCATGTCTGAGCTGAAGGCAGCTGCTTAACCAACTGAGCCACCCAGGTGCTCATCACATTAGGCTTTTGTCTGTAAAAATAAAATAAAACTCTAATAAATAGTCTACTTTAAAAAAAAAAAAAAGAACATCCCAAACAACTTTGTGACCATTTGATGTAAGGTCTTTTAAATCCCTCCTTTTTAAAAGAACAACAGCTCTTGCCAAGGCCCCTGACCACCTTGCATGTCTCTACCCAGCCATGTAGGAAAGGCTTGACTGCAGTCTGAGTCATGGCAGAACGCCTGGGAATCTTCTTGAGGCAAGGTCACAATCTTTTTTTGTTGGTTTGAGAGAAAGAGAGAGAAAGAGAGAAAGGGAGGTAGTGGGGGAGGTTAGGGAGAGAAAATCTTAAAGAGCAGGGCTCAGTCTCATGACCCTGAGATCATGACCTGAACCAAAATCAAGAGTTGGATGCTTAACTGACTGAGCCACCCAAGTGCCCCAGGTCCTTATCTCTTGGGAAACATCCACAAAAATGTTTCTCTTCCATTTCTCTAGTTTCGGTGGAGACTAATGCTTTTCATGTTGCCCTCCCCTTTCCCTGCATCCCCTCACCACCTTAGGGTACAGCTGTGGGCTTCTTCTTCTTCTTCTTTTTTTTGACAGAGAGAGAGAGACATAGAGAGAGGGAACACAAGCAGGGGGAGTGGAAGAGGGAGAAGCAGGCTTCCACTGAGCTGAAGCGTAAAGCTGATTTGTTAATTCAGAGTCACACATCACTCAGGACATCCATGGTTAATTGATCTCTGGGACTAGGGATGTTGTCCCATGGGCATAAGATCCTGCTGATCTTGCTTTTGCTGTCTTCTAAGTAAAATAAATGGTCTAAATCCAAATAGATGCTTTTTCTCCTTACTGACCTTATCTACAGACATGTGGCACTGCCACCAGCTGTGACTTAGCTGCTTGAAACACTTCACATTTACACATTTACATTGTCTCTCATGACATGATTTATCACCAGGTCCCTTAAGCCACTCTTACATCATGACAAGCATATAAATCTAACAACAGCCCAATTCTAGAGTTAATATAAAAAGAACATTTTATTATTCCAAAACCAAATTGAGGTTTCACAGGGTAAAATAATTGTAGCAGCTGTCATTAAATATTTTATATATATAGGTATATATATATATGTGTGTGTGTATATGTGTATATAGGTATATACACATATGAGTTAAAGTGATACCTTGAGGGGCACCTGGGTGGCTCAGTGGGTTAAAGCCTCTGCCTTCAGCTCAGGTCATGATCTCAGGTCCTGGGATTGAGCCCCGCATTGGGCTCTCTGCTCAGCGGTGAGCCTGCTTCCTCCTCTCTCTCTGCCTGCCTCTCTGTCTACTTGTGATCTCTCTCTGTCAAATAAATAAATAAAATCTTAAAAAAAAAAAAAGTGATACCTTGAAGACAATGTGAGACACATTCAAAAGTGTTGCATGGGAAGAAAATCATAATATGTAATCTGTGTTATTATTTCGCAATTTAAATGCATGTATAAATGTGAAACAAATTACAAGGGAACACAGAAAGGAAATGTGTTTTGAGGTAATCGGACCATGGGATGATTGCTTACTTTTTTCTTGTAATGTTTGTGCGATCCAAATGAGAGAAATTACCTTTAAAATACCATCATTAAAAAAACAAAACAAAACAAAACAAAAAAACACCATCATTTTAGCAAAGTTCTTGCGGAGATCATACTGGTAGTCTCAAAACAGGACAAGCACGAAAGTCATAGAGGCTACTGTTAATTTTTATTATCTCCTCATTCAGGTTGTCACTAGATTCATCAAAGAATTATCAAGCACTTTCTGCAGGCCAGGGTCCGTGCTAAGCATCTTACACAGATTACACAGATAAGCACAACAGGTACTATTTTTATCACTTCATGGAGAGGGTTCATTAGCTTGCTTTAGGGGTCACATGCCTAGCCTGAGATGAAGCTAGGATTTCAAGTAGTCAAACTGACTCCAGTTGGGATGTAATGGGAGGTAATCTTCATGGAGCCAATGTGAACTGAAATGATGCTGTAAATCTAACTCTACACTCTGGAACCTTAGGGGGACAAAAACTTGTGCACAATTCTTTCTCATGACTTTAGCATTTCAATTAGATATGTGTGTCCACATTTCTCTTACAGTTTGAAAGCTAGATCTAAGACTACAGTAAGCTAGATCTGAGACTGGATGTCTGCAGTTTATCATGAGCCAATACGGTTCATTTTACAAAACAAAAGTCCATTGCTACATTCAAACTCGCTGTAACTTCATTCTACTTAATTTTTTAATTATAATTTTTTTAAAATCACATTTTACTTAAACTCTGTGTAACCTGCAGAAATCTTTGACCAAAAGGAAAACTTTTTGTTGTTGTTGTTGTTTGTTTGTTTCCTTTTCTTTATGGACAGTTAGGTACCATGTAGGTGATAAAAACTGAAAATGGAGAAAATAGATTTAAAAATGGAAAACCAAATGAGCAGTGAAGAGATTGAGAAGGGAAAAGTTCTGAGACAAACGGAGACAGGAAAAGTAAGGGGGACTAAGTTAGGCTGGAAAAGAGAAAGGACTGGGATGCCGAGGGAGGAGGCTCTTCAGGTCAGAAGCAACCTACTTTCTTCTAAGTTCTCACCACGGATAAATCAACAGATTCAGATGCCTGACCTTGCAAATGTCCTTCAGCTGTTTACAGTTGTCCATGATTCCCCAGCGACTCCATTCGTACCTTTAGTTTCCACTGGCCCAAGGAGCTACTGCAGACGTTTTAAGTTTTCAGAGCTGCTGTCGCAGAACACAAAGAAGCCTTCACTCTCCTCTTTCAGGGGGGCTCAAGATTGCCTACACTGTTGCCTGTAGGCACATTTTTATCTCAAACCACCCCTCATCTCCCCGTCTATCTTGATTTTCTGGTGCCGGAGAGTCGACGGAGATGGGTACACCGGACAGGGACTAGCGTTTCGCGTCCCCTTAGGCAAGCCAAATACAGAAAAGCGAGAAGAGAGAGAGCGCTAAAAGGCAGGCGCTGAAAGGCAGAAATTGGATTAGAATGGAACGGGCAACCTATGAGAGAACCAGCCTTCCGGCGACTACCGGCGGTAGAACAGCCCCCCAAACTAGCAGCGCAGCCTGTGAACCGCGCGTTACCACGGCAACCGCGAGGTCTCGCGAGACCGACGGTGCGCCTGCGCACTGCCGCTGTAGGACTGGGTCCTGAGCCTCCCTGCCCCATTCCCAAACGCGGGGCTTCTAAAGTTCGGGCCTCGCGGCTCAGTGGGCTGACACTCTCCATTGTGAGTGACAAGGTGAGATGATGAGATGCGAAGCTCTCAGAGCATTTGGAAGGCGGGGCCAGGGAGGTCGAGGGCTCTGCGCACGCGCGTCGCACGTGGCGGTGGTGCGCTTTCCTTCGTGAGTGGGAGCGGGTGGCCGAGGACGTAGGGGGACCGGAGGGGCGCCCCCGGGTGGGGTCCAGCCTGGGAGGCGGCGGAGGGCTGCAGGCATGCGAGGTCCGGAGGTCTTGCCCGAGACCCCTCTTTTTCCCGCCGAGCCACCCCCGCGGGAACTGGCGTACTTTCCTGCCTCCGAGCCTTGGTTTACTCTCCTGTCTGGAGTTGAGCATCTGTAGGGTACGGGAGATAGTAAGAGAAAGCCCACCCTGGTCCTTCAGTGCGCCACAGCCTAGAACCGGGGACGGAGCACAAAAGGTTGGCAAATTTAAGTAGTAAAGAATCAGGGCTCCAGATAAGGACGGTAAACACGGGGACTCTGGGACAGGAATGCAACCAAGGGGAGCTGCGACTGTCCTCCTCTTCGCTACCAAATCTGGAGACCGGAGTCCTTCCTTGTTTTACTCCGGCGGATAGCAGCAACCCTGGTAGATTCTACCTCTTAAGTATTTCAGCCCCATCCCCTCTGCGGCGATTCTAGTGCAGGCCAGCATCATGCCTACGCTGGGAATCTCTTTGCTCCTTTCACTCTTGGCAAAGGAGGCTTCCAGGCCGGGAATCCGCAAAGACCTTGTTGCAATGCCTTTGAAATCACGGCGCGGCACTCTTCTGTTTTATACGTTACAATTGCTTCCCATTATAAGCTTTGCAAGGACCTTCACCTCTCGTCCTTGCTTCCTTTCCCTACCTAATACCTCAGCATCTCTAGCATCTCTGCCCCAGCGACATTGAACTGAACTTCATTTCGTTAATGTTGTTCCCTGAGATACTCTTTCTACGTCTTACTCCCTTTGGCAGGCACTCTTCAGATGTAGGTTAAAACGTCACTTTCTCCAGGACCTCTTTTCTGACCCCTTAAGCTAAGTTAGGCTTCTGCTATTTCCTTAGTATTCTGTAGTTCCTGGACTCGACTGTGCACATCTTGTTATTACCTGGTGGTAAGTCTTTTTCATGGATTCTAAGCACCTTGAGGCCTAATTAGCTGTTTTTACTTCTAATACTTTATGGCTTGGTGTGTTGTGGATAATCCAGAAATACTTACTGAGGAAAAGTGGTTGTAGGGCTGAAGGTGGAAGGGAATAATGTGGACATGGAGGTTAGAAACTGGTGGCCTCGTTCAGCAACAGTGAGTGGTTCAGTGGTGATGTAACTATGCATGGTGGGAGAGGCCAGTGTAAGATGAGGGCCTTGTAAGTCACCTGAAAGGGTTTGCCCTTGATCCTGTAGGGAGTGAATGCCTCCAAAACCTAGCTCAAAAGGCACCTCAACAAAGCCTTCCTGTTTTTCTCCAAAACCGTTACCTTCTCATCAGTCAGTACTATTTTTGGATTATATCGTCTTAAGATTCTGCTTCTTCAAACTACTTGGCTCGTAGTCCCTCCCCTCCCGATTCTGAAGACAGGAGTTCATGCCTAGCTTGCTCTCCTTCTGGGACCCACAACATACTTAAAAGGATTTCTGTGCTGTTTGAATGCTGAGGCCCATAAGCTGACTTGCAGTTTGGCAAGGGCTCTGTTAGATCGTTATTTGTCTTGCTCATTTTCCTTACCACCTTCAACGTGATGCCAGCCTTTACCAATCCCAACTGGATTTGGCTGAGCTACTTCCTGACTCCCTGAGCTGGAGGGGAACATGCAGAAAATGGGGGATGAGGAGGGCTGTGCAGAGGGGCTGGAATGGAGCAAGCAGCATGTATAGCAGGTAGCAAGGCCCCAGCAGCACCTGAAGGAGGTTGACCCTGCCCTGAGTTGCTGAGTTTTGGATTTCTGTTAGAACCTGACTTAGGAAGTGCAGTGGAGACCAGTGGAGGTCAGGAGGCCATTTCTCATGGCTGTCCAGGGTCAAGAGGCATCCTGTCCTACCCCACCTGCTGTAACCCTGTTCTGGATCAGATTCACCTGGACGGTTTTGTTTTTTCACAAATACAGGTGCCCTGGTCCTATTCTCAGGGATTCTAGTTCAGTATATTTGGGATAAGGACCAACCATCTGGATGTTTTAAAAGGTAGCAGGTTATTTTTGAGGTACAGCCAGGATTGAAAAAGCATAAACTTTGGGTTTGGAAAACCAGTTGCGACTTTTAACCTCTTCCTTCACCCACACATTGGGCAATTCTGTAGGAATTTTGTGAGAATCAAGTTAATACATGGAGAAATAGAATCAAGAAATACATGGAGAAAATGCCTTCTAAATTCTGACACACTCTGTGAAGATGCCTGCTCTTTACCATCAGTAGCCAGCCTGGTGAGTGGAAGTTTAATTGTGCATGGGGCATTTGGGGGAAGGCAGGCCTCAGTGGGACAAATGACCACCTGGAATGAGGGACTGTCTGGAGGGAGAGATCACCTGAAAATAGGGACAGTTCCAGATGCCAGACTTCTCAGGGGGCTGGCTCATTTAACTTCCTTCAGTTTTGCCACGCAGGTCACTGTAGTTCTTAGCTGAGCACCAGGATTTAGTGAGGACTAAAACTGAGGGTAGAGAAACACGCTTGTTCTGGGAAGCAGAGCCAGGATATGTTCCCTACGTCAGTTGTTTGTAATATTTTCCCAAAAAGAATCCTTACTTTTCTTTAACAGATTAGTGTTTTTAAGTTTCATTGCAAAATTTTCCTAGTTTTCATCAAGTTGCCAGCTACAGAAGCTGTGAGCTTCTGTTAAGAAGGGGGAATATACACCTGTGTACATAGGAGATGTTTAAGGAGGGATATACAAGCAGCTTAGAGTCCAGGGAGGGAGGGAGACTTCTAAAAGGGTATAGAATGAAAGTATCATTGGAATTTCTGATCGGGTGCATAGATTACTATTCTGGTTCTTGAACACCCACACCTGGCTGATGAAGAGCAGAGGCTCCCGGGCCCGCACAAATTGGGGGCTCCATACAGGTGGACTTGTTCACTGCCGAACCCTGTAACCAGAATGCCTGCACACAGGAGGCGCTCAAGGGGTCTTTGTGGGATGGAGGCCCAAATGGAGAGCAACTCAGAAAATGGTACCAGGGGGAGCCTGGGTGGCTCAGTGGGTTAAAGCCTCTGCCTTCGGCTCGGGTCATGACCAGGGTCCTGGGATCAAGCTCCACATCAGGCTCTCTGCTCAGCGGGGAGCCTGCTTCCCCCTCTCTCTCTGCCTGCCTCTCTGCCTACTTGTGATCTCTATCTGTCAAATAGATAAAATAAAAATCCTTAAAAAAAAAAATGGTAACAGATTTGTAAGATTAATACTGCACAGTCATTAAAAAAGATAATCATGGACAGGTAGAAACACGGAACATTTTTAATAAAGGAAATCAGTAGAATTTCACTGCGATTGCAGTAATGCAAAATACTTATATATTACCAGTATATGAATAGACAAAGTCATGAAAAAATGGGGAGAATAAATTCCTTATTCTTAAGAGAGGTTTTTAGCGTATGGTCATGTCATTGGTTCTATAATGTCGGGCTTGCTATAGCCTATCAGGAATCAGAGTACAAATAGGATATTCTTCAACATGCATTGCTAGTGACACAAATTTACTTTGTCCTCTGCTGCTTTAGGAGAGATTTTCAGAATGGCTGCAGCTCCTCAAGCTCCAGGAAGGGGCTCTGTTCGGAAGACAAGACCTTTAACAGTAAAGACATCGTTGAATAACCCATACACTGTCTGCTGGAGCGCGCTAGACAGAGAAGACATGCACTTCATACTACAGACCCTTGAAGACAGATTTAAATCTCTTGGGCTTCAGAAGATAGAGGATAAGAAGAAAAAGAAAAAGCAGTTTTTAAAAAAACAAAGCCCAGACAAATGTAGCACAGAGGTTGGTATGAGTGAGGATCTGAAGGAGAAACACCCAGAAGATAATGAGCAGGGGTCAGGCTGGACTCCTGTCTCTGTCAGGAAGCAGCTGGCCATTGGCGTTAATGAAGTTACCAGAGCTCTGGAAAGAAACGGGCTGCTGCTGGTACTCGTGTGTAAGTCAGCCAAGCCTGCGCTCATCACCTCACACCTGATTCAGTTAAGTCTGAGCAGATCTGTTCCTGCTTGTCAGGTTCCCCGTCTCAGCGAGACACTCGCACCGGTCATTGGCTTAAAATGTGTCCTGGCCCTGGGGTTCAGAAAGGACACCACTGCCTTTATTGATGAAGTCAAAGCCATAATTCCCCGAGTACCCAGTCTACACGTACCATGGCTCCAAGGCAGACCGGAAGAGTCCATGGAAAATTTAGACACTGCATCTTTGGAAAGCCAAGACAAAGAAATTTTGGAGACTTCCTTTGAAGACCTCTCTAAACATAAAAGGAAGCCTGTTGAAGGTCAGCAGGCTATAGTGTTACAACCCCTTAAAATAAAGAAAGTGATTCCAAACCCCAATAAGATAAGGAAACCACCCAAAGGTAAAAAAACTTCAAAGTAATTTTATCTAAACTTGTCATATCACAGAGCTGTAAAATGACGCTTTGTAAAGAAGCCTTGAAGCTAATAAAATGTGTTATTTTTACATATATTCTTGGGATACTTTTAGTAACATTTCTTCATATGTGTAAGACTATAAATAGGCTGATGCTTAAGAACAAGTGCAGAACATTTTCAAAAGCATGAATATCAAAACAAAAATTTATTGAAACTAATGTCCATGCTTGTATAAATTCACTTTTTAAAAGGCCGGTACAATGCTTGTAAGCAAGAAATTCTGTATCCTACAACACTTGACATCTTTCTATCAAACTTGGAAAATGAGCCACAGTAAACAGGTTCTAGTTAGTAATGCAGATGAAACTGGACTGGAGATCGATCAGTTTTAAAAGAAAGATACTAAACACCAAGCAACTGTCTTCAGAAACATCAGAAAAAATAATTTTTTTTTTTTAACTTCCTGTTGACTTGACTTCGTAGGTAGGCGTATGCATGAACTTAATGTTTATAGGAAAAAGCCAGATAATGGTATTCTGAACGGTTGAAATTCATCCCTTAACATGGTTAACTTATTTCCTTGGAAATTTAACATGGTAAAAAGTACGCTGATAATCAGGTCAAACATAGAATTAAAAAATAAAATGAGCTTGAGGTCTCAGAGATGGGTTTGTGCAATGACTGGGGTTCTTCATGTTAGGAAATGGAGTGTAATCAATCCTCTATGTCTGGGTTCAAGTGTCTGCTATTTGCAGTATGTGTTTGGAAAAGGTCCTTTTGTTATTTAGGAAGGTACTGGACTGCTGAAGTCTACTTTCAGCCTAAATTCTGGCTGACTCTTGGATTATGCCACCTCTGTTCATTTAAATTTTACTAAATGCCATCCTGGCTGAAAAAGGGGGCAGGAGAGGGAAAGAGATCTCACGGAATAGAGCATTTCCACTGTTGACAAAGATGAAGGACAACGCTTTTTTCAATCTGTAAGACACTGTATATTGCAGTGAAATTTAATCCTAATAACTATAAACACAAGCAGTTTTATTATTTTTCAATTTTGAAATGTTCACTGGTAATCTCTCTAAATTATGACGAGGCCATATAAAGAGGAAAACATGCTATTAATTGCTGTATTTAAAAATGAGTAAAAGCATCTGAATTCTGTAAACAAATAAAGTGCCACAGTTTTATCACAAGGTGAGCTTGTGATATACTGACTGGCAGTTCTGCAATCATCTGAAAACCTACATCATCATTAAGATTGTGCCTTAAAAATGAGTGGAACACAATTCCCCACTAAAGCCTTGACTCCAGATTAAAATCCCATTTACTTAATTCTTGATGTTTTGGTGGATTGGTTCAGTTTTGCTTCTGAAGCTACCTTCCTTCTTTTAAAAAAGAATGGTAATGCAGTGGAGTCCGAACCATCCGATATGAGAAGTCTTCTCTGGATCTTCAGAGGTATAAACGCTGCTGTCTGAATTACGCGCTACCGTGTAGTCCCCGAATGCCCTCTAGTGGTAGTCACAGCTGTGGGTTGGTCTTTAGGATGATGGTAGGAAGGTGTATAGAGTGGCTTTCAGCTCTAGTGTAAATCAGGGTCAATAAATCCCCCCCCCCTCCCCCCGTAAAGGGCCAGAAGGTAAATGTTTCAGCCTTGTGAACCATACAGTTCCGTCAGAATGACTCAACTCTGCCCTCGTAGCATGCAGCAGCCACAGGAGACAGAAGCAAGTGAGTGTGACTGTGTTCCAATAAAACGTTATGGATGCTGAAATTTGAATGTCCTACATTTTTCACGTCACAAAATGTTATTCCTTTGATTCTCCCCTCCCCGTACCCCCTGCAAACCACCATTCAAAAATGTAAAACCATTCTTAGCTCATGGGCCATCGTTTGCTAGCTCCTCCTGATGTGAGATATGACCGGTTTCATTTGACCACTTAGAACATAAAGGAAAGGCTGTCATGTTATCTAAAATTAAATTTTTCTGGACTGAAGAGCCTAGGCACTGGTACAGTAAAGGCAGGAAGAAGGATCTATTCTGTGTAATAGGAGTCAAGGCCAGTTCTCCATGGCCTCATTTGGCATATTCTTCCCCCTTGGACTACGGGCAATATATACACATATATGTACACTGCGAAAACCGGGTTTCCAAATTGTAGATAAAAACACCATCAGTAACAAAATTATGAATACTTATTTACATATAAGACATTTTACATTAGCATGACAGCTTTCATGATAAAGTCAGCATAAAGGAGTATGTGCAATTCTGCAATAAGTAATAAAAACATTCAAGTCCTGGCAGCACTAATAAATTCCACTGAGCATTTCTTTTGACATTAGAGCTTTTATTTTCTTTGCCTGACATTGCTTGCTGCCTCTGAGAAGACACGAGTTTATGTGGTGGCAGCGAAGTCTACACAGTCACAGGTGTAGACTCTCAACAATGTTTGCACAAAACTCTGCTTTTGATTTGCTTTTGAACCAATCCACTGATCTGCTGGAGATCAAAGTACAGATGTGTGTGTTTATTTATTTGGCAACTCTGCTTCTGAAGAAATAAATGTACCTCCTAGTCCCCGGTACATTTTTATCTCCCTCTATATGTCAACATGCACCCACTCGTCACTGAGTTATGGAAGTGCTCATTCCCTAAACGCTCCCCGTGATTCCGTGTAAGGGGACAGAGGCTCATGTTTTCCACATGGGTCCTTCATTCTGTTATATGGACAAACAAACCAACACTTAATAAATAGAAATGCTGCAGTTTATCTCCACACAATAGCCAAGATGTTCTTACACAATTCTGTGACTTCTCTTCAGTTCATAGAAAAACAGTCCCTTTTCTACAGAGTGGAAAAATACCTTCTCTTCATCAAAGAGACAGCCCAAAGTCTGAAAATTAGAGGAATGTGCTCTCTGTGCCCTTTCATCCCTCCTACAAATGGGTAAACAGTGAGAAAAAAGAATGTTAACATTCTAGCTAGAAATATGTACTATTGGTCACATATGGGCTTTTTTTCATCTTTTCTGATTGTTACCGACTACATCGATTTCATTTAAGTTGTGCTTTTATTCTTCTTTGGAATGGCAGTTCCAGGAATCATTAAATAGAATATTAACAAATGATGATGTCAGAGTTCTAGAAATAGAAATATCCAGCTATTGTAATACTAGTCCAACCTAAAAGGAGGGAAGAAACAGAATAGTAAGAACAGGTAAGCGAGAAAAAATGAACTATAGTACAATAGCTCTATTTTTTAAACGCTACTAAAAAACACCTTAATAGTCCTAAGGGCAGCAAGTATGGGATTTTCTAAGTACATTTATTAAGTTTATAGAGGGTGTAGCCCCTGCACTTACCTTTTCAGACTCTGTTCCTGGACATCTCCAGTTGTACAGGTAATACTGCAAATTGCCATCTCCTATGCCAAATTTGAGTTTTTCCAAGAAGGTCTTATTTTCCATCAAATCTAGTGCATTGAATACATCAAATCCTTTCTGCCAATGTAAAAAGGATTTCAAATTTTGCATATCAAAGAACTAGAGTGTTTTCTCTATTATGTACATCAGTGTAACATTTTTTTTCTCTACTAGCAGCTCGAATATACATTTATTTTTTTAAGATATTATTTATTTATTTGACAGGCAGAGAGAGAGAGCAGAGGGAGAAGGGGAAGCAGGCTCCCTGCTGAGCAAAGTGCCTAACGTGGGGCTCGACCCCAGGCCCCTGAGACTGTGATCTGAGCCGAAGGCAAAGGCTTAAGCCACTGAGCCCCCAGGGGCCCCTCAAATACACATTTTAAACAAGGTATAATATCTACACTCTATGTGTAGGCTAAGAACTCAGTTCAAACCTGTCTGAGGATATTTTTAGAAGGAACATTTGCCCAGATGGCTCCATCTCCAGAGCTGTTAGGGGCCTTTCGAAGTTCTGACTGAGTCTTTAAAGACTTTAAACATGTTCTTGTCTGGGGCTAATGCTGGGAAATAAATGTAGTAAAATTTTAGTAGTAAAAATTGTATTTCTTAAAAACGTTAGGTAAAAATACTATCCAAATTTGGTAGAAATTTCTATTTCTCAGGGGTTTTACCTTAAATAATTTATTACTGGCCATTTTTGTGGGGGAGGTAGTTGAAAAAGAGCAATAGGATCAAAGAATCATAGGATAATGTTGATTTTGAGATGCAAGAGTACTATGTTAGAAAAATATTTTCAGCTTATCAAAGATGACACTTTTGACATGTTATTCCTAATTTCTCATGAATAGTATTTTCTCATGTCCAGTAATTACACTGAAATTAGTGTCAGCTAATTTCAACTTCTTTTTGGGAAAGAAAATGTTTATTTGTAGCAAGAATTTAAAAACTACCCTAACTACCACACTAAAGAAATAGAAAAATATTGCAAATATAGTACAGCACATTTTGAATACCAATTCAAATTCATTTCAAATGCCTTTCTTTTTAATACTAAACTCCTTAATTTTAAAAATAAAATTCCTTTAATTTTAAAATTCAGAGACTATTTAGTTGAGTTCAAAAAAGGTTCCTGCTGCTGATTATGCACCACAATACTAACATGTATGTCCCTTCTAAAAAGGTACCATGTATTTTCCCTATATTCCTTGTATTACGGGGTTTTATGCATTCTTCCATAAGGGTTAAGAGTTTCTAATTTGCACAAAATATCTTTTTGGCTAAGCTGCAACAGAATCAATGATGCAAAAAGCCTCTGAAGTTTTAAAAGAAACTCTTATCAAAACTCTTCCTTTGTCAGATGGTCAACAATAACAAGTATCTCAAATGAATTGTACCGGTGCAAAAGGAACTCTAGTAAGAGGTTTCATTTATTTTTTTATTATTATTTTTTTAAGTTTATTTGAGAGAGAGGGAGAGAGAGAACACAAGGGGGGAAGAGAGGGGGAAGGAGAAGCAGACTTCCCACTGCACAGGGAGCCCGATGTAGGGCTCAATCCCAAGATCTTGAGATCACGACCTGAACTGAAGACAGATGCCCAACCGACCGAGCCACCCAGGCGCCCCTCTTGTAAAGAGGTTTTATATACTCTGAGACACATATTTGGAGAAACACACAAGACACAAAGGGAGGGAGCCGCTTACCAATTTGGCTATAATGAGTGCATCGCTCATGAGGTCCAGCAGGGGCGTCTCCGTGTGAATGTTGTAGAAGGAGTAGGCGGCCTTGAGGCTCTTGTGCGCAGGGTGGTGCGTGACTGTGGAGGGGAGTGTGTAGAAGCTCAGGAAGTCAGTTAGTTTACCACTGGAGTTCTGAAGGACAAAGGTGACGTCAGGTAAATATCTCCCCGAACACAATGCATCCACGCATTTAAGCTCACTTGCTGATTTTTGACACGTACCTTAACTTTGTTAGAACAAAAAGCAACAACTCCCACTACGTCTGTCTCAGCAATTCTGTTTGGGGTCCCTGACGGTGGGCCAGGTAGAGCCCGAGAAGAGCAGGGAGTTGTACCTTTCTCAGCCCAGAGCTAGCTGGCTGTTTGCAGAATGTTCCTAAAAGCAGAATGGTCTGAAAGGAAAGTTTCCCCAAGCTTGACTCGTGAGTCTCCCTAGACCTAGGGAAGAGGGATGAAAAGTGCATTCATTGTTTTTGCTGAAATAAAAGCTCCAGGGATCAGAAGGCTGCCTTTGCCAACTCAAAGATACTGTATTATACTAACACCTTCTTGGCACAAAGCAAGAATTGTGTCAGCATAAAGTGAAGCTGGATACTCTGGAAGCTGTTTGGGGAAACTTGTGAAAGGCATCACTACCGCAGCCGAACACGGACCTGTTAATCTGAAGCTACCAAAAATCAAAAGGGACGCAAATGATGGTCTTGGTTTCATCATCACTGGGATACCTTTCAATAAAAGAAACGAGCCAGCACTGTTGGCGCTGCTTTAATAATGAGCTGTGGTGGCCTAGGCGGCTGGCACACAGCTCAAACTATGCTATGCCTGAGTTATATAGCTGGAGAGCCTACACCACAGGCATGATCTTGCTGGTATTTCAGCAGGAAAGAAGATGCCATATGGGTGCATTATCTGGTTTTTCAATGCTTCTGATTTACGAAGCCCTTTTGCAGACACTAAGAAATTAAAGATATTTTGCTGAAGTGATTCTCTATGCCTCTATATTAGCAGCTTAGTATTCGTGATGAATTACAGACCTAAACTTTCAGCTTCAGTAAGGATTTTCAACTCAAAAAATCGAAACTGAAAAACAAAACTCACTGGATGGGCTCAGAGGTGGAGTAGAGATGACAGAGGACAGAAATCATTGCCCTTGGAAGAATTCAGTTGAATTTACCCAATCTGAACAAAAGAGAGAAAACAGACTGAAAAAAAAAAATGAATTAAGTCTCAGGGACCAGTGGGACAGTTAACAAAAGATGGGGCATTTCTATCACTGTTGTCCCAGAAGAGAAAGAGAAACATGGGACGGCAGACGAAATAATGGGTGAAAGCTTCCCAGATTTGGCAGAACACACACAAACAGAATCAAGAAGCTGAGTGAACCTTGACAGGAAAAACCCAAAGAAATACACTCCAGGATGCATCCTAATTAAATTTCTGAGAACTACAGACAAAAGCCTTAAAAGTAGTCACAGAGTAAAGGCATTACCTACAGGAGAATACCAATTCAAATGACAGCGGATTTTTGATCTGAAACCATAGAGGCCAGAAGGCAGTGGAACACTTTTTTTTTTTTTTTAAAGTAGGCTGCATGCCCAGTGTGGAGCCCAGTGTGGATCCCAGTGTGGGGCTTGAACTCAGGATCCAAACCCCAGGTGAGATCAAGAGCCAGACACTTAAATTGACTGAGGCACCCAGGTGACCCAGTGGCATATTTTTAAAAAACTTGTTTATTTATTCATTTGAGAGAGAGAACGCACGAGTGCACAGGAGTCAGGGGAGGAACAGAGGAGGAGGGAGAGAATCTCAAGCACACTCCACGCTGAGTATGGAGCCCCACGGGGGGCTCAATCTCAACCCTGAGATCATGACCTGAATGGAACTTTAACCAACTGTGCCCCCCAGGCACCTCCCATGGGCACAACATTTTGAAGTGCTGAAAGAAAAGAACAATCAGCCATGAATTCTGCATCTGGTGAAATTATCCTTCAAGAATGAAGGAGAAATAAGGACACTCTCAGACAAATGAAAACTAAAAAACTTTGTTGCTAGCAGACATGCTTTTAAGACTGGCAAAAGGAGATTCTCCAAGCAGAAATGCAGTAGTAACAGAAGGAATCTCAGAGCATCAGGAGAAAGAACAACAGAGCAGAAATCTTGGTACGTGCTGTAAACTATGCTTCTCCTCCTGCGTTTTCTAAATCTACAACTTGAAACACAAGTTGTAACACCATCTGATACTCAAGACAGTATTTAAAAAGTCAAGAAGAGAAGGGGATCTGATGGAAGTAGATCACTTGACGTGGTAAAATGTTGATACCAGTCGACTGTGTAAGTCACACATTCCTATATGTAGGAATACTCAGAGCAACCAACATACCAACTACACAAACACATTCAAATGCACCATAATGGCATAAATATTCAAGTAACCTCCAGGAAGGCAAGGAGAGAGGAGCAAGAGGAATAAAAACCAGAGAAAACAAATAAGAAACAGGTAATAAGATGGCAGACTTAAGCTCTAGCCTATCAGTGATGATCAAGTATCAATGGCCTAAATACACCAATCAAAGGAAAGACTGGAAGAGTGGATAAAGAAACACAGTTCAACTACATGCTGTTTATAAGAAACCTTCAGTTCAATGACGTAGATAAGGTAAAGTAAAATGGCTGTAAGAGACATACCATGCACTACTTTCATCTTTAAGTAGCAGGAATGACCAAGTGCCTGCTGGTTAAGCATCTCCGACTCTTGGTTTTGGCTCAGGTTGTGATCTCAGGGTTGTGAGATCAAGCCCTGTGCTGGGCCCTGCGCTCAGGGCTGAGTCTGCTTAAGTTTCTCTCTCCCTTTCCCCACTCTGCATGTTCTCTCTTTCTCTCAAAAAAATAAATCTTTAAAACATCAGGAATGACTGTATTTGTATCCAATAAAGTAGAGTCCACGGCAAAGAAAATTATTAGAGACAAAGAGGGGTATTACCTGCTGGTAAGGTGGATCCCCTGAGAAGACATAAAGGTCCTAAATGTATTAAGTACCAAAGAGCACCCTCAAAATACAACAAAAAAACCTGATAGAGGCTGAAGGAGAAACAGGTAATAATTGGGACTTTCACACCCTCTCATCAACTGACAGAAAGAAAATCACCAAGGAGGTAGAAAATCTGAACAAACTAGGATCTAAATGACATACATGGAACACTCCACCTAAAAAGAGCAGAATATACATTTCACATGCATTCACCATTTGTGCCTAAAATAACCCTCAACACCTTAAAAGAGCTGAAATCATAGAGAGTGTCTTCTCCAATCATAATGGAATGAAACCAGAAATCAATAGGAAATCTCTGAAAAGTCAAAGTTGAACAACAGAATTCTAAATAAGCCAAGGCTCAAAGAGGAAGTTTCAAAAGAAATTTTAAAAAATACAGGGGCAGCTGGGTGGCTTAGTCAGTTAAGTGTCTGCCTTCAGCTTAGGTCATGATCTCGGGGTCCTGGGATTGAGCCCCACATCTGTCTCCCTGCTCAGCAGGGAGTCTGCTTCTCCCTCTCCCTCTGCCTCTCCCCCCTGCTTGTGTGTACTCTCTCTCTCTCAAATAAAATCTTTAGAAATACATACATACATACATACATACATAGAACCAAATGAAAATGAAAAAATGACATACCAAAACGTGTAGGATGAAGCCAGAGCAGTACTGGGAGGAACATTTAGAAAACTACATGCTTAAACTGTAACAGGGAAGGGTCTCAATAATCTAAATCTTCCCTCAAGGGACAAGAAAAGGAAGATCAAAAGAAGCACAAAGCAAGCAGAAGGAAGGAAATAATAAACATTAAGATCAGAAATTAGTAACACTGAAAAGAGAGAAAATCAATAAAACAAAAGCTTTGTTCTTTGGGGGGAAAATTCAATTAAAATTGATTTGATACAACACTAGCAAGACCAATAAACATAAAAAGAGAAAAGATACAAATTGTCAATGTTAGGAATGAAATAAGCATTATCACTATACATCCTTTGGCCAGTAAAAGGACGAGAGAGTAATTAAGCAACTTTTATAAATTTGACAATCTAGAAGAAATGGAGCAATTCCTCAAAAACCACAGCCTATTAAAATGTAATCAAGATAAAACAGATTGTTTGAACAGTCCTGTACCATTAAAGAACTGGAACTTTAACAAAAAAGAATTCTCTAAGGTCAGATGGTGTCAAATGGAGAATTCTAGCAAACATTTAAGAAGTATTATCACCAAGTCTACAGAATCTCTTCTAGAAAAAAGGGGAGGGAACACTTCCCAACTCACTTTTGAGGCTGGTATTATCTTGATACCAAAACCAGACAAAAGCAGTATTAAAAAAGAAGAAGAAACTGCAGACCAGTATCTCTGATGAATTCAACCAACACTCAACAAAATATCAGCAATCCAAATCCAACAATGTATATAAAAAAAATTATACACCACAACTAAGTGGGTTTTTTTCTAGGAATGCCAAGTGATTTGAAAATCAACCATGTAATATATCAGATCAAGAGACCAAAGAAGAAAAATCACATGATTGCTATCAACTGAAGCAGAAAAAGCAATGAACAAAATCCAACACCCATTCATGATAAGAACTCACCAAGTTAGGAATAGGGGAAATTGGGGCACCTGGGTGGCTCAGTGGGTTGAGCCTCTGCCTTCAGCTCAGGTCATGATCTCATTATCTCAGGGTCCTGTAATCAAGCCCCGCACTGGGCTCTCTGCTCAGTGCGGAGCCTGTTTCCCTGCCCCTCTCTCTCTGCCTACTTGTGATCTCTGTCAAATAAATAAATAAATAAATAATCTTAAAAAAAAAAAAAAAAAAAAAAAAGGACTAAGGGAAATTACGTCAAATTGGTAAGAAGCATCTACAAAAATCTTCCAGCTAATATCATACCTCATGGTAGAAGACTGAATGCTTTTCCACTAATATCAATAACAAGGCTGTTGACCTTTACCACTCTTATTCAACCGAAGTATGGGAAGATTTTGCTCCTGCAATAAGGCAAGAAGAAGAAATAAAAGGCATGCTGATGGGAAGGAAAGAAATAAAACTGTCCCTATTTGCAGATGACATGACTGCCTATGTAGAAATCCCAAGAAATCTACACATAAACTCCTGGACCTAACAAGTGATTTCAGCAAGGATGCAGGATACAAGATCAACACAGAAAAAGAAACTGCACTTCTATCCACTGATGGTGAACGTGCAGAAACCAAAATTAAAGATGTAATACTATTTATAATTCCTCTAGTGAAAATCGAGTATGTAGGGTATACACTTAAGAAAACATCTGTAAGATCTGGATGCTGAAAGTTATTAAATGCTGATAAAATTCAAAAGATCTCAATAAACAGAGACATACCATGTTCATAAACTGGAAGACTCGTGAATTCTCCCCAAAATAAGCTACAGATTTAATGTCATTCTTATCAGAATCCCAGCAAGGTAATTCATAGACAAAAACAAGCTTATGCTAAAATTTATATGGAAAGGTGAAAGAAAGAGATTAAAACAATCTTGACAAAAACAATGAAGGGGGAGGAATCACTCTACCTATCAAGACTTATACAGAACTATAGTAATAAAGATAGTGTGGTGTTGGTGGGGGACACCAGAGATCAATGAACAGAAGGGAGAACCCAGAAGTAGAGCCCAATACAAATATTAGTATTCCACTAATGGAATTCCACATATTTCCACTAATATAGAAAAACCTTTAGAAACCAAGAAGATTACACTTAAAAAGAAAAAGAGGCAAAGTATATGACCAGCATGCAAATGGCTAACAAATTTATGAGATGTTCAAATTCACTAGTTGTAAGAACAGATGAATGAAAAACAAGGTATCAGTTGACACCCATCAGACCGGCCTACATTTAAAGTCTGGTAATAACCAAATGTGAGTGAGGATCTGTGGAAACAGGACCTCTCCTATGCTACTAAGAGATACGAGGGTGAGCTGTAGGACCATGGAGCTAGACCTCTGAGTATGTACCCGAGGGCAGCAGTTCTCAAAACGTGGGGCACCTGGGTGGCTCAGTGGGTTCAAGCCTCTGCCTTTGGCTCAGGTCATGATCCCAGAGTTCTGGGATCGAGCCCCGCGTGGGGCGCTCTGCTCAGCAGGGAGCCTGCTTCCTCCTCTCTCTGTTTGCCTCTCTGCCTACTTGTGATTTCTGTCTGTCAAATAAATAAAATCTTTAAAAAAACAAATCAAAACAAAAAAACATGGTCTGTGAACGCCTGGAGGGTATCCAAGACCCTTCCAGGAGTCTGAGGAATCAAAACGATTTTCCTAACAGTGCCACGAAATCATCTGCCTTGTTCACTGTGTGGACATGGGCACCAAGAAGGCAGGAGTGATGGCGGCACCGCCATCCAGGCCTCAGCACGGAACATGGAGCAGCACCAAACCATGCTGGGGGGCTTGTTACTCATCACCACCACACCCTCAAGTTAAAAAAAAAAAAAAAAAGTTTTCATTTAAGCTTGTCCTTGAGTAAGAATGATTAACTGTATTAACTGTCCACCCTTAACAGCTCCTCCTTTTCCCAGCCTGGGTGGTGGCCCAGGAGGGAGCACACACAAAGCACTTCTGTGGCCGACTAAAAGGGCAGTCCTTTTATTTGTCTAGGAAAAGCTCTCATTTTCCAGGAGTTTCTTGTCTCAAAGAGAAGCCCAGAGGCCACGGAGCTGTGGGCTGAACTGCCACTTTTTTCATGGAACATCACTTTAAAGGAGGACTAACAAATTATGGTCATTGCGACCTGGGGATTTGGCCCAACTTCAAAAATCAATGATGTGATCCTGTCACATCAGGGAGAATATTGGTGGGATTTGTTGCCAGGGATAAAATCTGGGCATTCAGGGTGCAACTTTAAGTCTGGAAAAACCTATATCCTCTAACATAAACTATATTATATGCTTTTCTGGTGACAATGTTACTAACAAACTATTAAAATTTGGAAGATCTTTTTTAACGCAGTGAACTGGTATTTTCCAAATGATCAGTATATGATGTTACAAATTCATACACTGGTAAAGGAATAATCAAAGGAGAAGACAGACCAAAGGATTTTAATCAGAGTATGGAAAGTTCATTAATATGCTTTCAAGTAGAGAATTTTCAAAACAATCTGGATAGGCTACTAAAATATTCATTCTTTTCCATATCTTCAATACTTCATGTGAAGGATTTTTTTTTCCACATACCTCAGCCAAAATAATTTATCACAATAAATGCAGAAGTAGATACGCAAGCCCAGCTGTCTTCTAGTAAATCAGACATTAAAGAGATTTGCAAAAATATAAAACATATCACTCTTAATTCCATTGCTTTGGAAAACAGTTATTCTTCATAAAAAATACGTTATTTAGGTAACATGTTTTTTACTGTTATTAAATAATATATATTTTCAACTATTTATTCCTTTTTAAAACTAAGATATACCTGACATATAACATTATATTACTTTCAACTGTACAAGATAATGATTCAATATTTGTATATATCACAAAATGATGACCACAGTAAGTTTAGTTATAATCCATTTTGTTAAAATCACCACATGTAGTTAACAATTTATTTTCTTGTGATAAGAACTTTTAAGGTCTGCTCTTTCAGCAACTTTCAAATATGCGACACAGTCTTAACTGTAGTCACCATGCTATACATTACACGCCCATGACTTACTTAATTTATAACTGGGAACTTGTACCTTCTGACCCTTTTCAACCATTTCACCCACCCTTTACCTCTGGCAACCACCAATCTGTTTTCTGCATCTGTGAGTTTTGGATTTTTTTGGATTGTACATACACGTGAGATTGTACGGTAACTGGCTTTCTCTATCTGATTTATAAAATAATAATATTAAAAATTTTTGTTTCGGTTTCAATGTAGTAAGCATCTGTAAATATAATCCACAAAAATAAAAGCTCTTTGGGGTTCTCAGTAATTCTTCAGGGACTGAAGAGTCCTGAAATCAAAAACTTTGAGAACTGCTGTCCTGGAGAAAGTAACCACAAGGGCATAAAGATTTATGCCTAAACTTCTGCACGACAAAGGAAACAGTTGACAAATCTCCTGACAGAATGGGAGAGAATACGGGTAAATGTCTTATCAGATAAAGGGCTAGTATCCAAATTCTATAAAGAACTTCTCAAACTCAACACCCAAAGAACAAATAATCCAGTCAGGAAATGGGCAGAAGACATGAACAGACATTTCTCTAAAGACGTACAAATGGCCAACAGACACAGGAGAGTGCTCCACATCACTTGATACCAGGAAATACGAATCAGAACTATGATGACAGCACCTCCCACCAGTCAGAATCCCTAAAATTAACAGGTCAGGAAATGACAGTTGTTGGTAAGGATGCAGAGAAAGGGAAACCCTCTTACACTCTTGGTGGGAATGTAAGCTGGTGCAGCCACTCTGGAAAACAGTATGGAGGTTCCTCAAAAAGTTGATAATAGAGCTACCTTATGACCCAGGAATTGCAATACTGGGTATTCACCCCGAAGATACAGATGTATGATCCAAAGAGGCACGTGCACCTCAGTGTTTACAGCAGCAATGTCCACAATAGCCAAACTATGTTAAGAGCCCAGATGTCCATCAGTAGATAAATGGATAAAAAAGATGTGACACATACACACACAATGGAATATTACACAGCCATCAAGAAAACACGAAATCTTGCCATTTGCAACAACATGGATGGAACTAGAGGGTATTACGCTAAGTGAAATAAGTCAATCAGAAAAAGACAATTATCATATGATCTTACTCATATGTGGAATTTAAGAAACAAAACAGGACCACAGTGGGGAGAGAGGGAAAAATGAAGCAGGACAAAACCAGAGAGGGAGACAAACCATAACACTCTTAATCACAGGAAACAAACCTAGGGTTGCTAGAAGGGAGTGGGGTGGGGCAATGGGGTAACTAACTGGATGATGGGCATTAAGGAGGGCACGTGATGTAATGAGCACTGGGTATTATATGCAACTGATGAATCAATGACCTCTATCTCTGAAACTAGTAATACACTATACGTTAATTAACTGAATGTAAATTAAAAAAAAAAAAAAAAGACTGTGCTTAAAGGTGTGCACTCTAGCATTGTTCTAGAAATAAGAGCTTAAAAACAAAGACTGCTCAGCTGTTCTCCAGAAACGCCCTTTGAATTCACACTGTTTCTACCATTTTTGCCCTATCTTGGCTGCCATCCTACCTCTGGACCAATGCCCGACAGTGTTGAAAAAAGACACTTCCAGTCGGTGCTCACACCTGAATGGTAAATGGACTGCTGTTGGGACCTCTATGTGGACTCCACACTCTTTCTCTCCTCCAGGTACATACCAGCTTAAATCTCAACTTCTGAACCCAATCCCACTTCAACTGAAAGAGCCTCTATGCGAAACATCATTTGAACAACAAAGTTCAAGCTTTTTTTTTGTTGTTTTTTCCTTCTAGGAAAAGGGTTAAAAAGCACTCGGTTAAATTCATCCAGTTAAGAATCAGAAAATCTAGACTATTACTTTTCCTTCCTTCCCTTGAACAAGGGTTAAGTGGCTGAGTGATGCCATCTCAACCGAAAACAGTTCAGTTCAAACCAGTTTTGCAAAACCCAGGGGTATTAAACTTTGGAAAGTATCTACTTCAGAAAAGACCATTCAAATCAACTTTTTCAAACTGAATAAAGCAATTACTCAAACAGGTACCAAGAGAAACATATCCTGATTCCCATTAATCACTAGCAAAAATGTGCTCTTCTTATCCAGGAACGGAAACTGTAAGAAGAAATTCTGGTTCTATCAGGAGGAACAGAAATCTGGTTTGGAAGCAGTGTGTCATGGAGAAAGAGGAGAGAAGGGGGCACTCTTTGGTCCTTCCAGAAAACAGACTCGGCTATGTGGTGTTTCCACACTTGTCTGTATTGTCTTATCACCTTATGTTTACCTCCACTACAAACGTGTCAATAATGTGCTCCTGCGGGAGGAACCAGTGAGCCACTTCCTCTTCATCCATCACCGGGGCGAGATGAAACTGCTTCAGGTAAGTGTTGGTCAAGTCTCGCACGGCCCGGATATCTCTGGGTTCCATCGGTCTCAGGCCTGAAGTCTTGGTAGCCTTGTTGCAGTGAAAACAAAACAAAGCCGGCAGCTGAACTATAAGGAGAACGAAGGCCACGTGCATCAGCACCACCTGGGAGCTTGTCAGAACTGCCCAATCCTAGCTCCCCCTCAGACCTGCCAAGTCCGAATCTGCAGTTTGCCCAGATTCCCTGGTGATCTGTCTACACACGGAAGCACCAAGTCAGGAGACGCATTGACAATGTGCTGTACCTTCTATCCGTGGGCCGGGTCTGGGGTTAGTGCTGCCCAATCAAAGCCAGGGGGACCCCAATCCATGGGCCAAAGCCTAGCATGTTAACAACCACCCCACGGGTGCATGTGTTCTGGAAGGAAGTGTCCTACAACTATCCTGTCTGACAGGCAGAGAATGCAGGTGAAGACAGCTCAGAAACTTATTTTAATCAATGGGCTGTAAAGAGGCTGTAAGCTATTTTGTTCCTGCGAGCAACAAAAATGGAAAAAAAGTAAATCATACTGGTCAGAAGGGGAAGGGCAACCATTTTAACAGCCAAGCGGCCAAGTACCCGCCCTGACTTCCCAGGTTATCTTTTGATTAAATAAGGTGATTAGAACAGGCATTCGAATTCATCATTGTGGATCATCACGATTTCTATAGTGTTCTATTAGGAACAGAATTAAACTCATGTTTAGGCCAGGTCCTCATTTGGATTTGTTCCACTGTGTCCTCAAAAGCTCCAGACATCACCCAGCTCCCTAGGAACTGCCCAGACACCAGGACACTTGAGCTAAGAAGTGAGAAAAACCCACCACAAGTGCTTGTTGTACAAAATACTAAAACCTCGGGGCTCCTGGGCAGCTCAATCCGTGAAGCGTCTGCTTTCGGCTCAGGTCACGATCCCTGAGTCCTGGGATTGAGCCCCACGTCAGGCTGGCTCTCTCTCTCTCAGAGAAATAAATAAAATCTTAAAAAAAAAATACTAAAAACTCAGCAATCCCATTTCATCTTTCCAGTTAGCTTGTTTTTTTCCTAGAAACAGTGGATACATTTTAATTGGTAAGTAGCCTGTATATAAATACTTTTACTCCACCTTTTCTAAGTTATTTTTAAATACTTTAAATAGATCATGACAGCTCCCGCACATCCCCAGACGCATAGCATAGCAGAAGCCCAAGGTGGTATACAGGTTTCATCCTGTGTGCTGCCTCTGATCCACCTTAGTGGCTGTGCTGAGGTCTCTTGGGGTCCGTGACAAGGAATGCTGACCGATCACTGACCGGGGGATTGGGGGGGGGGTGCTGAGAGATCTGGTCTTTGTATTTACAGACCCAAATGTCCTTACAATGCGCCATTCTGTTATGGCTCATGTAATCTCTAAAGATGTAATAATGCAGCCAAAATATCGTTTACTAAGTCCACATCGAGAGAAGGTAAGCCCTTAACATTTAATAGAGAACTCGTACTTTTAGCCTTTCTGTGGATCACAAAGCCAAAGCAAGAGAAATCTCCATGCCCTGGCTTCCATCCAAGGCCTAATCCTTCAAGCAAGAGAATGGTAATAACAGCCAAATGAATGAATGAATGAATGAATGAGTGAATGAATGAGTTCCTATGTTTCGAACCACATTTACACAGTAAGGTACGGTGAAGACTGCATGCATGGAAAAAAGTCACTGTCAGCTCCGCAAAGACGACAAATCTTGGGCCTGGCACTTACGTGACAGCCAGGCAAAAATTCTTTTTTTCGTTTCCCCAGGCCAATTTTAGTGTTTGTTAGCACTTCTATACTGGAGATTCATGGCAAGATGGAACCTATGTGATTTCCAAATACTGGAAAATGTAATAAACATACATTTCTAAATGCTAATAGGAAAAACCAAACTACATATACAGAAATAATGTATTTAAAAAGTCATTTACAAAGATGATTTTCTGCCAAAAGGATGACCTCAATAAAGTCTTAAGTAGCCCCTTTCAATAGTAAACTGCTTTTTCTTCTGTTACTGGTTCAAGAACAATGATATCAAGCAATTAAGAGTCTTTAGTGAAAGCAACAGGACAGCGCATCTGTGAGGCGGACATTCAGAAAGGAAGAACAAGCTCGCCGACGTCTTTCTAGACCCAAACACTCCTCTTCAGCAATATTCTCCTGAGTATTTATTCCACAAAATTAATTCCACTAAAATCAACATCTTTTGCCCAACAGACACCCTTAAAGCAGCAGTTCCCAAATATTTTTGTCTGAGACCCCTTTACTTTTTTAAGATTTTATTTATTTATTTGAGAGAAAGAGAGAGAGAGAGCATGAGATGGGGGAGGGTCGGAGGGAGAAGCAGACTCCCTGCCAAGCAGGGAGCCTGAGGTGGGACTCGATCCTGGGACTCCAAAGGCATTCGCTTAACCAACTGAGCTGCCCAGGCGCCCCCCGACCCGCCCCTTTACCCTCTTCGCAGGCCCAGCGAGTTCTGCGTGTGTGGGTTATATCCACCTGCACCTATCATGCTAGAAATTAAAACTGAGAAAACTTTAAATCCAAAAAACGCCCAAGCACACATTCCATAATGCCTCTGGTAGATGCCACAGTACATCTGTAGGGTAATTAAGTGAAAAATGCATTTTCTGTCTCACTGTTATTATAAAAATAGTGTTGATGTCACAGGTCCCCATCCCCTGGATTGGGCTAAACTCGTGACTCCTCAGGGGTCCCAGGACCAACTCTGAGAACTGCTGTGTCAGGTCTCCAAAAGTCAGAATGATGGATAGTTGGAAGTGGGAGACAGACAACTCTGTGAAACATTATGTTTGGGCGAACAGGGAGAGAGAAAGTACATGCGCTGGGCAATTTATAAGCCCTTGAAGTGCTTTTTTACAGAAGCTTTTTTTTTTTTAAAGAAGAACATCAGACTGTATCAGCTACAGGGGAAAAAAAAAAAAGCCAAAATCCCAGAAAACAGGAGAAGAATATTTACTTTTGCCAACTCACAATGGCCATGTCTCTTCAGGGCCTAAATGTGCTTCTTTTTAATATCGTGAAGTAACACATTCTCCAAAAAAAAATCTACAGAAGCAGGAAATACATTTGAAAATATAAAATAAACCCTTCATTTACAGCTGTGGTCTTCAGAAAGAGGTGGGGAAAATGTTAAGCCTAAATTAAAAAAAAAAAAAATGCTAAGTTTTGGCATAACCCAAAAAAGAAAGGTGGTTTCCAGAGAATTCCAAAAAAACAAAAAGACATTTCAAGTGACTGGGAAAGCCTCATATTTCACACACAAACTCTATTATCTTGGGCAAACTCACTCTCCCAGGGTCCAGCTAGCAGGCATGACTTGTTGGGACTCTCTGTACATCGGAATATGTGTAAAATCTGCTTATCAGTGCATACAGGAAAAAAGGCTCAGAGGTCTATTAAAAAACAGAAGCCCCGTTGTTCTCTGTCAAACTATGTGGTGTAAACTGTCTCAGAGCCAAGATTCCAGAGCAGAGATGTAAGCAGTGATTATGGGGATTTGATTAAAAAGCAGCAGCAGGATGCTAATCACTAAAAAAAAGCATCTACTGCAACTCACTGTAGGAAGAACTCCGTGTGTCTTAGCATGTCTTCACTAGCACGTCCTTCTTGCCACATCACGGAAGGACACCAAGCAATTAATGTGACTCTGGCTGTTTGCCTGCTTTAAATTCCTTCAACTTTAAGACCACTGACAAAAAAAAAAAAAAAAAAATTCCAACTTTGTTTGAAAATGCTCAGAAGTGGGGCGCCTGGGTGGTTCAGTTGGTTAAGGATCTGCTTTCAGCTCAGGTCATGATCCCAGGGTTCTGGGATCGAGTCCCATATCAGGCTCCCTGCTAAGTGGGAGCGTGGGAACCTGCTTTTTTCCCTCTGCCTCTCTCTCATAAATGAATAAATAAAATCTTTAAAAGGAAGGAAGGAAACGCTCAGAAGTGGAGCACCTGGGGGGCTCAGTCAGTTAAGTGTCTACCTTCAGCTCTGGTAAGGATCCCAGGGTCCTGGGATAGAGCCCCATGTAGGGCTCTCTGCTCAGTCTGGAGTCTGCTTCTCCATCTCCCTCCCCTCCCTGTTCATACTATCTCTCAAATAAATAAATAAAATCTCAAAAAAAGAAAAAAAAAGAAAATGCTTAACAGCAAATGAAAACAAACTGATGCTCACAAGGTAGGGAAAGGCATTACTCTTGGGAAGACCTTAGCATGGCAGATAGCAGAGGCTGGGGGCGTGGGCTCTGGGTGGTTCTCTCCTAACTAGAAGATGACGATTCTGTACAGACCAATTTCACAGGTCTCTTCCGTGAAATGGGGAGAATGCCTTGCCCTCCTAGGACTGTCCTGAATCATAGCTGAGACTACAGATGCCCACTGTCCAGCACAACGGTGGCCATACTGATGTTAACTCTTTATATTCAGAAGTCCACAAACAAGACCCAAAGCAGGCACTGTAAGCAGAAAGAGGATCAGAAGATGAGACTGATCCAGAGAGCAAAAGCTGTATGCAGAAGGCTCTTCTTCCTTACTCTGAAGGGTACAAAAATGTTCTTAAATCACACAACTGGGCCCCTGTGTGGGGAAGCTGTTGTCCAGTTTTGTTTTTTTTTTTTTTTTTAACGATTTTATTTTTAAGTAATCTCTACACCCATCATGGGGCTTGAACCCACAGCCCTGAGATCAAGAGTTTCAAGCTCTACCGATTGAGCTGGCCAGGAGCCCCTGCACTGTCCAGCTTCTAACTCAAAGGGCACACTCCCAGGTGGCTCAGTGGGTGCCTTCCGATTTCCTAATATCTGTACTCTCAACTCTTCTACCCTCTCTTCTAACATTATTTCACTCTTCATTTTTCTCTCCTTCCCCAGGACTTAAAAGCATGCCAACGAGCACTATCTGGACCCTGACAATCATGCTTTCTTGTGCTCACCTCTGCATGGCGAGACACCTGGTGGGACCAGGCCACGCTGTACCCGGAGGTATGCGAGAGGTGATGGCAGGAGCAAAGGGATCTAACAGGTGAAACCTGACATCTGGGGCATGCATCCCAAGTCCCCCACTTATTAGTGACAGGCCTGTACCTAAGTGTCAAACTGCATAAGCCCCAATCTCTTCATCTGCAAAATGCAGACAGGACACACCAGCTTCGAAAGGCTGTTTAAGAATAACATGAATACATACACACACCTGAGAGCACTTTGTAAACTTCACTTTACTGGGTCGGGGCTGGGGGTGTAGGGGGGCACTCCCAATGCTGGATCCGTGATTTATTACTAACTTGTTAATGCTGTTACCTGGTTGATTGATTTTTGTGTAAAAACATAAAGGATGAGGAACAAAAGTCAAGAGACTCTCAGCAGCTCAAAGTCTGATCACCCCGAATAAACCAATGACGAGTATTAAAACTCCTCCTTCATCTCATTTTAGGCAGTCTACATGGAAGTGGGAGCTTTCCTTACACACAAGCTGGACGGCTTCAGGCTCAAGAAACTGAACCGGGGAGACCACAGGAGAACAGCGTTAGCCCCTAGTGAAAAAAGTCGGCACACCTGAAGTTTTTAATGTCCACTCCTGGATGGCATGGTCTTTATAACCGCTGGCAAAGAGGCTGCTGAGAACAGAAAGGCCTGCAGGGGGCGTGATTCACTGTAGCCGTGTCCTGTGCCTCTATAGGACTCTGTACCCCTTAGGTCACTCTAGGTCTTGCCCCTGGCTTCAGAATAATCCTGGCCAGTCAGTATGCAATGTCACGTTGCTAGTGTGACTGTTCTGAATGTCTTCCATGTCCACCTCTCCACACGCCTACCTCCCTTCTGTCACTCCAGCATGAGGGGCTGGCTCCCCCTCCCCTCGTCCTGTGGACCCGCCTCTGTCATGTTGCCTGGATTTTTTATTTTCCTTTCTTTCTGGTCTAGGTTTCCTCTCCCTCCTTGGCCTCAGAGGCAGTGGGTTCATTAGTCTGAGCCCCACCGTCTGCCAGGACAGTAAGACTGATGGAAGGAAGAGGCCTAGCCTTCTGCCAGGTTATAAAGTTCCAGAATGATGGTCCTGGTATCTCCCACATCTGGTTTCCTCACCTCCCCTTTTCTCCTCATGAAATTCTGCCCAAGGTCAGAATCAGTTGTTTCCTGTCCGTCGTTAGAAAAAAATACATCAGTTCACATAGCTATTCACATGAACTCGGTAAACACACTACTGGCCGAAAGACAAAAAGAAGAGGAGTCCACTACACGGAGAAAGGCCACTGCAGGGAAGGCATCCCCGTGTTCGAGATGAACATGGCGACATTCCACGGGAATCCCTCAAATCAAGTTAAAGTAGTCACAGAACTACCTTCTAACCAGCCCAAGAGAAAGAACAGTTCTGGCAAAATCAAAACTTCGAATGGAAGATCCCATCTGTGGCAGACAAATTCTAAGATGGCCCCCTGGTGATGCCCTCTCCTGGTGCTTAAACCCTTGTGCTCCTCCTGAGTGTGGGTGGAAGCCAGGACTTGCTTCTAACCAGTGACATATAGAGCAAAAGTGACTGGATGTCACTTGCAAGCACTGATTACGTGAGGTTCTAACTTCTACCTTGCTAGCTGACTATCTCTGTAGACTCACTTCCTCACTGGGTCTGATGGAGCAAGCCGCTATGTTGTCACAGCTACTACCCTATGGGGACTCTGACTTGGCGAAGAACTGATGGAGGCCTCAGGTCAAAAGCCAGCAAGGAATTAAAGCTCTCAGTCCAAATGCCAGCAAAAATTCAGGCCTGCTAACACCCCTGTGAGTTGGAGGTGAACACACCCCCAGTCAAGTGTTCAGATGAGACCCAGCCCCAGGGGATACCTTGATGGCAACTTCGTAAGAGACCCTGGGGCAGAGGCCCCAGAAAAGCTGGGCTTTGATTCCAACCCACAGAACCTAGGAGATAATAAATGCGTGTTTTAAACTGCTAAATTTGTGGTAATCTATCACAGCAGTGACAGATAACTAACACACCATCTAAGTCTTAAAGGCAAAAGCACATGTAACTTTTCCTCTACTAAGAGATAACTTAGCATGTTGGGAACTCGCTAGCTTAAGAAGATTTTTTTTTTGAGGGGGCACCTGGGTGGCTCATTTGGTTAAGCATTTACCTTCAACTTCGGTCACAATCTCAAGGGCCTGGGATGGAATCCCAAGTCAGGCTCCCTGCTCAGCGGGGAGTCTGCTTTGCACTCTCTCTGCTCTCCCCTCCACTCATGCTTTCTCTCTCAATCTCTCTAATAAATAAATAAAATATTAAAAAATATATGTACATGTATTTTATACATAATATGGTTATTTATGAAACATTTTTATTATATATATTTCATTTTATTTATTTTTAAGATTTTATTTATTTTATTATTTTATTTATATTATTTATAGAATTTTATTTTTTTATTTATATTATTTTATTATTTATTTATTGTTTTATATTACTTTATTTTATTTATATTATTTATAGAATATATATTTTATATATGTGTGTGTATTTTAAAATTTTATTTATTTATTCAAGAGAGGGTGTGGTGGGGGACAGAAGGAAAATCTTTCAAGCAGACTCCCCAGTGAGCACAGAGCAAACTCAGGGCTTGATCCCACCACCCTGAGATCACAACCTGAGCCGAAACCAAGAGTCAGACGCTTAACTAACTGAGCCACCCCAGGTGCCTCTAAAAAGACGATAATTTAGTGAGACATTTTTTCCTTTCCTTGGTCTCTCCACTAAGCCTTATTTCTTAGTTCCTTTTTGTTACAACAGCATCAGAAGCCTCAGGTTTTCTTACTTCTTCTGTAATAAATGTTATATACTCGAAATTTCAAAACTTACATGTCTTGAGTTCAATCCCATCCAACCATAAACTGAAGACTTAAAAAGCCTTAAAAAAAAAAAAAAAAAAAAGACAAAACAAAAAACTGGTGTTTTCAGCACGCCTCTTTTTCCTAGCCCAGAGTTCCAAAAAGCTACACATTCACATTTTCAAACACATGAGCTAGTTTTTTTAAGACTCTTGCAAATAACTCTTTTCTACATTAAAAGCTTCAGTTAAGGTCACAGCTTCCAAAAACTGCAGAACATTCTTACTTACATCTGGAAGTCTGTAGAGCTTCATTGTTCTCTGTAAAGTCATATTTCTACTCAAGTGAGAAAACTTCACTTCTACCAGTTTTCTGGGGTTTAGCGATCGATGCCAGTATCTGGAATACAATAAGGGTTTCAAAATCTGATTGGTTTCTAACCCTACCAGTTGCTTCCTCTTTGTCTCAGCTCAGCTGTTGCAGAAGCATTTAACACTCAAACACTCATGATGTCCCCAGCACAGCGCTGGATGCCGGCCCTCCTCTTGTATAATTATTTTATCAGCTGTTTTTTAAGATCTAAAATACGTCCTTGCTTTCCTAGTTATGTTCCTTTGTAGTCTGTGACCTTTCATCTCTTTCAGTAAAGAGCAATCATAAAATTGCAAAATAAAGTTTAAAAAAAATGCCCAGTCTGCAAGTATTTAATGACCAGTGCTGATTCTACAGAAAGCAGACCAAAAAGTTTAGTAACATGAAAACATCCTCCCTAAATTAGTAGCTGTCACTTTTATATAATCCACACGAAGGCAAAAAACTTTTTGAGAAACTACCTTGAATTTCTTTAGCGATTCCAGTTTAGGTACTAGATGATTTGTATTAAAACACACCTGCCAGAAGTCTTATATGTTTAGGTTATTTATGAATAATTTAATGGGAGATAGTCATTACAGTTTTACCTTTTGTACTATGTTTAGCAAAAGTTTCATCTTATTTGAGTCAAAAATAGTCGAGAGATAAAGCCTCAAGGCTTTACGAACAGGTTAGTCCAGGGGCTAATCTGATAAACCATTTTCTCCCTGGATTAACCTTTGAAAGTTTGATAAAAACAGATGAAGTCATAAAAACAGAGTTTAAGCCTTTTCTTTCTTCTTCTTTTTTTTTTTTTTTTTTTGAGTTTAAGCCTTTTCTTATTCTCAGCAAACAAGTTTGTTTGGGCTTCTCAGCTGGTGTTTATCAAGCATTCGCAACAGTTCCCTGACATCCAGGGCACGGCTTGGTATAAACCTGAGTGCCTGGAAGGAAAGAAAATGCTAGCAGGCTGGATGTTTCAAGATCACAATGCCCCAGGTTTCCCCAAGGGAGAGGCTGCGCTGGTCTTTCCAACGGAAGGTACAAAGAAATATAGAACCAGCATCATTAGCCAGAAAATGTTAAAAAGTAGAGATCCCCCCCCCCTTTTTTAATCATGAAGTTACATGGCAAACTGGAAAGAACACTGGTCACAGTGTTTCTTGGGTCTAATTTCCCCTGTACCCAACCAACTACATAATACCAGGTAAACCCAAATCCACAAAGTACACATGAGAATAAAAACTGGTAGCAACACAGCAGGGGGGCAAGGCTTGAGGCGCTGTTACCTGCAGGTGGCCACCGGCTTAGGAAGAACCACTCCAGCTGTATAGACGGCCTGAAAAATCCCTTCCAGGTTCACTCTTCTGGTTATTTCTCGAATTAACACTGGGGCTACCCGTTTTGATCTCAATTTCTTATGAACACAAAGAAAGTTGATTTCTACCATCTTCTTCACACTAAGAAAGAGAAAGATGTCAAAGACTTGAGGGGACGTACGACAAAAACATTTTTAAAAATAAAACAACACCCATGACATTTAAAATTAGAAACTGAAAGATCCCCCCTCAACACAATATTTAAGAAAAATAGCCCATCTTTTAGGCATTTCACAAGTTCAGATAAATAAACTAGCCCCCAGATCCCCTGCTAAAATGATTATAACTCTAGGTCATAGAGATCCAAACCCCCTTGCCCTCAATAAATTTAAGACTTTTTGTTTCCAAGTTTTCACTGTGGAAAATAGGTAAGATGTGCCTCAAAGTTTCTACATCTGTTTTTTTTGTTTGTTTGTTTTTGTTTTTTTTCTTTTCTGTAATGTACGCAATTAGGACACTAACTGGGTCACCCAGCTGCACAATCTGGTAAGATGTTGCTTTGCAGGATAACGCAATTCCTAGGCTCCGGAGAGGTGCCCTGACCAGAAGAGAGCTGGTGTTTTTCGGAGCTCCAGTAAACCTTGCAGAGTTTCAAAGCCCATTCCCTGCTCTGGTTCTAGATATGCAGGCATTCCATGTGGCACAGAGACTCCTTGACATCAAATGCTTTTTAGCAGCAAAGAAACTAACCCGATACACAGCCCTACTATGCCCTACTATGCATTAGATCTCTGATTTTCTAGGCCAGAGACCCAGAGCAAAAATGCAACATTAGTTATCCTATGGATAAAAAGATTTCTTATAAAATCTCTCTCTTGGGGCGCCTGGGTGGTTCAGTGGGTTTAGCCTCTCTGCTTTTGGCTCAGGTCGTGATCTCAGGGTCCTGGAATCAAGCCCTGCATCAGGCTCTCTGCTCAGCAGGGAGCCTGCTCCCCGTGCCGCCCTGCCCCCGCCCCTGCCTTCAAATAAATAAATAAATAAATAAAATCTTAAAAAAAAAAAAAAAAAAAAAAAAGAAGCCTGTTGTAATGGCGATTCCTGGAAAAGAAACCAACACGGACAAGCTTTAGTAGGTACCTGTCATAAATCCGAATGTTTGCTGGAATGGCACTTATGAACCCTACTAGTTTTTTGTTCGAAGACACTCGGACCCCACAGTGCCACTGCAGGAGCCAGCCCGGGGGACGCAGGGCCCTGAAGTCAAAGCAGATGAGGAAAACTGGCGCCAGTTAGTGTCCAGGAAACCAGGGAGAGACCGAGGCACGCAGCCCCGACTGCCCGCGCCCGGGGCGCCCCCTGGCGGCCGGCCTAACTCACCACAGCAGGAACTCGGGCGAGTAGTCAAACCGGAACACGCTCTCCTCATCTTCCACGTAATTCTCATTTAACAGTGTGTACAGCTCCTTGAGCTACAAGAGCAAGCGAGTGTCCTGTCTATGGTGCTCGCAACCCCTGCCCCCTGAAGCAATGTGTGCGAGGGCAGCTGTTGCGCTCAAGAGCGTCACTCACCACGTCGGCGTTACCCAAGTCCAGGGTGTCCCACATAAAACCCTGCGGCAGAGAGTAGGGCTCCTGACGCACGTTGTCTTTGTCTGCTTCAATCGCCCCGTGAGAGGTTATGACTTCATCTGGGGAGGCGCAGAGAAGAAAAGAGATGAACAAAAAAAGAATATTCAATGACGAAGTATTCTGATGGTCCAAATGGTCCGTCCCAGAAAACGAAATCATTTCTAAGGGAACTTGGGTTTCATTTCATCAACGAAAATAAGCTATTATTTCAGCTACTTCCTGAGTGAGACAGGGTAGCTAGGTAGTGGGGACGGCTATCTCACCAATTAAACAAAAGGAGCAATCGTTTCTCATGCAATGACAAGGTGTGTATTATGACATGACTATGACTTCTCAGCCTCAACCCCCAGATGACAGATCTGCCGCAGTGGGCAGCTTAGGTCCAGTGACAGCCTGAAAATGCTCTCTTCCTACTCTGCATTTCAAAACCCTGGGGTGGGTTGGAGGGAGGGCTACAGTGACCTCTGACCCTTCCCAGCAACACCTACAACTAATTTTGGGACTGCTGACAGTGCAGCTGAAGTCATCCACGTCTCCAGTGACCTCCACAAAGGTGCCCTTTTCCTTCCCCACAGCTTCCCAGTGTGAGTGGCATAGCACCCAGGCCCTTGTCTGTGGCTGATCCCACCTGGCCGCCCACCTGGCCTTGCTCTCCAGCTTCATCCATGCTGAATGGGGGGCCAAGGTCAGCTCCAGCTTGTGGCGTCTGGAGTCTCCCACTGCTCTTACAGCCCTTCCCCTGCTCTCCGTGCTTGAGTGTTTGCAGATATAAGCTTACACATCACTTTTGCACAGCGTCTTTCTCTGATTAAACCTTTTCCCTACCTGGAGGCTGCCCTCCCTCCGTCCCCACCTGGCCGCCATTTTTATCTTACTTTCCCATCACGGTTTCCTCGGCATGTTCCCCAGTGCCCGGCACTGAACAACAGACACTCAACACTGATCTGCTAACTATCACTCAGTCATAAAAAAGAAGGCAATCTTGGCATTCAATGTTGACCCTGAAGGCATTATGTAAAGTAAATTAGGTCAGAGAGAGAAAGACAAATACTGTATGATTTCACTTATACACAGAATCTAAAAAAACCCCCCAAAATTCTGAATTCCTAGACACAGAGAACAGTCTAGTGGTTGGCAAAGGTGGGGGTGGGGGAGGGTGTGAAATGGGTGAAGGGGGTCAAAGGACACAAACTTCCAGTTATAAAGCAAGTAAGTCCTGAGGGCTAATACAAGCATGGTGGTCACATTTAATAATACCATATTGCATACCTGAAAAGTAGCTAAGACAGTCGATCTTAAAAGTCCTTATTACTAGAAACAGATTCTGTAAGTCGGTGTGGTGAGGGATAGAAACTAGACCTGCGTGGGGGGGGGGTCATCTCACAATGTCTATGAACACGTCTGACACCTGAAACTAATGAAGTGCTCTATGTCACTGATACCTCAAAGAAGAAATACATAAACAACCAGGAAAAAAATAGAACAAACAAAAAGAAACAGTTATCTGCTAAATAAATGACCTTCAGGTAGAGGTTTTGGCCTCATCTTTTTACAGGTGGAAGCCACAGGGGCTCTACCAGCTCCAAGGGGTCTTGATTTTCATTCTTTCTAGCCCCTGACTTTGTCCGTCACTACTGCTGCACCAGCTCACCCCGTATAATACCTTAGGCTTTGTCAAGTCAGCCGGAGTGGCCAGATTCTCAGCTGCTCCCTTCAGGATGTCTGCCTAGAGCTTGGCTCCCCACTGGACACTGGGGACAACCTCAGGCCCCCCGCTAACCTTGCTGCTGCCTTAACTCAGGTGCCAATGGGCATTCAAGGAACTGGGGGGGAACCTGCAGGGATTTAGGGGACAGGCCAAAATGTGGTGCACCCCGGCTATCTTCCCAAAGACGTATTCTGATGTTAGGAGGCAGCCTGCCTGGCCCCGGGGCCAGGAACTGAAAGCCAGCAGCAGTTTGCCAAGGAGCATTTGGCTAAACCCAATACATCCAGATCAATAGACTCGTATCCCTTTCGCTAATGGTCACTCAATTCAATGGCATTTAAAATCCTATAAATTCTTTCTAGAGAGCCTTCCTCCAGGACCAAACACATATATTTCTAGAGCCTGAAGGAAAAGACAAGCGAGGAGAATCGCTCTCCTCGATCTTTCACACTCCCGAGCCCGGGCTTTTTCCAGATGCGTGGAGCAGACATGGGTGGGAGAAGAGTGGGAACTTCAGAAAGGTTGACAATCATTACTCGAGGGCACAGACAAGGACTGTCCCTGGATTTTTACGCGATAAAACAGATTACTTGTACATAACTGGACTATTAAGAGATCTGGAAGACAGTCATTTCTCTTACACGGATTCTGGAACCTGAACACTCAAGAAAGAAGAACAGAGAAATAATTATAATCTATTTTCAAAGGAGGACAATAGAAAACAGCAGGTTTAGCTTTTAATGCTGTCATAAACATTTTTAGTGCATTTATATCACCTTTTCTATTGTGAAAAGGGGAAGAGCTAAATGATGTTTATAGAAACTTAGGAGGCGCAAGTCTGAGTAGAACATGAGGGCCCAGGCTCCGTGCTGAGGCGAGAGGCCAGCTGCCAGGATCTCCATGCGCCTGCGGTGCCCCCAGAGTGCCCATGATGGCCCTGCGGCCCTTACTGCACTGTAGTGGTCTTGCCTGCTAGGAATTCACACCGGCGCTTAGGGAGCAGGATTCTAGCATCAAGCAGCACGAAATTTTCCATTTCCATTTCTGTGTGTCTAGGAATTCAGAATTTTTTTTTTCTTTTCTTTTAGATTCTACACATAAGTGAAATCATATAGTATTTGTCTTTCTCTGACCTAATTCACTTCCCATAATGCCTTCAGGGTCAACACTGAACAGCAAGATCACCTTCTTTTTTATGGCTGAGTAACAGTTAGCAGATCAGTGTTGAGTGTCTGTTGTTCAGTGCCAGGCGCTGGGGAACATGCCGGGGACGGAGGGAGGGCAGCCTCCAGGTAGGGAAAGGGTTTAATCAGGGAAAGATGCTGTGTGAAAGTGATGTGTAAGCTTGTATTTGCAAACACTCAAGCACATTTTCCATTTCAAGGCCAATATCCTATGTCTTTTAGAATAAGTGAGATGTGAGACTGCTAAAAATTTATGTATAGGAAAAACAATTCCGTGAAGCTCAGGACCAAAAAAGGTACCGAGACTCTCTCTTTTACGCGTATTTTTCATAGACTAAGGTTTCAAGTGGGAGAAGTTGATTTTTTTTTTTTTAACAGAAAAAGGAATTAGACTCTAAAACTGTGTCTACTGAAAGCCAGTGTCACTACCCAATATTTCTATTTTAAGAAGAAAAATAGGACTTTTGTGTATATTGTTAATCTGTGATAAAACACAGATTATGGAAGTCAATATGGAAGTCAAGTTTCTTTTGTGGGTTTTTTGTTTCTTTGTTGTTGTTAACCCAGCGGTTTTGGGGGTGGGGAGAGAAGAAAGGCGGAAAAGCTTACTTAGTTTGGGCACCGGCTGTGTGTCCCAAAACTGGTATCTGTGTTTGGCAGCTTCATCGATGCTCCTGGCAGGGCCTTGGCACGCGGACAACAGCTCCATGGCTCTCTGGATGTCCTGCAACTTCTGCATCGGGATGGTGGGATTCTAGAACAGCAAAGACACACAGACACAAAAATGAGGAAGCCGCCACCCGCTCCCAAACCTGGGCCAAACACACGTGCCATCTGCCCTGGAGACCACGACACCAAAAACCAACCCCCTTCCTCTAAGTCTGGTTGGGGACCGGGCTCAAGGAGGCTAACGTATTAAAATAGAAGCAAACACATTATGTTAAGGGTAACCATAGCACAGGAGTTTTCACGGGGCTTTGGTAGTTTGGGGAAATCTGAAGTAAAGCCAACCCCCCACCCCCACTTCAAGGTCCCCCCCATCTGCAGAGGGTCCTCACTCGCACTCATCTGGGTGGAGCAGCAGAAAGGAGGGACATGCACACAAGCCTTATGACCCCAGCAGCCCGTCAGGCACAGCCTCGGGTTCGCAGCTGGGGTTGAGGCCCTCAGCAGCAATGTGGGGCCAAAGGAAATCACTGCTAGAATGGAAACGAGGCAGGCAAGGGAAATTTTAGTTCATTTAAAAAAAAAAAAAAAAAGAGGAAGGAAGGAAAAGAATGAAATGAAAAGGGAAGGGGGGAGGGGAGGGAAGGGAGAAGGGAAGGGAAAGGAAGAGTAGGGAAGGGAAGGGAAGGGAACAGAGAGGAAGAAGGAAGGGAAGGGAAGAGGGAAGGGAAGGTGGAAGGAAGGGAAACGAAATGGAAGGGAAGAGAGAAAGGACGGACGGTAAACGGAGTGCTGAGCTGGGAAGAAGTTAATCAAGAATGGAAATCTCTACGTGTGCCTTCCACCAGGACCCCACCCTGCCTTCTCGCCGCTCCCACGCTCCTCCAGAGACAAACCTCCCGACGAGAGCAGTTTCTTCTGTAAGTTTAAATCTTTGGCAACCGCAGCCTCTTTTCCCCACGCCAAGTGTTGGAAACTAACCTTTTTTCAGGAAAACATATTCTCAGTCTGGAAAACTGACAATACCTTTCAAATCTCAAGTTCCTTCCTCGAAGCCAATATTTCTCTTATCTCTGAAGATTCCCCAGCTCTTTTTTTGGAAAGTCCCTGAGATAATGTAATCCCACATGGAAAGTGAACCTATACTTTTCCACTTAGGGCTGAACGGTAAAATCAACTTTTTTCAGTGTGTCAAATGATTAGTTTTAGAATTCTGATGTCACACAAAGAATGCCCTTCACTGTCATTCAGAAGTGGTTAACAAGAATTTCAGAGCCCTGTGCTATTCCTGTGTGCCAACACACCTGGGGCACCAAAGAAAGCTACCACGGATCCTTGCTGGTTTATTAATAGGAGCTCTGGACTTCTGGTCAACCTTGAATCTGCCATCTGTGGTCTGGAGCCAATCCTCTAATTTGGGAAGCTTTACCTACACCACACACTACAAATCAGGGTTTACTTAATATACACCTCCCTGTGTTTGCTTTATCACTGGGTTTGCTTGGGATTCTTGCTTGGGTCTCTTCTGAACCTCCCAACATACAGTAACCGATTTCCAGTAAAATGAAATTGACATCCATCTGAACCCCTAACGAGGCAACCTATTAAAAGACCTACAGCTTAAACAGGAACTCTGAGCACAGCATATTTCAACGAAGAATGCTTGAGCATGTACCCATTTATCTTTAAAAAGGCAAATTTGAACCCACATAGCCTACAGTAAATTTGTCATGGGGATTTTTCTTTCCTAATTCTGGAGTTAAATTCTTGATCACAAATATACCAAGCTCTAGCGAGTTTGCAGCAAACATGAATCAGCATCTTTGTTCCAAAGGAGCCAATAATATCCCAACTCTGTGAAGACAGACCTCAGAGTGGTTTCAACCCTAATTAGCCTCGTCGGGTTGACTAGCAGTCTTTCCATGAAACGACCATTCATGACATATTTATATCTGAAAGCTCATTAAGTGCTTTCTTAAAGTGGATACAAGTAAGCATAATTTTCAAATCCACGGTGACAAAGCAGCAAGGAAAATTCGGCTACGATACATTCTTAACCCTATCCATTCACTTCCCACCACATTAGCTTCCCACTACCATCTCTAAGTCAGGCGCATCTCTTTTCCTCCACGGAATACTATACTCCAGCTGTACTCTGTACCCTTTCCTTTCTAAAATGTAATATCTTGGAAAAACCTCCAAGTCCTCCACTGCTAAGGAGCCTATCATCTTATTCTGGTTCTTGGGTGCAGAATGGAATATTTTCTACACACAATCCAAAGTACTTTATACTGTTATTTAGAGCTAGAGTTTTGTTTAAGGGAAAGAAACTCCAGTTTCAAAAAATGCAACGGAGAAGGGCCCACATTAACACAATCCTGATTTATTCTCAATTGTAAAAGAAAATAACGTCTCCACCAGACAATGCTAGCCGCTCCTCCTGCCTTGGCTAGCTCTAGCTTCTTGTAAGCGACCAGAAGTAAGGGAAGGGCTCAAAGTGGCTGGGGGTACAGCGAGGCGTGCAAGCTGATGGTAATGGTAGAAGCAATACGGAGGGTCAGAACCGCATATACGTGACGCCGCATTTATCCAAGGAAGCGACATTGAGAAATGGGAAAAATGTCTTGCGAGTTGATGGCATACCTTATACGAGTGACCTTGGGAAGGAGGGCCAGTGGATAAGAGTATTTATTACCTGAGAGACGAGCTGAAAAGCGAGGGGACAACACCCCATTTTCTTCTCACCCCACAAGGCAGTCAGGGAAAACTGGGCAAAGTAAGTATCCTCTCAGTGACTCCTGGTCCTTACGTGTAAAACAGTTAACAACAAAAACTGCCTGCAAGACCCACTTGGCACGATACAGTGTCAACTGTGTGCAAGAAAGAAATAATTCCAACCCTGCACAAGTTGTATAATATTAGGTAACAGCTGCCATATCGACAATGCTTTAAGATCATTTAACAGAAAGGCCCTAACTGTAACCTCCTCACAGCCCCATGAGCTGGGGCCAGAAGGCACGACTCCCACCCGGCAGATGCGGAAACTGGCTCATGGAGGGTGGCACCCACACAGCTCGTGAGCTACAGGGCCGGGTCCCAGCCCGTGTTTCCCAGTGTGCTCCCGAGCCCCTCGGCCACACCACGACCCCCAGGACAATGGACGTGGCGCTGCAAACATCAGGATCATCCGTGTGCTTCACGACACTTCTAACCCCAACCCCGTGCCCTGTGAGCTTCCTGCACGGAGAGGGCCCTGTGCACCCACAAGGCCTGTATTCCCAGCCAGGGTGACCAGGGTCGGCCCCAAGGTGGGGGCACCTGCCATCCACTCCACCAGAACCTCGTAAGACCGGCCAGCCGCCCACCCTGCGCTCAGCGACAACTGCGGGCTGGGTCTCAGGTGGGTGTTTCTCTGGTGGGAACTGTCAGGAGCTTCGTCCCACCCTCAGCAATGTGATGTAATAAGCAGGGCCGCTCAAGCCTACTGGTCGGATTCAAGGTCGTAAGACTTACCTGTGGCTGCTCCCGTGGGAATCTGCTGCCAGATCGTGGGGTGCTATTCAGGTAATTAGACAGATACCCAGAAAAATTAAAATGTGAGTATCTTCTGAACTGAAAGTAACGAAATATTAAGCTTAACTTCAAAACAACAACACACACCTAAGAAGCTCACACTGAGACGGACTTCTATCACTATAGTCTATGTACTAACTCTGAGAAAAAGGAAAAATGCAGGCTGTATCCCCATACACACAAAAACACAGTCTGTACCTCTTATTTAGGTACCAACATCAGCAGCAGGAAGGCTGTAAAGCCCTCCAGGGACCAGCGCCACCCAGCACAAGGTCACGGCAAAACCCCAGGTACACCTCCGGCTCGCACATGCAGGAGGAACCACAGAGGCTAAAATAAAACTGGGGTCTCACTTTGGAAGGCTGCTGGATTTTAATCTCCTGGGAATCAGAGGCCGAGTCTGATTTGGTGCCTCCGGAGTTCGGTTTCTCCTTCTTTCTCTTCTGTTTCTTCTTTTTCTTTTTGGCACCCAAATCTCCTCCAGGACTTCTGTTAGGAAAATGACAGAGGACAAAACAAGAACAAAAAAATCATTATAGAATATTAATCATTGAGAAGAACGCAAATTATACCCAGGAGTTAAAAAAAAGAAAACTAGGTTAGGAAGCCTCATATTGTAATTTATAAGGAACATATGTATCTGATCATTCAGGTGACCTAATACATAACTCTCGTACATATTTCCTAAGTGAAAAGAGGTTAAAAATGTGTTATGTTAATAAGGTGACTTGTGGAAAGTGCCTAAGGGTGGAGGTTGGTGGCCAGTGGTGCCAGCCCTGTGATCAATGGGCTACAAAACCCCTGGAAAACAGCATTTCCCTCGTACAAACTCAGGAAAAGTGGGGCATGGAAGCTCGGAGCCCTTTTCCCACACCTGGCCCTATGCATCTCTTCCACTTGGCCATTCCCTTTTATGATAAACCAGTCATCTAGTAAAGAAAATGTTTCTATTACTTCCATGAGCTGTTCCAGCAAATCAAAATCAAATCTGAGCAAGGGACCGTGGGACCCTCCGATATATGCTGGTGAGTCACGAGGACAGGGGATAGCTTGGGCTTGCTTGCGACTGGCCTCTGAAGTAGGGGGTGGTATGTGGTGGGAGCAGTCCTGTGGGACGGAACCTCTGCCCTGGGCAGACCGAATCAGAATGTATCAGAACAGTGTTAAATGAAAATCTGCCAGGGTCTTGTGAGAAGCCTGCCACCTACATGCACATGATGGGGTTAGATCCAGAAACTCAAAATGGGATGTAAAGTGGAAAATGAAATTTAGACAGATGAGAAGTTAACAGGACAAAGAACTCAGAAGAATTATTAGTCTACACGCAGTCACACTGCAGGTTCTCAGATAGCATTCGAGCAGGAAAACTGTAGCTAGAAACCGTATTTTATGATGAAAGTCAAGTAGCTTTCCTGCTGAACCACGGCTCTGCTAACCAACTTTTTAGGTAGCCTTTTAAGGGAGAGATAACGTGTTGTAAAAAAAAATTCCATGACAAACTTCTCTTGGGCACAAAAAAATCACAAAGCTCAACACAACAGAACCGAGGAAACCGCTTCTTTGCAGAAGGGGAAATTTTCCTTGGTAAATCATTTAACAAGAAGAATTAACAATAAAAAAAACTCTATGTGGAAAAAAATGTTCACTGGTAAAACATTTGTCTGGAACTCTTTTGTCATCTTATGGCTGTCACCCCCTGAAAGACCGGAAGAGACCCCAGGAGATGTGCAATTTCCAGTTACTTGGGTCTACACGACCACAGTATTCCCAGAAGGGAAGTTGAAATTCAGAGACTGTTACTACATTATTGCCTGGATGGAGGGAAAAGTGATGTAAACATACCATTCCACTGTGCTGCCCTCAATAAACTGTATCTGCTGTTGCCCACTTTCGCTCTTGCCTAATTATCAAGTAGCTATGCATCATGCAAGACACAAATGTCACTGATATCTATGTATTAACCCTGTAACACTGTCCCTCAGAGGCAACCCATGGTTTTTCTCGTACATATTCTTCCAAATTTCTCCTCCTTCTCTAAGCAGCCCTTCATTTTCACTGTGAATAAGTTTTGAATAAAAACTGACTCTTAAACATACCATTTGCCAACTTGCTTTCTACCTCCTTCCACTTAACAATGTGTCGTAGATTCCTTCCCATGTCAGGATATAGTGAGCGATTTCATTTCTTTTAAGCAGCTAGAAAGCATTCCGTTGTGTAAACACATCATATTTAACCATCCCTACATTACAAAGTGCTGCTGTAGGGGCTCCTGGGTGGCTCTGCCGATTAAGCATCTGCCTTTGGCTTAGGTGACCATCTGGGGTCCTGGGATCAAGCCCCAGGACAGCTCCCTGCTCAGCAGGGAGTCTGTTTCTCTCACCCACTCCACCCCCTGCTTGTACTCTTTCTCTCAAATAAATAAATAAAATCTTTTTTTTTTTAATGCTGTAAAAAAAAAATCTGGTATTTACATCTTTTTTTTTTTTTTGCTTTTCTATTTTTTTTTCAATTTATTTATTTTCAGAAAAACAGTATTCATTATTTTTTCACCACACCCAGTGCTCCATGCAATCCGTGCCCTCTATAATACGCACCACCTGGTACCCCAACCTCCCACCCCCCCACACACCACTTCAAACCCCTCAGATTGTTTTTCAGAGTCCATAGTCTCTCGTGATTCACCTCCCCTTCCAATTACATCTTTATGCATTCGTGCCAGTAATGTCCAAAGGTGGAAATACTAGGTCATGCACGTTTTTACTTTCAGTAAATAATTAAAATTGCTTTACTAAATACTGTGCCAATACCCAGTCCACCAACCTGGGTCCACACATATGGAGCTTTGAAATCACCACTCCATCTTAACAGACTGAAAACCCAACAACTCCTCTTGGATTCATGGGAAAGGCAAGGACACAGGACTAAGACTGGCCACAAGACCGGCCAGACAGGTAAGAACACAGGGCATTGCAGCTTCCTCCAGCAAAGCCTCAGGAGTGCAAACCACCACAGCAGCTGTACTCAGGTAAGAAAACGGGAGGTGTGACTGCCCAGTGCTGGGGCCTGTGTGTGAACCAGGGGGACCCAGTCCCAGGGGTCTCCCAGACTTTCGTTGAGTTTTCCCAGAACAAACAGCAGACAAAAGTCCCCTCATGCTTCCAGCAGTGGGAGGGGAACAGGGACCCTTCTGAAATAAGCCAGAGCACTCTGTTCTCAACAAGCCCTGACCCTAGAAGGAACTGGTCGACCAGAGCCTAACTGACGTGGGGAAATAACCAAACCCAGTCCACATAAGAGAAGAGGAGGAAACATGAGCAGGTTCAGAGCCCAGAGGCCCAGGCTCTGTAAGGGCTGGGAGGGGCCGCAGTGCAGGACCGCAGAACCCCCACGCCCTCACCTCTCATCACCACAGCACTGAAGCGCCAGCAGCAGCTCCTCTTACCTGGTACCTCATGTCTGGCTATCTGGAAAAAATTATAAGGCATACTGAGAGGCCAAAAACAAACCTGGAAAAAAGACCAAGCACCAGAATCAGACAGGGCAGGGATGCTACAACTGTTAGAACAGGAATTCAAAACTGACAGATTAATATCCTATGGTTTCAAAGGAACAAAACGGACAGCATAAAAGGGCAGACAACGTTAACAGGAGACAGAAAACCTAAGAAAGAGCCAGAAAGAAATGACAGACATAAAAGACACTTTAAGAGAAATGCAGAGGTCCTTTGATGGCTTATTAGCCGACTGGACACAGCTGAGGAAAGAATCTCTGAGCTTGAAGATACAGCAACGGAAACCACCAAAAGTGCGACACCTAGATGGCTCAGTCAGTTATGCGTCTGTCTCTTGATTTCTGGCTCACGTCATGATCTCAGCATTGTGAGATCAAACCCCACACGGGGCTCCCCCCATCCCACCCTTTGCACGCAAGCACACATTCTCTCAAAAAAGAACAAAAACAAAACACAACAACAGAAGAAATCTCCAAAAGTGAAAATCTAAGAGAACAGTGATGAAACAGAACGGAATATCCAAAGGCCATGGGACAACTACACAAGGTGTAACACATGCGTGATGGGAATACCAGAAGGCATAGGAGGAACATAAAAAATATCTGAAATCACGACTGAGAATTTCCCCCAGTGAAAGTCAGACACCACACCACAGATCCAGGAAGCTCAGAGAACACCAAGCAGGATGCACGCCAAGAAACACTATGCCTCAGCACAGGCATATCCTTTTCAAGCTACAGAATATCAAAGATTTAAAAAAAAAAAAAAATCCTGAAAGAAGCCAGAGGCAAAATATGCTTTTCCTATAAAGGAACAGTAAGTCAATGGGAATGTCAATTTCCCAACTTCTTTGCCAATACTGAAATATCAACATTTTTTTCATCTTGGACAGTCTTTTTTTTTTTTAAGATTTTATCTACTTGAGAGAGAGAACACGCACACAAGCAGGGAGGAGTGGCAGAAGCAAACTCCCTGCTAAGGAGGGAGCCCGATGATGCAGGGCTTGACCCCAGCACCTGGAGATCATGACCTGAGATGAAGGCAGACGCTTAACCACTGAGCCACCCAACTGCCCCTCCATCTCTGACAGACTTATAGGTAGAAAACCCTTACTGCAGATTTAATTTTTCTTTATTTAATCAGGAGCAAGGCTATACATATCTTCCCATATGTTCAATGACCATTTATATTTTTTCCATGAACTGCTCATTCATATCCTTTTTCTGTTACCCATCTCTTTAAAAAATTGACTTGTCAGTGGCCTTTATAAAAGCATGGGTAGAACCTACCAGTTGTTAAGTATTTTTACTTTGGCTATTTTCATTTCATTTAATCCTTGCAACAGCTCTGTGAGATACTACTTTATGTCTGTAGTACATTGCCTAGGCTGTTGTCTGTTACTCAGATTGCAAATACTTTATCTGGTTTATATTTTATGATATCTTTTCCTACACAGCCATTTAAAATTTTGGTGGAGTCTAACATTTAAGAAATTTTCCCTTGTGGCTTTTGGGCTTTTAAATCTTGGTTAGAAAGACCTTCCCTATTGCAAAACCACATAAACATCTTTTTATGTTTTTCCTCTACTAACTTTGTGACTTTTGGAAAATAATATTTAGCTTTCTGACTCGTTCAGAATAAAAGGTATATACAGTGTAAAGTGCCCATGCCTCTACTTTTCAGAAACACAGTAAATACAAGCAGTACCGTCACTTGTTAATACCGGGGTCACACTGCAGCACCCAAAGACTGATAGTAAATTTTATAAGAGAGGGAGATCTCCTGATTACTGGATGCAATCACATAATGAGGTTCTCTTGTTGCCGGACACTGTTCCAGGCGCAAGCAGTATCAAAACACATCTGAAAATTCTTGGATACTTCTCTCAACAAGAGGTGAGGTCCATTCCCCTCCGCATGAATCTGGGCTGGCTTGTCATCTGCTCTTTGTGCAGCAGAACTGACCCCATGGGATTCTGGAGGCTCGGTCACAAAAGGCCATGCCTTTTCCACCTGGCTCCCTCAGGATGCTCATTCTGGGGGCAGCCAGGAGCCACGGAAGAGGCCCGAGGGCCTGGAGACTGCCAGGCCAGCACCTAATATCCCCAGCAGGACCAGCTAGGGCCGAGGGAGGGAGCTCGGCCAGACCACCAGCCCCATGGAGCCTGCACCTACCCAAGAGGCCTGAAGGGAGAACCTGCCTTTCCAACTTCCTACCCACAGAATCTGCCAAGTGTAACAAAGTGGCCGCTCTTTTATTTAGGCCACTAGCTCTGGCATGACCTATTACAGAGCAACAGAGAGCAGACCAGAAATTGGGGGCCTGACAATGGAGGGCCACTCTAAGAAAACCCGAGGCAACTGCTCCAAGGCCAGGTGACAAGGCCGGGAGGAGCCTCAAACAGACAGAGTTTCATGGAATGATTATTTCAGTGAGTGCGTTTATAAAGCTGTCGCCAGCAATAATGTGGAAACCAGAAAATGTACCTAATGAGCTGATGATGATCTAACTGAAAAGATCGCTGGGGAGAGGGCTGAAGCTGCTGGCTTCGTCTATAATGAGACAAGAGAGAGATCAACTCCAGAATAAGCTAGCTTCTGAGTAGAAATAAGAGAATAGATACACTCAGCTAGTAATTTGTAGGTTAAAAAAGAACTGTTTCTCATCCTTGAGTCTCCAGAAGGCAAAGGTTTGCCTATGAAGAAACGGCCTCAGGTGGTGATCTCACCGGCCATGGGACTGATCCCACCTTGGGGTTCTAGCTCAGGGGGCGTCTGATTCTCTCTCCCTCTCCCCCTGTCCCACCCCCCAACTCTCTTTCTCTCAAATAGTGAATAAATAAATCTTAAAAAGAAAAAATAAATGACCTAAGAACAGAAAGTCACAGCAAGGGTGGAGCGGTAAGCCCTTTGTTAGGATGTTAGGAAGACGGAAAGTGGGGCCTCTGGACCCTTCCAAAAAGACAAAGGCCTCAGGTTCTGAAGGATGGGCTTCATCTATCCTCTGGAAACAGCAGAGCTTCTAAGAACCTTTGTCCCACAGCACCTTCACCAGGTGCCTGACAGAAAAGATTATCTGACAGAAAAAAGAGTTCAGGGTAACTTTTGTCGAACAGAGTGGATTATAAATGGACACGGAGGAAAGCCCGTGACATTTCTAAAAGCAGCACAGCAGCCTGAAAGGCAGCAGAACAAAGTGAACAGAGGCCTTTGGACCCGCAGCCTTTTACAGGGAGGAAACAGACAAAGAAGGTTACTCACTAGGGCACAAAGTTATCTTTTGGAAGGATGCCTGGAACGCCAGAACCAAGAACCCCAAGGGCAGAGCCCAGAGCCACAGATGATAGCTCCCAAGAAGAAGGACTGACCACAAATCCAGGAGTTGACAACACGATCCTGGTTGGATTTCAGAACTGCTATGGACCACTGACTGTTTTGCGCTCTACTTCCTCCCTCTAGGGCTCTCCTGCATCTGTCCACCATTCGACGAGGATGTGTGGAAAGCAGACACGGTACATTTTCGGTTCATGGTGTTCAGCAGACCCTAAGAGCCCTCAACCAGACCTTGACTTTATTTACATGAGATCCCAGACTTCAAACCTGAACCTAGTATCTAAGCCAAAACACAACATGATTTTGGGAAGGGCTTCAGGGAGGGTAAATGTATTCTACATGTGGGAGAATGTAAATAATTTTTGGCCAGAAGATGGGCTGTGGTAGTTTTCAACATGTCCTCAATATTTTTAAGAAAAATGAAAGATGGAAGATGCGTGTGACAGATAGTTCACAAGTCGTTACTACTTAGTTTTCAATGGAGACTAAGGTTTCTAAAAGTAAAAATTGTGATAAATGTAATTGATATTTCTAAGAAATGACAAGGAAAGCAACTCCTTATGCAGGGAAACTAAGATGTGTTTGGATTGTTTGTTTTGGGAGAAAGAAGCTCATGCCAGTGGTGGGGGGCAGAGGGAGAGGGAGAGAATCTTTAGCAGGCTCCACACTCAATGTGGGGCCAATGCAGGGCTCGATCCCAGGACCCTGAGATCATGACCTGAGCTGAAATCAAGAGTCAGATGCTTAACAGGCTGAGCCATGCAGGTGTCCCAAGATGTGTTTTTGATAAAAAAAGGTATGAGGAGGGGCACCTGGATGGCTCAGTTGGTTAAGCGTCTGCCTTCAGCTCTGGTCCTGATCCCTGAGTCCTGGGATTGAGTCCTGTATCCGGCTCCTTGCTCGGGAGAAGCAGACTCCCCACTCTCCTTGTTGCTTCCCCAGCTTGTGTTCTCTCTCTCTCTCTGACAAGTAAATAAAATCTTAAAAAAAAAAAGAAAGAAAGAAAGAAAGAAAAGTACGAGGAGTGGGAATACATTTTTGTTGAGGGAAAAGCTAGTAATTTTGTCCTAAAATGAGACTTGTTACTTAGAGAAGGAAAGCTTAAGACAAAATTTGAATGTAAAAAGAAAGTTGTAGCAGGTTTGTGAAGGGAATCTTTGAAAAAGAATTTTATGTGTGGTCAGGACTCAGCCTGGAATGAATGAATTTTTTTTTTTTTTTTTTAAAGATTTTACTTATTTGACAGAGAGAGACACAGCAAGAGAGGGAACACAAACAGGGGGAAATGGGGTGGGGAGAAGCAGGCTTCCCGCTGAGCAGGGAGCATGATGTTGGGCTCGATCCCAGGGTCCTGGGATCATGACCTGAGCTGACAGATGCTTAACAACTGAGCCATCCAGGCGCCCCTGGAATGAATGAATTTTAAAAGTATACCTATGTAAGACTGAAATGTGGCTCTTCTCTGTTAAAAACGCACAGTTTTCTTGGATTGTTGGTTTGCTCTTGATAAGAAACTGCAAATGAAGCTTTTTTTCTTTATCTGTCCAGAAAACCGATGTTTCAAGCTTTGTCATTCTGAGGTCTTTGATTACTTAAGAGAACTGAAACATCTCAATAGAAAGGAGCTAAGTTTTGCCCATAAGTAGGCTTCTACAGAATCAACTACTGCCACCTTGGTTAAATGGGTGATTAAGTATTAAGTTTTTAAAAAATATATTTTTATTTATTTATTTGATAGACAGAGATCACAATTAGGCAGAGAGGCAGGCAGAGAGAAAGGAAGGGAAGCAGCCTCCCTGCTGAGCAGAGAGCCCCGATGTGGGGGCTCGATCCCAGGACCCTGGGATCATGACCTGAGCCGAAGGCAGAGGCTTCCCAGGCGGCCCAATTAGTTTTGTAATAATCTATAATCCTATTTGGGTAAGTGCTTCAAAACCTTCTGAGGTTTTTAGCAAAAGTTCCCAAATACTCAAATCTACATGAATTGTTTGTGACTAGATTAGGTTTATTTGGTATGTTCAGTTACTTGGGGAACACTATCAAGCAAATGATCATAAACCTTTTAGGGTATGCTGTATGGGTAAAATGCTCTATCACTGTTGTAGACATTATATGAACTCTCTTAAATTTTAGTATGTCTTGGTGTAAGGTCATCACTTGACATTCTATCACTGAAAAAACTGGATTTCCTTGTTAACTGCATGATAATGAACTCTCACCAGATCTTTAAACATGGCCATTTTTGAGTCATTGGTAATTATTGTGCTGATGATCTTACAAAATCTGTTTCATCTTTAAGGATTTTCACTGAAAGGACTTTTGACAAATACAGGTTTCTGATATCTTTAAGATCATAAAATTAAACTGGGTAAGAATTTCTGGAACTAAAGGAAAAGCTGCATTCAAACAGAATAAGAATTAGTAACATGGAACTGAGTGAACTGAGGAAGATGATTACAGTTTTTGTGACTCTTGCTTGAAACATTGCTGGTTCTCCAATGTTTGTTCTTCCAGATTTTTTTTTTTTTAAAGATTTTGTTTATTTATTTGACAGAGAGAAATCACAAGTAGACGGAGAGGCAGGCAGAGAGAGAGAGGGAAGCAGGCTCCCTGCTGAGCAGAGAGCCCGATGCGGGACTCGATCCCAGGACCCTGAGATCATGACCTGAGCCGAAGGCAGCGGCTTAACCCACTGAGCCACCCAGGCGCCCTGTTCTTCCAGATTTAAGGAATCAGTTTCTCCTAGGGTATCTGTGACTTACATAAACATGGTAAAATATTCCTTTGTGAACAAACTGAAGCATTTATTTTTTTTCTCCCTTCCCAAACCCTCTAGAATTCAGAAACTCTCAGTAAGTTTTCTCTCTTTGGTGGCAATTATAATTATTTGCATAAGTTCAATAACAAGTGGTCTTAACAGGACACTAGTGGAAACACAAGTTATATTACCAAGGTTTTGACTGGAATGTCATTACTAGAGAGACACACATAGACTCTGATGAGACCAGAGAGCTTTAAGAACTATTAAAGTTGACTTCATGGTGCCAACAGAGCCCCTTGGAAATGTTGGCCTGATACTTAACTTATAGTTATAGCTTATAGTTCCCATCAGCCTTACGAGGGTGAGTAAACACTGTCACTTCCTGGCAGGTACAGGAAACTTCAGGATATTCTGGGGACCTGAAGAGGAACTCACCCAAATCTACAGGTACTGCTAAGGCAAATCTGACAGCAAGTATTTGGCTTGGTTTCTGGCCTTAAGTGGCTATTAAGTTCAATCTGAAATACCTCATAAAAAGTTCCAGCAAAGCAGATTTATAAGAACTTATAATGTCAATCAGTATTCTTGCTGTGCTTATGTAAAGAATCAGGCCAAGTCTTTAAAACCAGACTTATTTTATAAACGAATTAGTCTTTGTTTGGCTACCTCTGATGGAAATGAAGATGATTTTATTTTATTTTTAAGATTTTACTTAATTATTTGACAGAAACACAGTGAGAGAGGGGAACACAAGCAGGGGGAGTGGGAGAGGGAGAAGCAGGCTTCCCCGCTGAGCAGGGAGTCTGATGCGGGGCTTGATCCCAGGACCTTCGGATCATGACCTGAGCCGAAGGCAGAGGCTTAACAACTGAGCCATCCAGGTGCCCCAAGGGTGATTTTAGAGAGAAAAATTATATTTCAATAACACACCTTTGGAGAGGTTAAAGTCTACCTCTGATTGTCTTTAAATGTTTGTTTGCCTAATCTAGACAGCTTGAGGTAAACTTCAGAGAAATTGCCACAAGAGCTTGTGTATAGACATTCTTCTTACCTATTTCTCTGTGGGGATAACAGGACTCCATGGGCATGTGATTATTTTAATAGCTGGACAATAGGATGGACTCCCCAGCTGTGTAACTCAACTATCACCTTGACTGATTCTACGTGGGGGATGGCAAAACCGTTCCTCAAAAGCTGGAGCAGACCCTTGGGGCTCCTGGGTGGCTCAGTGGGTTAAAGGCTCTGTCTTTGGCTCAGGTCATGATCCCAGGGCCCTGGGATCGAGCCCTGCATCGGGCTCTGCTCAGCAGTGAGCCTGCTTCCCTTCCTCTCTCTCTGCCTGCCTCTCTGATACTTGTGATCTCTGTCAAATGACTAAATAAAATCTTAAAAAAAAAAAAAAAAAGCCAGAGCAGACCTTGCTCCATGGGTTAGCTTATAGACTTATGGAGAGAGGGACGGCCCAACGTTCCTCATGAGTAAAATTGATGATGCAGTTGGGGATACCCATATCTCCCAAGAGGAGCGCCTCCCACCTGCCAGTGATTCCTTGTAAGTAGGACATTGTTAAAGCCAGATATCAGGCAAGGTGTTTTCTTGATAGTTTTATCCCTTAATCGTATTTGTCCCAGGAGCTGCCTCTATCAATGTAGAATTACAAGTAGAGGCTTTTACCTAAGCATACAGCGGCCATCTTTAATTAAACCTGGAACCCACTCACCCTCCTAAATGACGAAACCACATAAATTTGAGAAATAGTCCTTCAAAACTGGATGGCCCTTGATATTTTGAGAGCAGCCCAAAGATGAACCTATGCTTTCATTAAAACAGAATGTTGTGTCTGTATTTCAAATTACTCAAAAAATGTAACTGAAGCCACAGAAGATTTAAACAAACACATCACTGCTATAAATGCTCTAGCTCTAGATCCTTTTAGCAGGATCTAAATTTGAGATTCCTTCCAAATAGAAATATGCCCTGCTAAGCATTGCTATTACTTCTTGTTCTTTTAGGCTGCTGTTTGACTTTCTGGATTCGTCAAATGGGAGCCTGTGTTATTCACACATGCCGGCAGATGCCTTTGCTATCTAGTTCAGGAGGAACTAGAGAAATGAAGTTCTCCTACCCTGTCAAAGTCTTCCATTCCAAAAACCCTCCATCATCCCTGGTCAGCAGGAAGTAACTACCTAAGAAATGGCTGTGGTCCCTTCTCCTTCCACAGAAATGGAATGGTGTTTTGACAGTGGGGATTTGTTTTTTGTTTTTTGTTTTAAGATTTTATGTATTTATTTGACAGACAGAGATCACAAGTAAGCAGAGAGGCAGGCAGAGAGAGAGGAAGGGAAGCAGGCTTCTCGCTCAGCAGAGAGCCCGATGTGGGGCTCGATCCCAGGACCCTGGGATCATGACCTGAGCCAAAGGCAGAGGCTTTAACCCACTGAGCCACCCAGGCGCCCCGAAAGTGGGGATTTGTAAGAGGACTCCAACTACCTTCCTTTTTACCTCAGTCTTTACTTTCTAATTAAGTTCTTCTTTCCAACTTACCTCTTAACCCAGGCAAAAGACCTTCCATGCAAAGCATCCCATGACAGGACCCAAAACTACTTCCTCAAGCAATAGGGAACCCCCAGACACCAGCAAGACCCACAAGGCAATGATCAACCTGAACTTGACTGCCCCTCTCCTGTACCCACCAACCTCTGTCCACATTTTGCTTATATAAACCTGGGAGTATTTTCAGAACTTTGGAAACAGTCTTTTGAGACACTAATCTGCTGACTTTCTGGTGCTGGCCTCACAGAAATAATTTCTTTTCCTGTTTCACCACCATTCATCTCTCTACTTTTGGATGTTGTCAGCGATGAGCACCTGACCCTGGTCTGGTTGAGACCCCCGAAACTTGGTGCTTTTGCACCCCTGTGCCCTGGTTATAGCTCCCTTCCCCTGGATGTATGCACTTAGAGTTTTGTGACTCACTTACAACTCATCATTCACAACAAATGTGTCAGTATGTGACTTCCATGTCTAGTGAGGAAAGCAAGCAGCTCCCACGCACTACTTGTGAAATGTTTTCTCCAGACGACCTTGAGACCTGCCCTGCTGGTGAGGCCGCAGGTAGACGCACTGAGTGAGAAACAAGCTGAGCTGCCACGAATGGCCAGCCATCTGAGTGAGCCACCTGCGGGGGTCAGGTCTAGTGGAGCCCTGGGTTTACTGCAGTTCCGGCTGAGATCTGCATGCGACCACCTGAGAGACCCCCACCCCCCAGTGAGAAGCTCCTCCAACTGGGCCGTTTCCAAATTCCTAATCCACAGGATCTGTGAGCCTAATAAAACGGGTGCTGTTTTTTTTACGGAGCAACAGTTACTGGAACATAAACACTTAACAACAAACAAAGCAAAGTCTTGTTTTGTGACGCATGTATTTCTAATGAAATAGATAATACACAGATGGCAGGCCCATTTGTGGGTCTTAGAGACAGGGTCTCTAAGCATGTAGCCTAGTGGCTTGCACAAAGAAAGCCAGTCAATAAGTAGTAGGTACTATTATTATATAGCGAAGCATGTTGTTTCCCCTGCCAGGACACCCTTCCCTCCTTCACTGCCTGGCAAACTGCCTGTCACTCAAGATTCAGGCCAAGAATCACTTTCATGGAGAAGGCTTCTGGTTCCCCCCCAAATCTGAATCAGCGGCCACTAAATCAAAGACTGCCCTGCCATCTGAGCTTCGTTCTCTTCAGCACACTCTAACCTGGTGTTCTTATCTGCTTTTCCCACTACAGTGTAAGCCCCTTAGGAACAGAATGACTCTGATTTCTCTGTAAAATGTACAAAATAGTAGAAAAATATGTATCAGTCTCTGATCATCAGGAAGACCAAGCCACGATTAGAAGTTTGGAATTTTCGAGAGAGGGGAGAGGGGCTGGAAATGGAGTCAATGATGGATCATGCCTACTCATGAAGGCTTCACTAAAATCCCAAATGTCCAGGGTTCAGAGAGCTTCCAGGTCGATGAGTATGTGGGGGTGCTGGGAGGGTGGCGCGCGGGGTGGGGGGGACAAGGAAGCTCTGTGCCTCCTCCCACATACCTTGCTCTATGCATCTCTTCCATCTGAATGTGTATCTGTATCCTTTATCCCATTTTTTTTTTAGATTTTTATTTATTTATTTGACAGACGGAGATCACAGAGAAGCAGGCAGAGCGAGAGGAGGAAGCAGGCTCCCTGCTGAGCAGAGAGCCCGATGCGGGGCTCCATCCCAGGACCCTGGGATCATGACCTATGCCAAAGGTAGAGGCTTTAACCCAATGAGCGACCCAGGCGCCTCCCTTTATTCCATTTTTAAGTAATAAACTGGTAAACACCTATTTTCCTGAGTTTGGGGAATTCAAATTAATCAAAGCCGAGGAGGCAGTCATGGTAACCTCCCAATATATAGGCACTCGGTCAGAAGCAGGGGTGACGACGGGTGCTCAGGACCGGCACTTGCCGCAGGGGCAGTGGGACTACCCCAGGAAGGCGGTCTGGGAAGCGAGTTAATGCATAGGGCACCCAGCTGGTGTGGCAGAACTGCCTGGTATGGAAGCCCCCAACCCCGGTATCCCAGTGCTCTGACAGGGCAGCAGCATGACGGTGAAGGAAACACAGTGTTTCGAAAGCTGGGTTTTTCCTACTCAAATGCGTAGTAAACGTTATTCATGCTCACTAGTATTTCGGAATCTCCTCTCCTGTGGGTGCTGGAAAGTATGAGGCATAAACATCCCCCGCCCCTTGGAAGTGAGGCGTGGGCAGTCTGCTTAGCCAGTGGGAGATGAGGACACGTAACAGGTGTCGCTCCTAGGTGGCAACTTGAGAGCCATTACACCTTCCTCTTTGCTGACTGTCCTCCCAGCCAACCCCTGCAGCCCTGAGGCAAGATGATGGCCATCAGGAGAGGATGGAGCCTCCTGCCTAGCTGGGGCCCGCGTACCTCGAAGGAGTGTAGGCCCTTGGCTGCACCCACACAGTGTGTGTGGGAGACTGACTTACACAACAGAACTGAGAGGCTTTTTGTTTGTGTTAAGCTCAGAATTACTTAAAGTCTATTACCTGATACAAAGCATTAGCCTCTCACCCAATCCCAAGGTCATAAAGGGACTCCTCTTTCTGTCGGTTAGTAGGTACTAAAATCAGAAACTTCTCAATTCTAAAATGGACAAATCATTCCTCTGTAAAGTCAAAATATGTAAGGTAACTTCCATAGTGAAAAAAACTGTCAAAGAACAGTCCTTCAGACAGAGACTCATAGTTCCCTAGTCCTGGTCCTAAAACAGAAAGTAGTGTACATTTTTGGAGACACATGGAGACCCTGCCAAATGGTACCCCAGTGGTCTAAAAACAGTAATGTGTTCCCACCCCAAAATGAGTGGTTTATTTTCATCAGATTTGAGCAGAATCAAATTTGGACTATTGTGATGTTTACATTTAAAATCATCTGTGGCTAAAGACAACCATAAATATGTGACTAGCAACTGGGCTTAAACAAACACATGAGAGCCACACAGCAGAGCTGGAAATATGCCGTGGGCAAGTATGGTTTCGTGAATTCTCTGATTTGGGAGGGCAAGTGTTTCAGGCTTTCCTCCCTCAACGCTCCCATGGCTGGCACATTGTGAAACAGTGAGCTTGCTGAACTGTGGTGGTGTGGTTTATGCCTGTGTGGTGTCAGTGTTGGGGGGGGACAGACAAAAGCTATTCACATTTGTACCCCCAAGGTCTGTAGTGCTTTAATGCCTGACACCAGCAAATTTTTATTTCAAATGCTTGTTGAATGAATGAGTGAATAATTCTCTTGAGATCACTGGCTCTTGAGATAACTCCAGTCACCTATTGCCAGGTGGCAGAACACTTCTGAAAGCTACAATTCTCCTTATGTGCGGGGTAAACTTACTATGGCCTAGTATCACGTTTTTACTGTGCATCTACTATGTGCTCAATAGTGTGTTGGGCACAGGGGTGAGTTGGGGGAGGGGAATGGTGGTAACTAAAGTCATCAGGGACATGCCCTAGGCTTCACAACCCATACCCCTGTCCTGCCTCATTCTTTTACTGCCACTGGTTATGGCTTTTCTAGAAACCACTGGGAGCCCAGGATTTTACAGCTCTTCCATCCAATACACCTAGTTTAAAATATCTCCAAATTCCCAAGAAGCTTTCATCCAGAGGGATACAAACTGGTAATTTATGACTGGCATGGATGCCTACCCAAATGGACAGAAAGGAAGAATCAGGACCAACAAAGAATCCAGATATTTTGGTTCTGTGCCTATCAATGATTTTTTTTTTTTTCTAAAAAAGATAAACAAACTCGGGGCACCTGGGTGGCTTAGTGGGTTAAAGCCTCTGCCTTTGGCTCAGGTCATGATCCCAGGGTCCTGGGATCGCCCACATCGGGCTCTCTGCTCAGCAGGGAGCCTGCTTCCTCCTCTCTCTGCCTGCCTCTCTGCCTACCTGTGATCTCTGTCAAATAAATAAATAAAATCTTAAAAAAAAAAAGATAAACAAACTCATGGAAACTGAAGTTGATACAGAGACAAAAAGTAAATAGAACACCAGATTATTTCACCAAAATTTCCTTAAATATGCCTACATCATGGATTCCATAACTTCTCAGACACTTATACGATCAAATTTTCTGTTAATTTGTATTTTGGGGTCTGGTATTACATACCACAACTTCCTCCACTTCCGAATACCATCTTGTTAAAATTATACTATCTTATTTGGTTATGATGGAGAAACTGTTAACTCTAGTGCTCAAGGGTTTTGTTGTTGTTTTGTTTTTCCCCCTTTGCTCTCATGGGCACTCAATTAGCCATCGCCTCCTCCAAACTCCCAGACATACCTGATCGTATTTCCACATTGAAAAGAAGCAGAAATCCCCCACCCCTGAATGAGGACTGAATGAGGCTTCTCCCAGAAGCCTCCAGTGTACGACTTGGCACATGAGATAATGGTAAATGAGAACACATGGTAAATGAGAACTGACAGGTGGACTTCACACTTGTGGGGATAAGAGTAATCACAAAAGGTAATAAAAGTGTTGGCAAGCATGTAGAGAAATCATACCCCTCGTACACTGCCAGCAGAAATGCAAAATAGTGTAGGTGCTTTGGAAAACAGTTGGGCAGCTCCTCAAAATGCTAACCATTAAAGCTACCATGCCACTCAGCAATTCCACTCTGAGGTATATCCCCAGGAGAAGCAAATACATAGATCCATCTAGAAGCCTGCACACACAGGTTCCCAGACGCATCATTTTATAACAGCCAAAAAAGCAGAAGCCACCCAAATGCCCACCAACGGATACGCAAATAAAGAAGATGTGTCATATCCGTACCATGGTGTGGGACTAAGCAACAAAATATGAAGTCCTGACCCACGCTACAACATGGATGAACCCTGAAACTATCAGGCGAAATAAAAGAACCCAATCACTAAAGACCATTTACTATAGGACTCCCTTTACACAAAATGTCCAGAGCAGGGAAGTCTACGGAGACAGAAAATAAACTAGTGTTTGTCAGGTGCTGGGAAAATGAAGAGCACTGGGGGCCAGTGCTAAGGGACCCAGGGTTTCCTTTGGGGGTGATGAAATGTCCTAGAATTGATTGTGAGGTGTTTGTACAACTCTGTGAAAATACTACATGCCACAGAATTGCACACATTAAATGGGTGAATTGTAGAGTATGTGGACTGTAGGTCAAAAAAGCTGTTAAAGCACTGGCAAGTCCAACTCCTGTCCCTGGGGGTGGCAGGATGATGTCCAGGCCTTTGCAGACCAAGAGCTGGTGATGATGGCCTGCCTCCTGCAGATCAGGAGGAGTGGATGACACACAGAGATGTCACAGCCCCAAGGTAATACAGATGCTGTTGGGCCTTAGGATAATAAAGAAAAATCCCTGCTCTTGAAGACTCTTCTTGAAAATCCAATGAAGAATAACTGATTCAGACCCTTGGGACTCAAAAGTAAATCCTGAACCACAGGTTAGCTATGGAACTCACACAGCCCTCTTATAAAGATCTCTTGGTTCTTAAAGAACAGAAGTTGCACTTCCTACTTCCCCCCCAGAATTTCATACGAAAGATTCATAGCAGAAAGCCACTCAGTTTTCCTACCCCAGGAAGGACAGGTAATTCTGTCTGTGCCCACCGAGAATCTCTGGCGTATTCAAACCCCATTTATCTTAGAAGGTTAACCAATAAACTCCTTCTCAGCCATGGAAATGGCAAATATTTAATATATACATCCAGCAACTCTGTTCAAAGACATATTCCAAGATTCTATAGACGGGACTATAGCCAAGCAAACATTCTGCAGATGCTCCAGGATAAACAAGTGGGGTAGAGATTGCTAGCTGACTACAAAATCCATCTTCCCTTTCTTTCCAGGCTCACAACCAGACTAGGTTTTCCAGCTCATTCACCATCAGATATGGCCATGTGACTAAGGTCTAGCCAGGGGATGGGAGTGGGAGTGAGGTCTGCCACTTCCTGCCGGCTCAGAGACTCTCTTGGGTGTTCTTCCCACTCCTTCCCATGTGATGGGATGCAGATGTAGGATGAGACAACAGAGAATGGGAGAGCCACATGATGGGAGAAGACTAGGCTCTGACTGATAGAATGAAGGAAAAGATTCTTGCACCCATGCAAACACCTTCATGTGGCTGTTATATGTGACATAAGAAGGAAGTTTTCATTCCATTGAGCAAACTGCACATTAGAGCCTACCTGATACAGCAGTTTACCCTATTGTAACTAATACATTAATATTAAGGACATCAAAATAATTCAATTTAGGGTATGTGAATCCCCAAAAAAACAATTTTAGATTTCACAGGATTTCACCAGAGATTACTTAGTTCCTCCCCACAAAAACTCTTAATGGTTTGATGTTTCAATTATTTTATAAATTTTTCCCCTTGATTTACTATTTCTGCATAGAAAATGATGGGATTATAGATAAGCTTTGTTATATTTTCACGTATTTTCTAAAGTGTCTATAATAATTACAGTGCCTAAAATGGTTAAGAACAAAGACTCCAGGGGCGCCTGGGTGGCTCGGTGGGTTAAGCCTCTGCCTTCGGCTCGACTCAAGATCTCAGGGTTCTGGGATCAAGTCCCACATAGGGCTCTTTGCTCAGCGGGGAGCCTGCTTCCCCCCACCTCTCTCTCTGTCTACTGATCTGCCTACTTGCGATCTCTGTCAAATAAATAAATAAAATCTTAAAAAAAGAAAGAAAGAAAGAAAGAAAGAGAGACTCCAGAAGAAGGTTTAAGATGGCGGCATAAAAAGATACTGAGCTCACCTCCTCCCACAAAGACAACACATCTACACCTATATACAGAAAGGGACCTAGAAACCAGATGAACAGAGCACCACAACAGAAACACCACCATTCCTGGGTAGATAGAAGAGGTAGAGATATGGTCTCACTGAGGGGAGAAAAAAAACCACTACCACACCCCAGCCATGGAATTCCAATCAGGAAGGGCCCTAGCTATAAGAAAATTTTCCCTAAGGAGCAAGAGATTTGAGCTCCAAATCAGGCAAGCCAATACTTAGATCCTGCGTAGGAGAGATGCGCCCCTAAAATACCTGGCTTTGAAAACCAATGGGGAGTACATTCAAGAAAACTACAGAGTTGTAGGGAAAGGAAAGCCCCTCCTAAAGGGCTTGCACACAGACTCCCTAGACCTGGAAATGAGTGCAAAGCTCCAGAAAGAAAAGTACATAGATTATAGGTAAAGGAGACCCATTTACTAATCTGGAGTGCCTCCCAGATAGGCAGGAGGCACCTGGGCCTCTCTCCAAGGACTGAGACACTGGTGTCAGCAATTTCTGCACTTATTTGGCCATACTGATCCTGGCAATAGCAGGTGCCATTTTGGAATTGTTCCTCTAAACTGCTAAAGCCAGGAGGCATGTTCTGCTAAGAGTCTGGCACAACCCTGTTCCTCCTTGAACCCCAGAGCAGACAGGCTGATAACCCTGCCAACTAGCACATCCACAGCAGTCTGGGCAGGGCCTCACAGCCCACTAGGCTGGGGATGAGTCTTGTTCAGCAGCAAGCGCCTACCAGTGGAATCCCAGCCACAATATAGGGGTGATGCCCAGTGGTCTTGAGAGAAAACTGGGTGAACACAGTGAGAACTTCAGCAAAGAGACATAAAACAAAATTAAAAGACAACAGTCAGAGTGGAAGACTACAGTTAACTGAAACGAAAAATACACCAGAGGGAATCAACAGCAGGTGAGAGGCTGCAGAACAGATCTGCGAACTGGAAGACAGGGTAATGGAAATCACCCAAACTGAACAGCAAGAAGAAAAAAGAATTTTGAAAAAGGAAGATAGTTTAAGGGACCTCTAGGACAACATCAGGCATACTAACATTTACATTATAGAGGTCCCAGAAGAGGGTGGAGGGAAAGCGACAAAATACTTATATGAAAAATAACAGCTGAAAACTTCCCTAATCTGCAAATGGAAACAGATATTGAGGTCCAGGAAGCACAGAGAGTTCCAAAAAAAGATAATCCCAAGGAGATCCACAATAAGACACATTATATTTAACATGTCAAAAATTAAAGAGAGAATCTTAAAAGCAACAGACACAAATCAACGAGTCACATAGAGTCCCATAAGACTGTTAACTCATTTTTTGACAAGCTTTGCAGGCCGGAGGGAGTGGCACAATATTTAAAGTGCTGAAAGGAAAAAACTTAACAACCAAGAATACTCTACTCAGCAAGATTATCATTCAGAATTAAAGGGAAGATAAAGGGTTTCCCAGAGAAGGAAAAGCTAAAGGGGTTCATCACCACAGCTTTGTAAGAAATATTAAAGGGGGGCGCCTGGGTGAGTCAGTGGGTTAAAGCCTCTGCCTTCGGCTCAGGTCATGATCTCAGGGTCCTGGGATCAAGCACTGTGTCGCGCTCTATGTTCAGCAGGGAGCCTGCTTCCCTTCCTCTCTCTCTGCCTGCCTCTCTGCCTACTTGTGATCTCTGTCCATCAAATGAATAAATAAAATCTTTAAAAAAATAAAAAAGAAATATTAAAGGGACTTCTTAAAGGAGAGAAAAAAAAAAGCCAAAACTAGAAATAGAAAAATATATGAAAGAAAAAAAAATCTCACTGGTAAAGACATGCATATACAGAAGCCAGAAGGTAGTGAATCAATCACTTACAAAGCTAGTCTGAAGATTAAAAGACAAAAGCCATAAAATTAATTATATCTACAATGATTAATTAAGAAATTCACAAATTAAAAGATGTGAAAAATGATATCAAAAACATAAAATAAGGGAGTTAAAATGTAGAATGCATCTAAACTTAAGCACCAACTTAAAACTGCTATATACATAGTTTGTTATATATGAACCTCACAGTAACCACAAACCAAAACCTATCTAATAAAAATGCAAAAAATAAAGAGAAAGGAATCCAACCACAAAAGAAAGATCACAAAGAAGAGAGCAAGGAAAGAAACAAACAAGAACTACAAAAACAACCAGAAAACAGTAAACAAAACAGCAATAGATACATACCTATTGATAATTACTTGAGATGTAAATGGTCTAAATGCTACAAGAAAAAAGACACAGGGTGACAGAAGAGGTAAAAAAAAAAAAAAAAAAAAAAAAGACCCATCTGCATGCTCCCTACAAGAGACTTACTTACAGACTGAAAGTGAAGGGATGGGAAAAGATAGTCCATGCAAACAAAAATGAAAATAAGGCTGGGCTAGCTACACTGATTATCAGACAAAATATACTTTAAATCAAAGTCTGCCACACGAGACAAAGAAGGCCATTACATAATGATAAAAGGATCAATCCAACAAAAAGATGTAACACTTGTAAATACCTATGCACCCAATACCGGAGCACCTAAATACACAAAGTAAGTATTAACAGGCATAAAGGGAGAAGTGTCAGTAATACAATAATAGTAGGGAACTTTAACATTCCACTTAGATCACCCAGACACAAAACTAAAAAGGACAGTGGCCTTAAACCACACGTTAGACCAGATGGACTTAATGGATATATACAGAACATTCCATCCAAAAACAGAATACACATTCTTCCAGGGGTGTAAAACCTCCAGCTCTGTTTTTGCTCAAGACTACTTTGAATATCTGGGGTCTTTTGTGGTCCATACAAATTTTAGGACTATTTGTTCTAGTTCTGTGAAAAATACCACTGGAGGGTAAAAATGCCATTGGTATTTTGATAGGGATTGTGTTGAATCTGTAGACTGCTTTGGGCAATATGGACATTTTAACAATATTAATTCTTCCAATCCATGAGCATGGTGTATCTTTTTATTTATTTGTGTCCTCTTCCATCTTCTTCATTCAGGTCTTAGAGTTTTCAGAGTATAGATCTTTCGCCTTCTTGCCTAAACTTACTCCTAGGTATCTTGTTCTTTCTCTATGGAATATTACTCGGACATAAAAAATAATGAAATTCGTGCCACTTGTGACAACATAGATAGACCTGGAGGGTATAAATTAAGTGAAATTAGTCAGACAAAGACAAGTACTGTATGCTTTATATGTGGAGCCTAAAAAACAAAACAAATGGGACGCGTGGATGGCTCAGTGGGTTAAAGCCTTTGGCTCAGGTCATGATGCCGGGGTCCTGGGATCGAGCCCCGCATCGGGCTCTCTGCTCAGCGGGGAGACTGCTTCTTCCTCTATCTGCCTGCCTCTCTGCCTACTTGTGATCTCTGTCAAATAAATTAATAAAATCTTTAAACAACAACAACAACAAAAATCAAACAAACAAAATACAGAGAGAATAAGCTCATGGTTACCGGGTGGGGGGATGGACAATCTTCCAGTTATAAATAAGGCACAAGGATATAATGTACAGCACAGAGAACATAGTCAATTATATCAAATGGCAACTACATTTATTGTGGTGACCATTTTTTGTTGTTTTTTTTTTAAAGATATTTTATTTATTTATTTGTGAGAGAGAGACTAAGCAAGAGAGCATTAGCAAAAGCAGGGGGAATGGCAGAGAGAGGGAGAAGCAGCCACCCTCCTGAACAAGAAGCCCAATACAAGACTCAATCCCCGGGCCCTGGGATCAAGACCTGAGAAGAAGGCAGATGCTTAACTGAGTTACCCAGGCGTCCCACAGTGACCATTTTGTAATATATTTAAATACTGAATCATTATGTTGTATGTGAACTAATCTTCAATTTAAAAAAAAGAAATAAATAGGGGCGACCTCAAAAGTGCAACTACAAATAAAAAGCAGTAACTTGACTATATCAAAGTTAAAGATTTTGTGGCAAACTGATTATAAATATTTTAAACTACAGAATGAGGCAAGATATTCATAAAACACATGATAAAATACTATTAATAGTCAGAATACACAAAAAACTTGTTCCCCCTTTGCACTGTATCTCCAATACAGGATAGGGAGATAGCATAACACCCTGGCCAGGAATGCAGGCATTAGCCAGGGTCTGGTTTTGACTTCTGGCTCCACTACTTCCTAGCTGTGTGACTTGGAATGTATTATTTTAACCTGTCTGTGCTTCAGGTTCCACAGCTATAAAAGGATAGAGTTTTTAGTAGAAACTATTAGAAAAATTGCGAGGACAAAACCAGTTACTACACGTAAGAACTTAGTACAGTAGCTGGCACATAGAAATCACTCAATCTATGTTAGCTATTAACGTGATTGCCCTGCCTCGCCTTTTCTCTTAACCTACTGGTAGCTAAAATTGTGTTATGTATTTATTTCTCTTCCTCTAGTCAGGGCCTCAGGTCCATAAAACAGCATTTCCCTTTGTATTCTTAGCATTTAAAACAGTGTCTGCTATACCAAAGGTCCTCAATAAATATTTGCTGGGTGAATGTGAAATCAATAAAACAAATCAATACGAAAAAGACAAAAGACTGACAGAAGAATGGGCGGTGAATGAGTGCCGCTCAAAAGCGTAATCTCTAACAGCTAAGAGAGTCTTAACAAGATGCTCTACCTCATGGCTGAATGGGATCTGAAAAGAAAACCGCCTCGGATTCTACTCTTAATCGGCTGAATTGTCGAACATCTGTAAGTCTGATGAAATCAGAAGTGTGGGAGGGAAAGGAACTCCCGGACGCCTGACCGGGCCGCTGGGGAGAACAATCAGGACGGAGCCGCCATCACTGCCCACGTGGCAGCAAGGTGGCGCCCTGAACGCACTAGGTGCTGTGCCAACCAAGCACTTCACACAGGTCAGCCCTGGAAGGCAGGTGCTATAGGGACTGCTGTTCTCATTTTATTGAAGAGAAAACGGAAATACAGAGCGGTTTTGGCCCTGGCTGGGAGCTACCGGGTAAGGAGTGGCCAAGCCAGGACTCGGGCCGTGGCTACACAAGATGGCCTCTTGTCAGCGCCTCTCCACAGACCAGACGTCTTTTGAGATATATGTTGGCAATATTTGGCTCCTCTTGGGTCATGTGCCTATTCATGATCTCCGGACAGGTTTCATCAGCCTAACTGTTTTTGAACGAGTGTGTTATGGTGGGATACCACATCCCTTTACGAGATGGAACGGCACTACAAGGGACAAACTCTGTGCCGAGGTTTTGATACAGTTTATGAACAACAGGAAAGGGGACGCAAAGATGCTTCACAGTGCCCTGCGGACAGGAGACGATTCACACTGGCAGCTGCGGGAAGTCGGCCATGGCAGAGGCAGGTGCTCCGGGGGCGTGGGCTGCGTGCATCTCTCCTCGTGCTGGATCCGGGCACCCAGCGTTCAATCACGGATTTGACCTACACTTCAGGTTCGAGAGGCAGTCTATTGTCAGTAGCTCAGTCAGTGCAATTCCAGCAATGACTTCTTCACCCATTTTCTCCCCAAGTGGAACCTGCAGTCCAGAGCGGGAAGCCACCCTTCCAGATGTCATCATCTAGCTCTGTGATGGCCCGACCTAAAGTAAGATTTCAGCCACCTCACCAGTTGGGTGGCTTCATCCCTTTCCCAGCACATAGAGGGTTAACACAGGAAATCCAAGTCAGGGGTTCTCCAGATGATCTCTGACCAAGCATAAGTCACGGACAAGCTTTTGAAAAGCTCAGAGTTCAAAGATGCTCCCAAGTTTATGACCAGTGAAGGTCAGAGATCATTATAAAGGTCAGCCAAGGAGGCTGGCAGCTGCAGCGACTGAGATCATAATGCTGGGCGGAGGTCATGGTGGGACCGGCCAACAATTTCAGTATTTACACCGGTGTTAGAGGCAGAGGGTGGCTAGCTCTGGGCAGTAGTTTCTGCAAGCCCTAGATTCAACCCAGGCCTAGCTGGACTAGAAGAACCTGGATGACTCCCTTTGCTAGGTTCTGATCAACCAATCCCCCTTTTTCAGATACTTGGTTGCTTGCAAGTTCTCAGTAATTTCAACTCTTACCATAAAGTCATTGTGGGAAACTGTGTCCTACCTCTTCAGCCTTCTCTTTCCAGAATCATTTCAGTATTATCAAACAATTTCAGAGTATACTTCCCATAAAACCCAATTCTGATAGGAGTTAATGTTAATTACAATAAAATTTTATCAATATGCTTTGGCTAGAAACTAGCTTAGCATGAATTACAGTTTGTGAAATTAAGATTTGTCTTTGCAGATAGTCCATGATCAGAATAAAGGAGGAAATGTTTAAAAAACGTAAATGAAAATTTTAAATGCATCTTTAAGTTCATTATATATAATTAAAAGACAAAGTACAAGTTGTTCAGATATTCAACAAACAAGTTTCTCTTAAAGGCTTACTTCTTTGCCTGTTAGGCAAAACTGTTCCTGAAGATGAAATGATGAATACAACAAGTAGAAAAAAAAATTTTTTAAAGGTTTGAGGGAGTTGGCAGAGTATACCCTTCAAGAGAGTCCAAATTAGAGAAAAATTGCCTATTTCCTATAGTTTTCTCTCACCCGTGCCCACAATGTTTTTCTGACTGAAATACACTAGCTCCTACTCAAACAACTTTTCTCATTTCTGGGCCTTTGAGAGGCAAATAGTAGTTAACAAGTCAAAAATAAATCTTTTGTCTGGCTGAGATTCACTTCAATAATGGATTCTCATTGTTAGCGTCAACCAAGAATCCACATGCTTTTCAAATGATATTCCTATTTCTAAATTTCCTTACATAATCAAAGTTTCATTCTCTACTTCCCCTTTTCTATATCCCAATGCTGATCATGCAACCAAGTCAAATCTCCCATTATAGGAACATTCATAAGTACGTGAAATCCTTTTGGTGACAGAGTATGGCGAAATATTATGTTCTTCTCCTTCAGAAAAATCCCATGAAGAAGTGAGGAGCAACATCTGTATGGTATGGGGGAAACACCACCATTGTGGGAGTGATGAGTCTGCCACAGCAAAGGTCATCAGTCATCACCTGGAATACCAAACGTGAACTTGGATAGAAGGACATGACCTCAAACACAGAAGGACAGAGGGTAGCTAAACAGTCCACTTTGGGATGGTAGAGGAAAGAAATAAGGAATTTTTTTAAAAACACAGAAACCACCCCAGAGCTCAGAGAAATTAAACTGAGGGTGAGTGATGGAAGTTTCTTGATCCCTGGTTTAATACTGATTTCAATACACTGCACAGCCTCCCTAAAACTTATTAGCATAAAAAATTCTAAAATATTTGTTATGAAATATTTTAGAGAAGTGATATATACACACAAGTATATTAATTTCAGCACTGTTTACTAGCACAGAATAGGGGACAGGTTATTAAAGAAAAAATGGTACAGCCAGTCAATGAAATAACATACAGTCTTTTAGAAAATGAGGTTGGTCTGGGGGCATCTGGGTGGCCCAGTCACTTAAGCATCCACCTTTGGCTCAGGTCATGATCCCAGGGCCCTAGGAAGGAGCACCACATCGTGCTCCCCGCTCAGCAAGGAGACTGCCTCTCCCTCTGCCTGCCTCTCGTGCTCTTTCACTTTCTCTCTCTCTCAAATAAATAAATAAAATCTTTTTTTTTTTAAATGAGTTTGATCTTTAAAAAAAAGGGTGGGGGGCGCCTGGGTGGCTCAGTGGGTTAGGCCGCTGCCTTCGGCTCGGGTCATGATCTCAGGGTCCTGGGACTGAGTCCCGCATCGGGCTCTCTGGTCAGCAGGGAGCCTGCTTCCCTCTCTCTCTCTCTGCCTGCCTCTCCATCTACTTGTGATTTCTCTCTGTCAAATAAATAAATAAAATCTTTAAAAAAAAAAAAATGAGTTTGGTCTATGTGGCCTGATATACATACTGATTTCAGTACCAGCACAAGCATATGCAAGGGGGGCCCGCATATGTGTGCACACCTTATCCTTCACTGCTGGAAGGACAGGCCACCACCTGGCAACAGTGGCGGCTCCTGAAGAGGAGTAAGTAGTAAGAGAGAGAGTAAGTGTCAATTCTCACTGGATACCCCTTTGTGCCTTCTGAATTTTGTAACCTTATGCTCATTCTACCGACTCAAAATATTTTTTAATCTAAAAAACTAAGGTGGATACGGAGCCAAAGCTAAGATACAGAGGTTATATTAGTTAGCATACAGGTCAGGGCCCCGGGGGGTGGGAGTGTTATGTCCCAAATAAGGGAGCATCCGACATAGGAGCTCACTTCGCTCTCCTGAATCTCTGCTTGCCCCCAAAAGTAAGTTCCAGAAGACGGGCCAGGCTCTCTACTTTGCTCATTGCCATCCCCAGGATGTCTGCTGGGTTCAGCTGGTCCAAGGCAATTTTTGTACCACATGCATATTCTGGCCAGTGGAAGGGGGGAGGGAAACACAAGGTGGCAGGAAAGGACGGCGTTGCTCTGATGATGGGGCCCACCTGCAGCCTCGGTACGAGAGCCCAACAGCAGACGGCGTAGATTATGAGTCTCCACAGAGCCCTGGGATGGTCTCAGAGAGGGCTAGGATGTTCATGGCACATCAAATGACAGGAATTTCCAGGACAACGGAAAGCGTATATTTGCTTTTTGTAAATACATGTGAATAGGAAAATGTATATATGTACACATGAATTATATATATGAAATACATATATATATGAATACACCAAGGCATTGCTTGATGATACATTCTGACATTCTACATTAAAAATGATGTGCTGGGGCACCTGGGTGGCTCAGTCGTTAAGCGTCTGCCTTCGGCTCAGGTCATGATCGCAGGGTCCAGGGATCAAGCCCCGCGTCAGGCTCCCTGCTCGGCAGGAAGCTGGCTTCTCCCTGTGCCACTCTCCCTGCTTGTGTTCCCTCTCTCAATGTATCTCTCTCTGTCAAATAAGTAAATAAAATCTTTAAAAAAATAAAATAAAAATGATGTGCTTTTGCAAAAAAATTTTTTAAAAAACTTATTTGGAAAAACAAAAAAGAACTCTACTTTCATTGGTTCTTTCTTCAGTTTCTATAAAATGTTAATAAACACCCAAAGAACAGTAATGAACAAGTATCCCTACATTCCTCCCCCCCCAAAAAAAACCCAAATGAAGAGACTATGGAAAATTATAGTATTAACTGAATCACCATCTTTCTCAGGAACGTACTACATGAACTTGAACACTGAATGAACTCAGCCGTGGGAAGAAAAGAGCTCGTATTTCCCTGGTGTGTGCGTGTGTGTGTTGAAGCCAGTTAACAGAAAGGCAACGTGCTAACAAAAGAGAAACTGTAAAGTTCAAATCCCAAGTTGGTTTGGGACACCCCCTGCCAGGTGATCTGTGCAGTGGATTTTCTCCTGCCTCTTGGGGAGCTTGATGGGCCCTGACTTATAGGAATTCAAAACACCCACAAAAGCACAACCCACTCCAGCGCCAGAGGCTGGGCTGTGGAGCTGGGGAACCAGAAGGCTCACGTGGATTCCTCCAGCAGCGCTATCCTCCCGAAATGCTCAACACTGGATTCCTGAGCCCATTTTGCTTCCAAATAGCCAAAAGGCCATGGAGACTTGACTGACCGCAGTCCTGGGAGGTGGAGGGCACCAGGGGAAGGAGGCCACACTGGGGCCGCTGTAGAACTTGGTCTAGAACGGGGACTAGACTGCCAAGAAATAGGCATGGAAGAAAAAAGATCTCACTGCAAAATAGTGATGCTATCATTAAAATTTGTCCTTGAACAGACCTGAAGAGAAATTCAAGAGTGCTCTCTGTAATCAAGTTGCAGTATTTTTTTAAACAAGGAAATGTATTCATTTCTTTTTAAATCCACTGACATTTCCTGCACTCATTACACTGGTGAATTCGGACTCTAGAGGTACTCAAGTTGGTCATCTCTGACTTAAAAGGAGAGGAGCTTGAAACACTATCAGACAAATCACTTTTTCCTGATTTATGGTTCCCGCAGTTTAGTGCAGGGCTGAGCGTTTACAGTCAGGTGGCAAGAGGCCCACGACCTAAGTAAGTGTGAATCTGAGATGAGGCCTGGACAAGTTTGTAAAGCTTGGAAAAGCACACATCTCCTTATCTGTAGTTGCAAAGGTTCAACGAGGAAAACGTACGTACGAAGTAGCAAGAGCATACTGAAAGTTCAGAAAATCAGCGATTACTTTACCACGCTGGGGTCTATACAGCACAGAAACAAAGTGCAAATCTATAGTCCAAGTCCTTTCAGTTAGAATTAGGGGGGGAAAAAAACCATCCTTCACATAGCCCTCCTGCACATGGGGTAAATTTTTTAAATCAGAAATTATGTCAGTGGAGATTCAGAGCCACTGAGACCACTGAACAAATCTTTGTTAAGCCACCACCATGTGCCATGCACCAGATACGGCAAAGACAGAGCCCACGAGCACGGTCTCTGCGCTCAGTCTGCCTGGAAGCAGACAGGGAGACACACATCCGTGTCCTGCAGATATGTTTTGAGGTGCTGGCCTTGTCTACTAGCTCCTTCCCTGAAGAAGACCACAGCTCTCCCTGTGGCAGTGAGAGTGATAGGGCCTTTCACAAGGCTCATCACCTTGGATGGAAGCCTTTCTGAAAAAATGACACCGGAACCTCTCACCTTGAACTTGGAGGAGGGGGGGAGGTGGGAAGATGCAGAGAACACCCTACGAGAGAGAACTCCCAAGTACATGTGGGAAGCTGTGGCCTATGGAGGGGCACGGACACTAACTAAATCCCTTTGCTGAGCAGTGATGTCTGACGTTGACCTGGAAGTTGTCTTCTGCCTTTACGCGACAATCCAGCCTCTCCCCTCATTATTCACAAAACCCTCAGTTGGGGGTGTGCGCAGCAGCCTGATATTAGTGGCTTTTGGGGGGCAGGGGATAACAAACAAAATGATCCAGTGTCAAAGGTCTGAGGAGAAAGAGTTAAGGAGTCAAAAGCCAAAAGCGTTCAGAACAGGTGATGGGGAAGCTGGAGGGAACAGGGGCAGCAGGGGACGGTGAAGCTGGAAGCCTCAGTCCCCAAGAAATCTCCATCCCTCCGTCTCAGTACTTGAGTACTCTTGAGTACTCTGGTTAGGTATTAAAGAAAAGTATGACTAGAATGTAAAAGGATGTGGAAACCCTCAGGCCATAGAAAGACCAGGAGAAAGTCCTAGAAACTTCTAGACTAAAAACAAGTCAAAACACAAAAAAAGACTGAGGTTTCCTGTGTAACAAAGAGAAGCAGATTGGCCGAGAGACAGCATCTGCGCCACTAAATGCTAGATGATAACAAAGCATTTGTGGAGTTTGGAGAAAAATGATTATTACAGAATTACCCACATGCCCAGACTATAGTTTATGCACAAGGACAAAAGAAAGGCATCTTCTGATACACAAGAATTCAGAATCATCTGCATATGTTAATTTAAAAATTATGTGAGAAAGTCCTCAAAAAAGGAGGTATGGTTTACAAGGAATAGTGATAAGCAACAAAAACAGGGGAGTCTAATTAGTTTTCAACAATATGGTTATGAATATAATGTAACAGTTAAGAAGAAAGTTTTAATGAGATACAAGGCCAAAAATAAAAGAAGACACATGGAATTAAAATTTCAGACTATTCCAACAAAACCCAGGACACATAAAGGAAGAAGTTAAAACATCCTACACATTTTGTTTTGTTCAATGGTAGAGTATTTTGAATAATGGTTAATTTTTAACAGTGACAGAAATACAGATAAAAACATGCTTGCTCAAAATTTAAAGATCATTCCCGGAGGGGGAGGGTGTAGAACTTCTAAACCGCTAGAGGGAAGAAATGAAAAATATTCTGCAAAGACAAGAGAATAATAAAGAGGTATTTTGAGAACCACAGAAGCTTCTAAAAGTCAAAAACAGGATATGATCTGAGCTGTCCAATCTGATACACACTACCCAGAAAGCACTGGTTACATTTAAATTAATTATAATTAAATAAAATTTAAAATTCAGTTCCTTAGTGACCCTAACCACCTTTCATGTAGCTAGTGACCTCTGTCTTGGACATTTCCATCACTGCAGAAAGTTCTAGCAGACAACACAAACAGTGAAAAATACAGGATAACAAATGAATCCATGTGAAGTTTGATCTTATTAACGCTAAATATGCACTTTTTTATATATATTAAAATGTTAGTTGATTAAACTGTCAGTAGTGGTTTCTCTAGCAAATAACATGACCAAGGGCCTTCTGCTGCTTACACACTTTATTGTCTGAATTTTTAATAAATCGTATTTTACTCTTAAAATGAGTAGAAGTCAGAAATAGATCTTCAAATATGCTAGCAAAAAAACTAATCAACTAACCTTTTTCTTGAACTTGGTACAGAATTTGGTTCCAATCCCTGAGTTAACTGAGCAACTGACTCTGACTCATACATATTTACTGTGGACACTTGTGTTAATAAACAATTTCAACACAACAAAGAGTGTGTCCTATACCTAGAAATTTTCCAGAGTTTAGCTAAGTTTCTGGAAAAAAGTCTGTCTGGGGCCCAAGGGTAGTATCACATTTCAGATGCAAGTCTGAGCAGACATTTGATGATTTCAAACTGTATTTCTTGAACTGAGGGGTTTCCTTGGCCATAAGCTGTTAACATACCTTTCCATTTCGATTTACAGAGCTGATAACAGATCAAATTTCAGAAAGTACAGCTCTGAATAATCCTCGGGAAAAATTCCCACCGCCAGTCTCAACGATACATAGAAAGAAAGAACAATACACTACATGGAGAATAACTTCAATTTCCCCCCCATACTGGGTGCGGGAAAAGAGAAATGTTCTTTGTTGTAGGAATTCCAAAATTTTAATCTTTACCAAACACCAGATCTTTAATTTTTCTAAGGTAAGAAATGCTTTAAAATGTCTCAGAATAACCCTCAAATACTAAAACTATTTCATATCTACCCCAGGGAATAATTTGGTCATTTATCTGCCAACAACAGCATATTCATATATGCTTATTTTACTCCCTAAGTAAATATTCTTGGTAGCTGCCTCCTATTCCATCACAGTGAATATTGAGGAAAAAGCTCTTAGTGGGAAGGAGATGAAAAACATCAATCTGTCTAGGAAATTTTTTTTCTTTTTTTCTTTTTTCTTTTTTTTTTTGGTAAAGCCAGAAAAGAGATGATTTGGTTTTGTGCCAACCTGAACACTAATTTTATTTGGAGTCAATCGTGTGACCCTGCTTCTAACACTGGACAGTAAGTACGCTCCATGTGGAGTGGTCGGCTGAATTCGAGGTAATTACCACTACCCACTGTTATTTTACAAACGGAGAAATGAGGTACAAAACAGGGGCTAGAATGAGAAGATAGTGAGCTGCGAAGATCCTTCAACAATATGCCCCATTCTCAATGGTTACCCAAATCCCTTCCTAAGAAAGAAACAGAAGCCACCCATGTATCAAACTGAGATAAGTATTAAAGATCCTTGAGTATTTATCTAACCTCGAACCCACCTGGGAAAGCTCCAGGGGAAGACACCCTATAGGTAACCACAGCCACCCCCACCAGAACAGAAATCTTCAGCAATCTGGACTATTTCAAATAATTCACACAGAAAGCTGGACTGAAGTTCATTTTTATCTATGTAGAAAGTCTTGCTAAAAATAATAGTTGAAAACTGATTACCTTAGAACTCTGAATTTGCTTGAAAGTTTTCAAGTTCCCTCTAAGCCCTCTACAAGGACCTGGTTACGTCCCCTAATTGTAAGTCACGCATTAAAGGGAGTTATTTAAACAATCCTTCTAGGTAATGGTCTATTACTCTTCTCATTAAGCATAAAACATATGTCATTCACAGACTTGAAGCATTATCCACAAAAATGAATTAGTCCATAAGAAAAATTCTACGAAAATGAAAAAAAAAAGCATATTATGTAATAATGTTTACATTTTGGTGCAAAATAATCTAATTTTGGTATCTTCCTTTTATCTGAGGTTTTAGTTGCAACTTAGTACATCTAAAATGAGTAGTAAATACATGACAGTTGACCCTTGAACAGGTATTAGGAATTATGACAGAACAGGGAATCAGAAATCTTTGTGTAACTTTTGACTTCCCCCAAGCTTAACTACTAACAGCATAGTGTTGACCAGAAGCCTTACCAATAACATAAACAGTTGATTAACACATACTGTGTATGTTACACATATTATATACTGTATTCTTATAATAAAGTAAGCTAGAGAAAGGAAAATGTTATTAAGAAAATCATAAGGAAAATACATTTATAGAACTGTGCTGCATTATCTGTGGAGAAAATAATCGCATATAATTGGACCCATGCAGTTCAAGCCAGTGTTGTTCAAGGGTCATCTGCATACTCAGTTGTGGGGGTAAATTAATTCCTTCAGGCCACAAGGGTACTATTTGGTAAATTACTGCTTTGTGCCCTTACCTATACCAAGTGGCCTCAAAGCGGTAATTCCTCATTAAAAGGTAAAGTGTTTACCTATGCATTCCTCCAAAGGCTCTTTATTCATCACTTGATTTAAACCAGTAGAGAATGAAAAGGCCGAGGTCAGAAAAGAGGAGACTTTCAACATCAACAAACTGGAGACACGCGAGAAAAAAATCCGGGTTTCTACTGAGCCACATCATCATCAGTACAGAAGCCAAAATAGAACACAATTATCCACAAACTTGGCACATGCCATCTAAATTCAAATCCAAAAAAGCAGTCCAACAAGTGCAGCAACTCGAATTTTTACTGATCTCCTCCTATCTAACACACTACAAAGAAATCCATTCTAGTACTCTCTCCCCACTAGAAGTTTTTATATTATTTGCTCTTGGTTAAAACCCTCAGTCTAACGGTCATCTCTAAATGGTGAGTAACCATGCTAACACAGAATATGTGAATGTGTAATAACACTGAAAATCTCTGTGAAGGACAAAAGATGCCTCTCGGTCTTCTGGAACTTCAAGCAGCCTATGCATGGCAAGGCTTCCTGGGCCAGGCCCCAGATCAATGGAAACACGGTAAGTATTTCTCTGTAACATGAATATTCTGGATTGTGTAAGCAAGGAGGTACAAACCAAGCCTTGATTGAAAAAGAATGAATAATAAACATAAATTACAGTGGAGAAGACAGAAGTCCGGAGTCTCGCCAGAAAGATAATGGGCAGTTATTTGGGAAGTTATTTGAGTAATCCATCATATTTCACCTGGGCCCATTCTAGCACTAATGCGATTGTCTCGAAAGCATACTTATATGTAGTTAGCTATCGCAGGCAAATTTCTATCCCTGCATAGACAGAATTCAGGCTTAGATTTCTGTCGAATTTTGTTTCCTCTTTAAAAAAAAAAAAATAAAATTCTAGACTTGAATTGTAACATTCGGTACTTGCAGCTGCCACCGAAGTATTATTCACTGCAAAAATATAAAAAGCAACTTGCCAATGGGAGAAACATTTAGTCAGCTTTTCCTTTTCTTGATCTCTTTTAATATTTTATAACACATGAAAGCTCAGTAAAAGTTCCTTTCTTAAACAAATCTTCAAGCAGACGTTAAATAGAATGCAAATGCTTTACACTTTAAATCATCAATCATTTAAAGAATCCTCTCCATGAACTGAATAAATAAGCCATCTGTGACTAAGGGCTCCCTATCATGTTTTCAAGCTGACCCACTTCTTCACCAGTCACCATGGTTTGCAAAAATCTCACATCTAAGGGGCAGCAATAAGTGCTCCGTGCCAGCGCATAGTTTGAATCCAACGGGGTAAAAGGGTAATGCAAACACCACCTTTAAGGACACCAGTCTTATTTAAAATGACCCCCCCCCCACACACACACTCTAAAAACAGAACTTCAATACCCTTAACCGGAAGCATTCTTTTCTCCAAAGGGAAAGCAAATCAAGCCTGCCGGGGGAGAAAAGGGAGCCAGTGAAAAGGGATAAGAAGAAACCTGATCAGGTGCTAAAACGCTTGGTGCATCTGGCTTTGGGAGATCAAACACCCGCTTTGCAAGCAAGATCTGTTCAGATCCCCTAAGCCTGAGCCCAAATCAGCCGACCCGTCCTGCTTCAGAGAGCTCTGCAGGCACGCGGGGCAGTGACAAATCCGCGCGTCCCCAGGAGCGGCGGGCCCCGGGACCCCCGGCGACCCCAGCCTCGCTCCGCGCGGGCAAGCACAACTTTCCGCAGTTCCCCGCCAACAGCGCAAAAGACCCCGCGCCAATCTAAAACCACTCCCCCCATCAGCTCCTCTTTTTTCTGGAGGTGGTGGCGGCTGGGGGAGGGGTAGGAGGGTCTGGAAGGACTTAAGGAAAGGATGACAAGGAGCGGAGGAGGACGACTTCCCCTAAACGCGGCCGCCACAAAGGGACGGGGACCGCGCCTCCCCATCGGTCCCTCCGAGTCGCAAGCCGGCCAGGACGGCGCGTCGCACCCGCGGGCCGAGGCGGAGGCGGGGACGAGCAGGGGCCGGCCGGCCGCGCGGCAGGTGACATCGGCGTCGCCGGTCCTCCCACCCGGGCCCCGCGCCCTGCCGCCCACCCGGGGCCTCGCCTCCGCCGCGCCGCGCGGGAGCCGCGGGAGCCAGACCTCAGCAGGTTGGGGGCCGCCCGCCCCTTCAGAGCTGCCCCGGCCCCGCCCGCGCCCCCGGACCCGGCGTCCGAGCGCAACCCGAGCGGCGCGCTGTCCCCGTGCCCCGAGCCTCCCGCGCCCCGCGCGCCTACCCTTTGGCGTGCTCCGTCTCCTCCTCATTGTCCCCGTCTATCCCGCACGTGTCCTGGTCGTCCAGCTCCAGGCTCTGCTGGCTGGCCGCAGACTCGCTGTCCTCCGCCATCGCGGCGGCGCGGGCTGGGGAGGCGGCGCTCGGGACCGCGGGCGTGGGGGACCCGCGCGGCGGCGGCGCGAGCAGCTCCCCCTAGTGCCGCCCGCCGTCTCCTCAGAGCCAGCAGCCCGGACGCCGCGCCCGCCCGGCCTGGGCCCGCCCACCGCGGCTGGGGCGGGGGCGGGGAGGGGTGGGCGCGACTCGCGGAGCCTGAGGGTGGGGGGAAGGGAGGGGAGGGGAGGGAAGGGCGAGGAGCGGTGCGGGGTGGTCCCAAGCCGGGTGGCGAGCGCGGGCGCGGGCCCTGGCGCCGAGCCCTGGCACCCGAGCCTGCACCGCGCTTCGGCCCGGTGTTGGTCTCTGAATGAGGCCACAGACAATCTCCAAACCTTGGAGTCTTCATTTTGAAACGCAGGGCCGGCGATTTTACACCTCTACAGGTTAGGAAGCACTTTTAACCATCGCAGGGATCTTTTACTCGAGTAGGCGTGCCAAGGCCCATGATTTCTTAGAAGCCTCCCACACATACACATACTCTCCAAAAATGCCATTGCTTGTATTTATCTTTCCAACGCACTGTAAAACCAAAGTCAAAGTCAAAACAGAGTGCTTCCCACCTCCCCACCTCCCCATTCCAACCAGACTGGCACCCCGAAAACTCTTAAACAGAGAAAAAATCTGAGTTGTCCTGTTTCCCGTGGACAAAACAGATAGCCAGCTCCGAGCAGAACAATCATCTTAGGTGAATTGGGGTAATGTCCATGACGCTGGGGGATCGGACAGTGTCAGCTAGGACACCTTGGCTTCGCTCCGTGAAAGTCATAACCTACACCTTCAAGCCGAAGTAGATGGTCTTCCTGCTGAAACCCTCTGTGTCGACCTGTGAATGCAGGAGGGACAGGTCTCGCTGCTACACGGATTGCCAGATAAAAGGCCGGTCAAGTTCAGCCTCTTCTTTGCTGTTGCGTTCTGTACACAGCAGACCCTTCCTTTGCTTTCCTGTGACGGTTGGTGTTCAAAAGTCCTGCTGGACCACGGGAAGGTTTACAAAGTCAGCGGAAAGATAGTTACCAGAAACTGCTCAAGGAGCAAAATTGGATTTTAAAAGCCACCTGAAATTTTTGGTGTGGGTTCGTTTTCTGCAGAAAGTATTAGGAGCATTTTGTGCCTCCCCCCCCCCGCCCCCACCCCAACACCAAGGGGAGACTATGCCCTTAAAATGCAATGAGGTGGAGTATATAAAGACAAAAATTGCAAAGCGATTTCAAAGCCCATCAGCCTTTTATGGCTGACGGTGTCGAGCCTGCTAAGGTTCAGTAAGAAGTGCAAAATGGGGCCAAAACATGAAGGAAATACAATACTATCTTTCACAATTGCAACTATTTCGGAGGCAGAAAGTCCCTTGTGGCCTCTGGCTTCAAACTTTAGAATAAAGGCAAATATAGATCAGAGAGTTTCCTGCAGCTCTTGTCTATGAACATGAATAGTCAGATAACTGTAACCTAGTTGGGTAACCAGCAGGATCATGGCCAGGAGCAAGTCTATCTGCTCAGTCACTCACCGATCAGAAGGGTTCTTGAAAAGATTTTAAAAATACAAAGCAAAGGAAACTTATTTGTTTGAATTTGCAAGAAGCTTTGACTAAAAACCCCGCAAAAAAAGAAAAAAAAGAAAAGACAAATAATCCTGGAGAAATAAAATGAGGGCATCAAAAATCAGTTTAACGCTGGAAAACAATGACAAACAGGGAACATCTGTTCCCCAGAATGGAAAGAAGTTGGCGCAGACGTCTGTTCAGTACAAGATTGAGTTTTTATATAATACAGTGTTTGTCATTGTTAATCAGTTGAAGGAGGGCAAGGTTTGCAGATGACCCTGGAGATTCCCAAATCCTATTGTCATGTATGGAAATTGACTATTTCTAAAAATGTTTGCTTCTTTCCCTGATCTAATCCCAGAGTTTGGGGAATTGGAACCAAGCAGCATCTTCTAGAATCTCAGATCCAAGATGTGGGGAAAGAGAGTACTGTCGAGTAGCCCCTAGTGTGTTAAAGAGGGCCTGGAAAATTTTCTATCCTGCTAACTCATCTCCTGTTATAGGTGTAAGACCATAATCGTATAATTGGTCTTATTTTATTCAAACTATTGTAACTTTTTGGTTTTTAAAAATTGTGGTAAAATACACATACTAATAAATAGATCATCTTAGCCATGACTAAGTGTATAGTTCCATCCTGTTAAGTATAATCATATCATTGTGCAACTAATCTCCAGAGCTCTTTCAACCTGCAAAACTGAAATGGTATGCATTAAACAACTCCCCATTTCTGGGGTGCCAGGATGGCTTGGTGGGTGAAGCGTCCAACTCTCGATTTCAGGTCAAGTCATGCTCTTGGGGTCCTGAGATGGAACCTGAGAATCAGGCTCTGCGCTCAGTGGGGAGTCTGCTTGAGATTCTCTCCCTCTCTCTCTGTTTCTCTCCTTCTGTTCATGCAAGTGCCTGGGTGCTTATGCACATAAACTCTCTCTGTCTCAAATGAATAAATCTTAAAAAAAAAAAAGGAAAACAGAAAACTCCCCCACTACCCTCCTCAGACAGCTAGTATTCTGCTTTCTGTCCCTATGAATTTGGCTACTCCAGATACCTCATACAAGTGGAATCATACACTATTTGTCTTTTGGGGCATGGCTTCACTTGGCTTCACTTAGCATAATGTCTTCAGGGTTCATCTATGTTGTAGCATGGGTCAGAATTTCCTTTTTAAGGCCGAATAATATCCCGTTATATGGATATAAACATTTTGTTTATCCATTTATCTTTCTATAGACACTTGGGTGGGTTCCACTTCTTCCTGTTATGAATAATGCTGCTATGAATGTGGATGAAAAATATCATTTTGAATCCATGCTTTCAGTTCTTTTGGATGTATACCCAAATGTAGAATTACTGAGTCATATGGTAATTCCATTTTTAATTTTTTTTTTTTTTGAGGAACTGTCATAGTGTAATCCATTGCAACTGTGCCATTTTACATTCCTACCAACAGTGCACAAGGTTGGGATTTCTCTTCATCCTCACCAACACTTGCTATTTTCTGGGTTTTGATGCAAGCCATCTGATGGGTGTGAGGTGCTGTAACTTCTTGATATAGCCAGAGATTTATATATAATCCTTGTTTCTGCCTATAAAGCACATTTTTAAAGACCAAAACAATAATAAAAAATTTTAAAGTCACATCTAATACAAGGAAGGATAGACCACATGTAGCAATTGTTGTCCATTAGGTAACATGAGGTGATAACCATAGACGGGCCTTAATTACAGTGAAAAAAATTCTTACATAAGTCAATTGTTGGAAGAATATTACACATTAGCTCTAAAGTAATACTACGTAGTACTTAACCTCAAGATCAATTTGAATATTGTCTCTTATTTTCATCTCTAAATACTATAATATGAAGAAAATGTGAGGAGGGGGGTGATAAGATTACAGAAAGAGCTAATTAAGAGAATTTGACAATAGGATTCTTAAGGAAAAGTCCAAGAAGATCATGTTATGTATAGTCAAAATCTAGGGGCAACTGGGTGGTTCAGTTGGTTAAGGATCCAACTCTTGATTTCAGCTCAGGTCATGGTCTCAGGGTTGAGCAATCAAGCTCTGATTTGGGCTTTGTATTTAGTATGGAGTCTGCTTAAGATTCTCTCTCTTCCTGTCACTTGCCCCCCCCCCACTCTCTCTCTCTCTCTCTAAAATAAAAAAAAAATAATTTTTATACTCAAAATCTAAAGGTTCATTTTGGAAGGGTAATACAAGGAGGACCCAACCTACAGTTTTCCATTTCTTCAGAAGATAGTGAATTATTGATACAACTGAAAAGAGATTTAATGAATAGGAAGATAGACCTGAGGAATAACCCAGAAAGCAGTTCAGAGAAACAAAAAGATGAAATATTTAAAGACATTAAGAAACGTAGGTGATAGAATGAAAAGGTTTAGGGTTCATCTGACAAAAGTTTCAGAAGGAAAGAATGAGTGTCAGAGGGAGAAAATGGAGAACACTATATTTGAGAAGGTAATGTAAGTGTATTTTCCATGATTAAAGAAAAACATGAACCATTGGATTTATGTATACCCAGTTACTGGCAAGATTTTTTTTTTTTTTTAATGTAGGCACATTGTGTTAGATTGGTTAAGAAAATGACCCAAGAGGCGCCTGGGTGGCACAGCGGGTTAAGTGTCTGACTCTTGGTTTGGGATCAGGTCATGATCTCTGGGTCATGGAGTTGAGCCCTGCCTTGGATTCCGTGCTTGGCAGGGAGGCTGCTTGGGTTTCTCTCTCCCTCTCCCTCTGCCCCTCCCCCTGTGCATGCCCTCTCTCTCAAATAAATAAATAAATCTTCAAAAAAAAAAAAAGAAAAGAAAAGAAAAAAGAAAGTGGACCCAGTTCTTTTTTTTTTTCTTAAGATTTTTATTTATTTATTTATTTGATAGACAGAGAGAGATCACAAGTAGGCAGAAGGCAGGCAGAGAGAGAGGGGGAAGCAGGCTCCCTGCCGAGCAGAGAGCCTGATGCGGGACTCGATCCCAGGACCCTGAGATCATGACCTGAGCTGAAGACAGAGGCTTAAACCACTGAGCCACCCAGGCGCCCCGAAAGTGGACCCAATTCTTAAACTCTCCCTGTATCCATATTGTTTATAATCTGACTTTGTCTTTCTTTCCCTAATAGTGCTTGAGTTTAGGTTGGCTTTTTAACCTGTTTTAGCCATTCGAATGTGTTGAAAGTGATAGTGTTTCAGATCCAAGACCAGCCTCAAAAGGCTTCGTGTGATTCCCCTCTGTCTCTCAGTCTTTCCCCCAGAATCCTGCCTCTGCAACAAAGAGGAGCCTAGACGACCTCCTAGAAGGATAAGAGACTCTACCATTTAGGGTTCTTCCAGACAAGGCCATCCTAGGACCAGCCAACCTCCAGCTCACCTGCCCTCTGACTGGAGATACATTCATGATCACAACAAAAATCAGCTGAGCTCAGCCTAAACGAGCAGAGTCACCCAGCAGACCTGTAGATTTGTGAGAAATAATAAGTGAGATTGTCTCCAGATGCTAAATTTTGTATGTTTTGTTATGGAACCATTGGTAACTAATACAGAAATTGGAATGTAAACATGGGATGTTGCCACGCAAAATGTATGCTATTGGCTTTACAATTGGGCAGCAGGCAGAGATTGGAAAAGTGGTAATGAAACCATAAAAGTCTAAAAAATATGGTGTCCCATGTTATGTAGCGTCCAAACATTTGGGTAAAATTCTTGTCCTTAGCAACTTATGAGATAGAAAATATATCTAATATACCTTAGACTCAAGAAAGATCATTTCGGGTCACCTGGGTGGCTCAGTGGGTTAAAGCCTCTGCCTTCGGCTCAGGTCATGATCCCAGGGTCCTGGGATTGAGCCCCACATCGGGCTCTCTGCTCAGCAGGGAACCTGCTTCCTCCTCTCTCTCAGCCTGCCACTCTGCCTGCTTGTGATCTTTGTGTGTCAAATAAATAATCTTAAAAAAAAAAAAAAGAAGAAAGATCATTTCAAGGCGGAATATTCAAACTGTCAGTTGGTTACTCCTAACTGCATATGATGGGATTCAGCAAGAAAGAGATGAGCCAAGGAAAGAAGTGGAGCATTTGCAAGCAGAATTGGAAAGAACATACATGGACAAGCACTTGCAATCTTTTCTTTAAAAAAGATTTTATTTGAGAGAAAGAGAGCACATAAGTAGGGGGAAAGGTCAGTGAGAGTGGGAGAAGCAGGCTCCCCGCTGAGCAGGGATCCCAAATGTGGGACTCGATCCCAGGACCCTGGGATCATGACCTGAGTGGAAGGCATAACCGACTGAGCCATCCAGGAGCCCCCAGGACTTGAAATCTTAAGGACTGACTCATTCCTTCTAATCAGTTGTGGTTACTGTGTGTGTATCGAGTTATATTTGAAAAAGACTCTTGCCAGATCAGCAGTTTACACTTTCCACTCTATGTGCCCCAAGCCCTGCCTATCATGTCTGCGTTGTACTGTCTGTTCCCAATAACTGGTCTGCTTCAGACTCCTGTTTGACTTCATCTTTTTTTTGAAAGTGACTCCATTACTAATTGTGTAGGAACCTATGAATGTGCTGTACTTTGGAAACTGCATTTGAGAAGCACTTCTGATGGGCAACTCTGGGTGTGAACGTGGCACACTCCAGCCCCTTAGTGTTCTGCTGGGGAGTTTTCATATTTGCTCAAGCCAGTAGGGCAGGACTACAGAGAATCCTGCATATGGGCTGCGTTATGGAACTTCACAGCTGGTGAGTGTGTCTTGCCCCTGGAGGGCAAGGTGGGACCTGAGGGCAGTGAGAGTCCCAGAGGATGTGAGATGGGCCACAGCCCGAGTTGCAAGGTGCCCAAGCTCTTGAACCCACGCTGTTTGCCAAATTCCTTGAATATACCCAAGCTTTTTTCCACCAGCACATCACTGGATTGTGCACGGCCAAAGTTCATTTTTCTTTTATTAATAAAGATGATACATTTTTGTGTTCATATTTTAGAAAGCATATGTCAAAACAGACAATGCCTTTCTCAGGAAATGTATATAAGGTGACAACTGAGAGCACGAGTCGACGATTGATTCTGGCCCAGAGCTGTCACTCTCTACCATGCAGCCTCTGGACTTGATATATATTGTGATAATCACACTTCATTATTGTCCCACGTCTGCGTCTCCCCTGGTCAATGGGCTTCTTGAGAATGAGCTTCATTGTCAAGCGTCTTATAGGGGGCCTGGCAGACAAGCAGGCACATAATGAAATTTTGCTGAGTTGAGCTTCCTTCCACCACTGTGGTCTTTCCCAGGAATCATGGGCACAATTTTCTGAGAGCTGTGTGCAAGGACTAGGGAGCAGAATGTTCCAGAGCTGGAGCATGGGCTTTGAGGCTCAGCACACTTGGTTTTATGTCCACTCAGTAACAGTGACGGACATGCAGCAGTATGTGTCCAGTACTGTGAGCCGTCTGTGAAATTCCCAGGCTTGCAAGCTAACAAGTATGCTTGTTAGTGTTTTATTGCTACTGGAAGACACGAGCTTCCTAGTTCAGAGACAAAGGATTTTGTCTCAAGGCATGGTAAGAAGCAGGAGATGAGTATATCTGTGTCAGTCTCCCTTGACCTTGAGTCCCACAGGGGCAATGCAAGCAAATAGCTACATTCTCAGGAGTAGACAGACTTCTCAGGTGACGAAGCTTGACCTCAGGGAACTGGTTGTCTTTCTATTTTTTTTTTAATTAAAAAATTGTTAACTGTGGTAAAAATGTACATAACGTAAAATTTGCCCCTAAACCTGTGACTGTACCCTTATTTGGAAAATGGGTCTTTGCAGATGTAATTAATTTATGGATCTCAAGATGAGATCACCCCAGATTACCCAGGTGGGCTCTAAGTCTGGTGATGGGTCCTTCTGAGGGTGAAGTGGAGGGAGATTCGACAGAAGAAGGAGGACATGGGTGCACAGGAAGGAATATGGAGACAGAGACTGGGATCATACCGTCCCACGCCAATGAATACCACGGCGCGGAAATCCCGGAAGCGCGAAGAGGCTGAATGATTCTCCCCTAGAGTCTTCAGAAAAGAGTGTGGCTCTGATTGACGCACTGTTGAGAGAATAAACTGGTTCTGTTCTAAGCCACCGAAGTAAGTTTGTAGGCAATTGTTATGGCATTTCTAAGAAACAAATATGACATCACACTGAGCAGGTACAAGTTTCCCAGAGGAGAAGGGCTTTGGGGTGATTGAGGGGGGCAACAGAGAAAGAGAGAGGAAGCAGAGTCCCCACTGAGTGTAGACGCCAAGGCGCAGCTCGGTCTCACCCCCCTGACACCATGACCTGAGCCAAAATCAAGAGTTGAATACTTAACCGACTGTGCCACGCAGGCACCCCGAGATGAATTTTGAATAAAAGGAAGAATGCTTGAATCTTGGGTAGACAGCAGGAGCCTCTGATGACATGTTGAAAGGGAAAGAAGGAAACCACATGCCTTTTGCATAATTGGCAGGGAAAGGATCTGGGAAGTGATATAATTAGGATAATTTGATAAAGAGTCTTGAAATCAAATGTGAATAAATTGAATCTGCTGCAGAAGCATCCACCGATTATGTTGTCAAAGATACAGGTGGGAGAAATGGCTTTAACCACGGTGTTGTGAACCTCTTGGAAGGAGCAGCATCTGGAGGTAAACAGCTGGTTACTCTGACTTATTCTCAGATGAGAAGCAACCCCAGTCTGTCCCAGAGATTCTAGAGCAGACAGAAAAAACCCCATACTAAACATACACAAAATTTCAAACCACCACCAACAAAAATCCCCCAACACCTCAGCCATGAGCCAATTGCAGGAAGGAATGGAAACTTATTCAGAGGTTCGGTACCCAAGGCAGAGGAACAATGGATAATCAGATGATCTAGGGGGAAATGTATTAGATGCTTAAAAGCAGTTCCTGAGCTTTCTGGTAAATCCAAGGAGGCACGTTTGCATTTGAAATTAATTCCTAGCATGCCCGCCTTTGCATTTTTTACTTTTACTTTGCACGTCAAATTGATTTTTTTTTTTTTTTAAACAACAAATAGCCAACAAAATTCAAGAGGATAGTTCCAGGTTAGCGGTGCTGTATCTGGTTAACGAGTATTTCCGGAATATTTCTGCTGTCGGTGACAGGGAAGGCGAAGCCAATGGGGATTTGCTGCATGCCAGGGATAGAAGCAGCGCCTCTCTTACATGTGACAGTGATGGGAATTATTTCCCATTAATCTCTACAACAGCTTCGTGCTGTGGATATTATTCTCGTTTCCCATTTAGGAATCCGAGCCTCAAAGAGGTTATGTAACTTATCCAAAATAGTGTCTTAGCAAATTCTCCTCACACTTACAGCCCTGTCGCAGTTGCCTGTTTCCTTGTGAGAGCAGACACTTGCCTACGCAATGTGCCACCCTCTACGTGTGTCGGCATCTACCAGCCCCTGTCGACGACGAGGTAAATGACAGACGCTCCGCTTGCTGCCTCTCTGGACGCCAGAGGTGGCGCTATGACCCCCTTTGCTAGAGGTGGCGCTATGACACCCCTTGTCAGGGAGACGTAAAGATGCCCCCTGGGCTCCCCTGGGGGGGTCTTAACGTGTCCTGTATTCATTGAACTGATTCGACTGCTGGCCAGACACCTGGCCGAGGGGAAAGATGTGAAGAGCCTGGTCCTCCGTGGGGTCAGCGAGCCTCTGAGGTCTAGGACCACCAGCGGAAGGCTTCTTGTTAGGGGAGAAAAATAATCTCTTAGTGTTCAGGTTCCTCGTACTTGGACATTCTGTGACTCGCAGCTGAGAGCATCCCAACCCATATAGGCAGGGCAGGCTCGTCCCCACACGCCGGGACGCTCACCACCCGCTTTGCGGGAGAGGGCTGCGCCCACCGGTCATGTCCAGGGAGACGAGAGCTGCCTGCCGTAGGCAGGACCATCAAGGCACCCTCTATTACAGCATCCTTCAAAAGGGGGTTTGAAAATCAAATTAGATTCTCTCTTTTGGGAATTTGAACTGGAGATTTAGGAAGATGGTTTTTCATTTAGCTGAGGGTGGAGAATTAAAAGAAAAAAAAAAAAAAGAAAGAAAAGGAAAAAAACAAAACAAAACCTGGAGGCCAAGAGCAATGCTGAGTCACATCGAGGTGGGGCAGTACAGTCCGTGAACACCCACCCATAAATTCCCGGTGCCTCGCAGAGGGTAGGGTAGCCAGAGGGGAGAGGCCATGGCAGGCCAGTTGTCCTTGTTGACTCCATGTTCTAGAGAATCAGCTTGAGGCCTCAGGCTTGCCTCAGCTAATGCTACTGCTTCATCATCCATGGTCCTCCATTTCATTTTTAGTTTCTCCCCAAAAATGGTGGTGGTGGGGTTGCTATGAGGGCTTATACTAAGAGTACTGTTTACATAGGTTAGCTCTGCTGTTCACTCCCTAAGCACTAACGAGCTTAGGAAAGCAGACCTTGGATTCTAGGAAAACCCCTGAGATCCGCTTGGTGCTGAGGTGGTCACCATCCCTGGTCAGGGACTCCGGGAACTCAGAGAAGCCCAGGCCTTCCCGTCCAGCAACAGGACCACACCCTTAAGACTTCTTTAACCTTGATTACTTCTGAAGAGCCCCCACCTCCAAATATAGCTGTATGGGACATTGAGGCTTCGGCCTATGAATTTGGTGGTGGTGGTGGGGAGGACACACCTCAGTCCTGAGGGCCTTGAAAGTGGTAGCCATGCCCCATGCAGCTTTCCATTGCCCAGCAGAACACAGTGCTGACAAAGCACAAGGTCAGGAACTGCTAGTTCAGGGGAGTCATGAATGAGATGACAGGGCTGGGATTTCAACTCAGGCCTTCTCTCTCAGCACCAGATCAAATTCTGGGCTTCATACCTGGACATCCATGGGGCATTAAAGGAAAAATAAGACTTGGCTGGCCCTCTAAGAGCTTAATCTCGTCAGGGCGGCAAGCCATACAACGGAAATAAATGATGGGTGGGGGCACCATGTCACGGTGGGTGGGCTGGTTGGGAGGTACGGAAGGGAAAGAACACGAGTTGTCCTAAGAGGCTGATCTGCTTGGGGACTTTGGGGAGTAGAAGGCAGGCAAAGAAAGGGTTCTCCAGCCAGAAAATTTTGGCCTCTGAGATCCGAGATCGAGGTCCAAGAGTCATTAGGATGGTCCAGGTTGTAGTGAGTGAGGAGACCAGTTAGGTTTGAATAAAAGTGCAGGAAAGACCAGATGGCAGGATGAAATCTGGAGAGCTCTGGAAGGTCTGAAGGACAGGATGACATCCCAAAGTCTAAAGTAAACTCTCCACTTAGAACATCAGTTCAGACATTTTAACCAAGCATTTGAAAGTTACTAGAAAGGGGCACCCAGTTGGCTTAGTCTATAAAGCATGTTCTTGATCTCAGGGTTGTGAGTTTGAGCCCCACATTAGGTATGGAGATTACCTAAAAATGGAATCTTTAAAAAAATTAAGGTTACTGGAAAATGTAACCCTTTCCTCAGCAAAAGGAATTATTTTATGACTACAACTAATGGTGAATAGGAAATATATTTTTTTCTATAGGGATTATTGACGTCGTGTGCAGGAGGTACCATTTTAAAGTTAGAAGCACATCCAATATTCATGATAAAATTTTAAGTGAATTCTGGGACGCGTGGGTGCCTCAGTTCATTAAGCGTCTGCCTTCAGCTTAGGTCATGATCCCAGGGTCCTGGGCTCGAGTCCCACATCAAGCTCCCTGCTCGGTGGGGAGCCTGCTGCTCCCCCATTTGTGCTCTCTCTCTCTCTCTGACAAATAAAATGAATAAAATCTTCAAAAAAATTTTTAAGTGAATTCTTTATCCAACTAAGTGTATCTTTTCGTATTTTTTTTCAACTAGTATATCAGATTGTATAACACCTGCAAGGCATGCTTCATGCTTTAACTTGTACTTCATTTTTCTAAAATTATTTATTGTCTGGTATAAGCAAACTCATGGAAATCTTTTGGAGATCAAGCCCAACTCCAGAATTTTCGTATATTTATTTTTCAGAGTTTTGGGGAAGAAAACTCTATTAAATAGTCTCTATTTTCCAAAACAGAATAGCACGCCAGCTTGCATGTTCAACTACACGTAACTCCATAGCAATTGAAAACCACACCAACTCTTGGGAAAATACTCAGATCGTGTGATAAAATGAACTGCTCTCTAAATGTTAAGTTATTCAAAGCTTGAAGGCCGCAACACTCCCACCCTTTGCTATCTACAATGTGTCACCGTATCTGTCCTCAGACACCCCTTCTTGGGTCAGTCTACGCAGACAGTGATGTTTGAAAATGATCGTGGAGACATTTAGAGTCTTCGATACAAATGTAAGGAAGCTGGAAGCTTTGGACATTGTGGCCATTTGAGAAAGCTGCTTCCTATATGGGTATGCGTATGTCTGTGACCCTTTTCAGTGGCACAACATTAAGAGAAGTCAGCTTTTTAATTTTACGTTGCTTCAAGATCATCCCTCTGGACGATGTCACACCACTTTCCATATTTCACGAATTGGTAGATACATTCATTCTTCTATTTATTCTTTCAACATTTGAATGCACACCATTCCCCCCAACCCCCCGATTTTGTGTGAGCCTATTTGGGGCTTAGGAAAATAACTATTGAGACCATGAGAGTCAAGTTACCTCCCCCTCAATGTTAAGTCTAACAGTCAATTTTGGATCGAATGTTTTACATCCCACTATTTTATTTACATAAAGCCCTTTCTGGCTTTCGCTCTTCTGCAAATCAGCATCTAGCTGCCTTGCTGGCCTCTGCCCTTAGCTTCTAACATGGGTAATGTAAGAAGAAAAGATGACAGGTGTCATTTTACTTTGGAGATTTTTCAGGAACCAAACCTCTCAAGAGGGCAAAGATGGTATAAGAGAAAGGAAAGGTCAAGTTGACTGTGGTGAAGCTCAGCCTTTTGTTTGGCTCTCCCGTGGTTCTCCAGCTGTGGCCTGTAGTGGCTCCGGCTTCTAGCAGAGGAGGAACAGGATGGGACATCCAAGCCTGATGGAAGGGACGAAGCAGGGCATGCGTGGGTTTCAGGACAGTGGAATTTCTAGTTCCCTTTCAAACTTCTGGTTATGCCATGCTTCATTCTGGGATGAGTAAGCATAAGGATCCTGAGCAGGTGACGGAGATGGAAGCACCAGCTCCCGTGGGGCCCCTGCCCTCCGCGTCCTTCCTGAGCCGTCGTGCTTCCTCACCCGGGCCTGCCTCTGACTGGACACCTTCCATCTGGACTGGAAAGTCAGGTGCATTTAATTCCTGGCTCTGAACGCCTGGCTTCTTGGTTTATCCTTGCTGGGGGTCTTGTATCTGGCTTTGATCCCGGATTTTAACAACTGCCCCTGCATCCTTGTGCCTGCTCTTCTGGCCTTAATGTATCCCTCACCCTGCTCTGCCTTCTCCACGCGGGTTTCGGACAGGGTGGGGCTGGGCAACGGGGCTGCGTCCTCAGCTTGCTGAGTAACCAGCTCTGGGCACATCTCCCCAAACACGGTTCCGCTCTTAGCTGCCCGTCTCCTTGGGTCCTCCATGTGAGTCACCCCACGAATGGCTGCGCTGGGTCACGGGCTATACCTATGAGGTCTCAAAGGAGCCCTTGGTGGTTAATTTACTTGATTTTTATTTTGTTTTATTTATTTATTTATTTATTTTTACATTTTAATGATTTTAAGAAATCTCCACACACAGTGTGGGGTTCAAACTTGCAACCTTGGCATTAAGAGACGCATGTTTCCCTGACTAAGCCAGCCGGGTGCCCCACCTTAGTGGGGATTTAAAGGCCCAGCATTATCTGTAGAAGCCTGTGCAGAGGGCGAGGGTCAAGGAGGTGGTAGGATGACCACAGCTTGCCTGGTGGCATCATCTGTGAAGACCGTCTTTTCTGCTTCTAGGTTGGCATCAAGCGTTGTAAACAATAGCTCTCCTTGCTTGTGCCTTTGCTCTTACATTTATGTGAAGAAGGGACAGCCCACCCCCCCCAAACCCCACCCTGAACCTGACTTGTCTCCTTCCCACCCTTGGCATCTTAGATTTCCATCTCTGGATTCCATCAAAGACAGTATAGACAGGATGCCTCCTCCCTCCCACCCCCTCCCCCACCCCCCGCCAATCTCCCATCCAAATACTAACCAGTCCCGACCCTGCTTAGCTTCCGAGATCAGAAGAGATTGGGCGTGTTCAGGGTGGTATGGCCGTAGACCCCCGCACCAATCTCAAGAGCCCCAGAAGCTGTTTATTTCAGCTCAGATTTACACATATTGCCCTTCCTCTGCCCGGGGTCCCCTCAGTCCAGCTCCACCCCCATGTGACATGATAAGCAGGGCACGCTAAGTCCTTCTGTGATTCACTGTAGCTGGGTATGTCAGGGTCTGACTGGCCTGCCCCCCATCATGCCTAAGGGGTGTTCAAAGATGGAGCTGGAGAACGTTTCAACCCCTCCTGGAAGTTGGTTACTTTAGGACACGCCTCCCTGCTCCCACTGCTGCTGTGGACAGGAAGGTCTACACCCGGGATTCTCTCAGTCAACCCCTCCCCTGGGAGGTCAGCCTAGAAGAGGTTCTGCCTGCTTGAGGACACAACCATTCCTGCCTCGATGTCCCCCGACACCCCGGACTCAGAGCAGTGTCCGACTCGCTGGTCTTGTCTCTTTCAATCTTCACAGTCATTTTATTTCAGGGATCTCCTAGATCTTTAGTGCTATGTGGTGTTTTGTTGTTGTTGTTGTTGTTTTTTCTCTTCTCCATAGCTAACAGAGCCCTCTGCCGGTTTCCCTAACTTGAAATACTGCAGAGAAGGGATTGAGATGTAAATCTTCCCTCCCAAATAGCCGTAGCACCTTAAATAGAACCATTCCCTGGGGAGACAATGTTGCCAAGACAAAGATGCAAGGTCCTACTAGACCTTTCTCCCAAGTCAGTGGATGCTGTTTGCCTTACACTGATGCAATTTACATGATTCTTCTAGGAATTAAAAAAACATCTAGCTGGGGATGCCTGGATCACTCAGTTGATTAAGCATCTGCCTTCCGCTCCGGTCATGATCCCAGGGTCCTGGGATCGAGTCCCACGCCAGGCTCCTTGCTCAGCAGGGAGTCTGCTTCTCCTTCTCCCACTGTCCCTGCTTGCACATGCTCTCTTTCTTTCTGTCTCAAAGAAATAAATAAAATCTTAAAAACAGACAAACATCTAGCCAGGTCTCTACCTTGACTCACTGCAGATAAGCAGTGGCACATGGGCACATGGGTCGGTAATGCCTTTCCTTCTGCCATTACCAGGCAAGGGCTGTCAGTCTCCTCCCTAGAGTCCACGAGCTCTGTATTCCTACATCTTATTTTCAATTCCTCTCTCTTTTAAGAGCTACAGAGTCATCCTCACGTCTGCCTCTGAGAATAAATCCTTTGGGCGGTGGGTAGAGAGATGAGGGAAGAAGGTCTTCTGTCCTTAGAATGTTCCAGATTACCTGTGGGACAGACAGCTTCCAGTTCAGCAGCTACGACCACGTGAACCCAGTGTCGCACACTCCGCATGCCTCTACCATGCGTCTCTCAGACTCGCGATGCATGGGGGGAGGGACCTGGGGGCTCACGTGAGTCACCGTCGGACAGCCGACTTCAGCTCTCCCTCACACACCAAGCGACGGAGTCAAATACCCCAATGACTCTTCTGCCAGGACTTGGCTGGCCCTGAGCTCCCACTCAGTGGCATTTTTTTGTTCTTACGGAAGGTCAGGTTCACCCTGCGGCAGCCCCTGGTGTGCGCTCAGCCCTCTTCCAGAGGGACTTGAGACATGACGCTAACTATTGAAGGACATCCTGTGAAGTGAACCATGATCACAATTATTAGAGTCTTTCCTCCACTATTTCAGCCTTTCAGGATGTAATATATGCAAGAGGAATCATTAGAAAAACTAGAAAGGTAAAATGGGCTAACTCTGAAGCAACGGGAGAGTATGAATTCATCCACCTTTTCCAATAAAGCAAGGAACGGGTAGTGGTTCATGCAAATTTACTTTAAAAATAGCGACGGGTAATTCATGCATAGATATTTTTCAGCCATCACTCCCCCAAATATCTGTGCAGCTGAATGCTTCAGCTAGGTGGTGCTCGGGGAAGCCACACGCAAGGCAGAGAGCACGGGAAAAACGCATCAGTTAGACCAAGTTCCTGACATGTTGTCTTTGAAGGTTGTCAAATAATTCTCTCTTTAGAGCCGGATAACCATGTGTAAAGGGCCAGCTGGCCACCGCCACCTTTCACAGCTGCAGGTGGCCTGTGCCTGGACATTGAAATCTCCCTCAGTCCAGTCTTTTATTCAATCTGCAAATGAGAAGACTGGACCATGTGACCTCCGAGGGACTTTTGCTACTTGTTCTGTGATGATATCAAACCATCCGATGAGCTCCGGAAACAGCCACCCTCTCTCTCTGGATGTTTTTCTCCTATTGAGGCTACATCTTGAGGTCAGCTGTGAGTTAACTCTTTAAATCCCTTAAATGGCTCAGTTTTAGCCATTCCTGTTCTCCCTAATCCTTGCCTTGAGAGCCAGTGTAGACATCTTGCTGCTACCTCAGAAAACACAGGGTACACGGCTTGCTTCTGGGTGTGAGCCCCCCTCTGCATGCAGTTTTGATGCCCCCACTTGCTCCTTCCACCCATTTCTCTCCTTCTGTTATTTGTTATGTATTTTTAAAGCTTAACAGCACAATTACTAGCTAAGAACAGATCCCTGTGGCCAGTGCCTAGGACAAGAGTTCTCAAATATTATTATTATTATATTATTATATTATTTAAGTGAAATCATCTTTGGACACCTGGGTGGCTCAGTTGGTTAAGTGTTTGCCTTCAGCTTAGGTCATGATCCCAGGGTCCTAGGATCGAGCCCCACACCCAGCTCACTGCTCAGCGGGGTGTCTGCTTCTCCCCCCATGCTCTCTCTCTTTCTTGCAAAAATAGATAAATAAATATATAAAATCTTTTTTTTTTTAAGTGAAATCATCTTAGAACAAGTAATCACATAACTTCTTGATCTTTTGGCTACGATCAAATGTAGAAAAAGTAATTACACTAGACCCACAGTATATAAATCAGCAAAGGTTGGAGGAGCCTGTCGTGGCTTCCTACCTCACATATCCCTGGTACACTTTAGAATGACCTAAAAACCAATTCCTTAGGGAAAAAGGGAAACCCTCTTACACTGTTGGTGGGAATGCAGGCTGGTGCAACCACTTTGAAAAACAGCATGGAGGTTCCTCAAGAAGTTGAAAGTAGAGCTACCCTATGACCCAGCAATTGCACTACTAGGTATTTACCCAAAGGATACAAACATAGTGATTTGAAGGGGCACGTGCACCCCAATGTTTATAGCAGCAATGTCTACAATAGCCAAACTATGGAAAGAGCCTAGACGTCCATCAATAGATGAATGGATAAAGAAGATGTGTGATATTACTCAGCCATCAAAAAAATGAAATCTTCTCATTTGCAATGACATGGATGGAACTAGAGGGTATTATGCTAAGTGAAATAAGTCAATCAGAGAAAGACAATTATCATATGATTACACTCATATGTGGAATTTAAGAATCAAAATGGAGGGTCATAGGGGAAGAGAGTGAAAAATAAAAGAAGACAAAATCAGACAGGAAGACAAACCATAAAAGACTCTTAACTCTAGGGAACAAACTGATGGTTGCTGGAGGGGAGGTGGGTGTGGGGATGGGGTAACTGGGTGCTGGGAATCAAGGAGGGCACATGATGTATTGGGCACTGGGTGTTATATGCAATTGATGAATCACTGAACTCTACTTCTGAAATTAATCGTATACTATATCTTAATTAATTGAATGTAAATAAAAATATTTTAAATAAGAAAAATAGAAATTCTCTTAGCATCACTATATGAAACAATAAGTTAATTCTACTGAAGTGAAAAAAATGCAATTGTTTAGAATACCAAAGAAACCATAATTATGGGAAAAAATAATCATCAGTAAAAACACTCCACCTGCTTCCTTAGCTGTTACAACTATACAGTGAAAAGAAATAAGACCAACTTTTAAGAGAGTTTTTTGGGGGATCTTCCATTTTCCCATTCATATTAAGGGACATTATGACCTGGGTCAACCAAATAAAGAAAAAAATATATTGGGATCGGGAAGACAAAGGCTGTGAGTCACACAGAACTGTCTCTTTACCAGAACTAAAGCCAATTTAAAGAAAGATGAACAGGAAATGTTCCACATCATAGCACGAGGTTGCAGTTAGAGAAACTCTATTTAAATAAAATAAGAATACAGTCAACATCATGGGCTTGTAACCAAAGCCAGATAGCCTTTAGATCTGGAGCTGTCTTTGCTCTCTCTACTTTACCCATTCTTAAACTTTGGTTAACGACCCAGCTCTGTCTAGATTTCTTTCACCCCAGCAAAATTCAGAATAATGACTTAGGATGGGGAGGGACCGTTTCTCTGTTTCTGCTGTTCTGGTGCAACCATCTGTGCAACTACAGTCACTATCTCTGTGTTTGGTGGAGAGAGTCATGCCTCCCTCAAACCCTGCTCATTTCCCCTGCAAGACTTTCTTCTGATGACTTGAAGAGTTTGGCTTTTTCAACCATATCAGACTCCAGATTTTGATACCCTCAGATGTCTTGAATTGCAGGCTCTGCTAAGATATGTGCTAATATCATATTTTAGCAAAATAATGTGTTCTTTCTCTAAAGCCTAAGCTATTTCTTGTGGAATCTTCTGGAAAGCTGCAATAAGCAATCAATACTCCAACATCTTGAATGTTTCTACCAAATCTCATGTTAAGATCGTGGTAGGCACATTTTCTGAATCCCAGTTTATCATTCCCACTACATAAAATAGAGTTGTTTCACTATTTTCCACATCCTTCACTTAGTCAATTTCATGTTTTAGGGTCTGTTACTTGTAATTCCCCTCTCGATGGAACCAAACTCTACATATCAGGATTCAGCAGAAAACACAATTTAAATGGACTTTAATGAAGTGAATTTATTAAATCGTATTTCAAATGCCCAAAGGCATTGCAGGCTTCAGGTTTGGTTTGATCAGGGCTTCCATTCGATTTCTCTGTGATTCTTTTGGCTTGTTTTCCCGATTTCTATCAGTTGCATCCGCTGAGTTGCTCAGAGCAGAATGACTCTAGTAGTTTCAGCTTTCACTGTACAGAGAGTGTTTCCTTTTCCTCCAATGGGTGAACAAAAGCATCTTCAATTTCACATTAGTTAGACCAACTTAGACCATGTGCTCATTCCTCAACCAATCACGGGGCAAGGAGGATGTGTTTATGCTCACCATCTTGGCCAAATCAAGGCTCATGTCCACAGTAAATGCTACCGAAGTTGCACAGCTTCTGTGTGATAGCTACGTGATAGTGTCAAGGAGGAGTGGGAGTTCAAAGGCCACTAGCCATGGGCACCATACCCTTTGGAGAACCTGTGAATTAATCAACTGCAGGAATAGTTGTGTTCTGGAAACATGTCTGCCAGTAGCCCACTCCCGCAGCCTATCAATTGGGTGGAATGGGAGGGCAGTTTCTAGAAGGGGTTTCTGGCAGGCAAAGCCAGGGGTGTCCACCACACCAAGAAAATAACCATAATTCTCCTAATAATAATTTTTCCTAAAAGACACCTTAAAAATGCCTTGGCTGCCAACTCACTTAAGTACTTATTACTGCCGCAGAAAAATACTTTCTGGAAAGAAAACATCTGTTAAATAGTGCCAAAAACTAAATCTTGGAATTTGGGAAATCCTAAATTGGTGAAAATGTCAGTCTGTTGCCTGACAGCTGATTATTTCTTTGGTTGCTCACACATCTTAATGACAACTATTTCCTTTCTATTGCGATGGGTGTGGATCTCGGGCTACACACTTGTAGAAGGAACACCCATTTCTTTATTTTTGAGACCTGAGTCTGAGACACCAGGCACCTGGATCGGTGGGAAGTTCAGTCTTGGGCATTACTGGACCATCTCGCCTCCCTCAAGATTGTACAAAGATGTCCACGGGTCTTACTGGTACCAGTGTACTTGCACATGTCTTTCCTTGTGGCTTCTGCCGGACAACTGTGATCCAGGTCTGTATGGCTCTCCTCTGTCCGGTGGCTTTACTGTCCCTGAGTCTTGTCAGGGTAGCGGCATCTTGGGCAAGACTGGCTCTTTGATGCCTGGGGCCCAGCGCCGTTCCGCATCCCACCAGCCATCCCTGTCTCACTGCGCATTTTCGGCCTTCTTCAGCCATTCTCTCTACTGTCGATCTTTGAGTTCCTGAAAATATAATTCTTCCTCCTTGGAATTGCCAAAAGCACTCTAAACACAATCTCCTTAAATATTTATTTATTTATTTTGGCAGGAGAAGGGGCGGGAGGAGAGGGAGAGAAAGGGAATCCTCGAGCCGACTCAGGGCTGAGGGCAGATCCCGCAACCCTGAGATCAGGACCTGAGCCCAAACCAACCGCCTGGGCCACGCAGGTGCCCCTTCACACAATCTTTTTAAATGAGCTGATGCTTTTACATGAGATGTGAAGCCGGAAACAGATTCTGCTACATGCTTAGAGGAAAGTGGAGGAGAAAATACAGGAGAAAACCAGGTTTAAGTTCAACTTGTTATATAATCAAACACAACTTAACCTGGTTTTCTCTCCCACTGACCTTTGATGGGAGCAGGGGGATGCTTCCTCTGTCCATTTAAAACTGTCAAGTTGAAGGGTGCCTGAGTGGCCCAGTCAGTTAAGCGTCTGCCTTCAGCTCAGGCCATGATCCCAGGGTCCTAGGATAGAGCCTCAGGGTCAGGCTTCCTGCTCAGTGGGGAGCCTGCTTCTCCCTCTGCCATTCCCCTTGCTCAAGCTGTCTCTCTCTCTCTCTCTCAAACAAAGAAAATCTTAAAAAAAAAAAAAACACAAAACCCTATCAAATTGGTGACATTTCTGGTCACTCTCAAGGAGCAACAGTCTTACCACTGAGTGACAAAATGTGTCAATTTTTTCATCAGAGTGCTCGGTCCTGTAAATAAGCAAGCATCTGCTAGTTTGGCATTCAGTCTTGTCTTGCCCTCCCTGATGGTTGCTGGCTGTAAGGCAGACACGTGGCCAGGGGGAGAGAGGAGACTTGTGGGCAGCACCCCTCCTTCTGTGACTCCAGTCTCTTTGCCCACGGAGGTCTCCGCCCCCTCCCTGGGGTCTGGCCCTGTGCCTGGAGTTCACAGCCCTGTTTTGTCTAAAGGAGTCTTCCCAATTGCTCTCACTCTGTCTCTCTGACCCTTTTGTAAGTGGCCTAAGTGTCGTGGAACCAGTTCCCAAACGTTTCCTTTGTAAGATCTGCCCGTGACGCTCGGCTACCCCAGCACTAACTTCTGGCGATGTCCTTTCTCTTACTGACCATTCAAGGCATTCTTTGCAAGAGGAACTCATTCTTCAAAGGGAAGCCTGAACTTGGTGGCGTAAGTGTGCCTGACCTCTCTGCAGTCTGCACTCTGCCATGTGTGGCTACGACACCATTTAGCAAAAGGGGTCCCTACTCTCTGCTGTGTGGTCACCTCCACGTGGGAGCAGCTGATGTTTCACTTCAAAGAATTCCACAGGCCTCATTTTCTCTGTCAGAACTCGTCTTTCAAAGATGCTGACAGAATATCTGTGTGCCTCTGTTGGTTAAGCAAGCGTCTGCCTTTGGCTCAGGTCATAGCCCCAGGTTTCCTGGGTCCTGCATGGACCTCATCTGACTCTTTTCCTTTCTTTTCCTGGGTGAATTAGCCTAACTCAGCCATTCTTCAGGTGGGACAGTTTCCCACATAGATATCGAAGTCTTAAATCCCGTCTACTTGGACTGTTAATTTCTTAAGTTAGGTGTATTTCTTTCCTTGGCAAAACTGTAAGTGTGTAAGGAGGAGCAAGGGTGACAGCCCCATACTCCGCAGGGAAGTGGGAAGGAGCCTGCTCCCTCCGGATCACGGCAGTGGGACAGATGGAAGTGGTTGGAGCCCCTTTCCTGGAAGCAAGCCTTGAACTATGGGGCTTGGGGTCCTCAGAAGACTCACGGGTTCCACAACCTGAAGCAAAAATGTGAATTTCCTTTTCATACCCATTTTAATCACTCAAAGAATTTACACTGCGGCTGCTTACACTTGGAAGGAGTGAGTCAGGTAGAGGTGCCTCCCTGTTATTATTCGGGTGATCGGCAGGCTTGGCTAGGAATGTGGATGACAGAAGTGTAATGGCTTTATCAGCAGATCCACATGTTGGAACAACTGGTAATGACTTTCTCAAAGGGAAGAGATAACGGATAATCACACGGGTGAGTCATCTCCTAGACCACGTGCTGACTTCATTCACCAAGGGTTTCTGGAATCCAGAATTCCTAGGGCAGGTCAGGGTTACAGGCCTCAGAGGACACAGGGAGAAAAAATATTGAGTCACACAAAGGCATTTTTCTAATTATCCCAAAGGTTATTCTAAAAAGAAAAAAAGAAAAAAAAAAAAGAACACTGTTACTATGGTATTCCAGAAAACCAAGAGATTCTGACTCACCATAGAGGCCATCATCTGACAGCTAATGTCCTCAAGGATAAAGTTAAAGAAATATTTTCATGAAAGGATTCCTACCATTTGCTTAATTAACACATCCATCACATCCTATGGTTATCTCTTTGTGTATGAGAACATTTGGGCTCCACTCTGTTAGCAAATTTCAATTCTATAACACAGTGCTGTCTACTAAAGTCACCCTGTGTTAAAGAGCCTCCGACCTTATTCATCTTTTAGCTGACAGCCTGTATCCCTTTACCACCCTCTCCCATGTCCCCCCACACCCCCTCCCTGGTCCCTGGGGTTCCAACCCCATTTTTACTCTCTGTTTTTATTCTTTTGACTTTCTTAAAAATTAGATTCCACATATCAGTGATGCCAGGCAGCATTTGTCTCTGCCTGGGTCCTTCACTTAGCCTAATGCCCTCAAGGTCCATCTGTACGGCTGCAAATAGGGGATTAAAAAAATTGTTTTTTCAGTTCAAATAAATAATTGAGCTACCCTTGAAAAAATCAAGATGTTGGGGTAGTCCGTTCAGCTCTACATCTTCTGGTTATGACCATTTTGGCACAAAGAATAAACACGCAGAGAAATGTAGCTTGGGAGCTGGAGAGCCAAGTTCTGGTAAGTAAGATTGTAAGCCAACCTCTCCCTACGCTTGGTTCCTGCTGCCTCCTCTCAACTGAGTGCGAGCCTTGCTTCCTTCTTGGACCTTACCAGGCTAGCCCTCCAGGCTCTCTGTATCATCTTAACCTTTACCCATTTTACCTTTGAATTTTGGTTGTCATTCTGGGCTTGTTGCAGCAGAAGGGGCACTTATTCCGAAGTTAACATGTGACATAGGAGCCTCAGTCAGGTAAGCTGGGGTATATGTTTATTTTATGTGCTCTGGGCTTATGGAATGGGTGTGTGTTAAGACAACATGCAATCATGAAGTCAATGACAAGTGGATTTGTCCTTGTGCCTGCCTAGGTGGTGGAAGGTTTGATGGAGCACTTAAAAGAAAGACGCAGAGTTAGTCAAGAAGAAGAAAAAAAAAAGGAGGTCGAAGAATTTTTAAATGAATTAAAAACAATTATATCAACGCAAAAATGGGATTTAAAAGATAAGTCTATTTAAAAATCCATTCTTTGCCAATTTCTGAATCTCAGCTCTGATGACAATCTTTGCTCTTACTCCCTCAAGATCAGAGATTGTGCCAACAGAATGATTTTGATTACCATTCACAAAAGTCATGATTCTTACATACCTTCGTATCTCTCATGGGAAAATTCTAGAACACAGAGGCGGGGAGAATTCAGAACACTGTAGTTCTCATTGAAAGAATGAAGAACATCTAAAATGCAACAAAATGAGAATTTGTTGTTTTGTCATGGTGACTTATAATTCCCATCATGGTGACTTATGAGTCTAATGATTGGGTAGTGTGAGTTATCTAGGATTTTACAATGAGAATTTTCATATACAGTTGACCCTTGGGCAACATGGGTTTGAACTGCGTGGGTCCACTTATATGCAGATTTAAAAATAAAAATAAACCCAGGACTGTAAATGTATTTTCTCTTCATTATTATTTTTTCTCTAGCTTACTTTATTGTAAGGATATAGCATGTAACACATATATGTGTTAGCCAACTGTTTATCTTACAGGTAAGGCTTTAGGTCAACAGTAGGCTATTAGTCGTTCAGTTGCGTGGGAGTCAAGAGCTAACTGCAGATTTTCCAGTGTCTGGAGGTCAGTGTCCCTAACCTATGCTGTTCGAGGGTCAACTATACTTTCACAGAAGCCAGGTTAAAAAATTCCAGAAGTATATATTCCAGCTTATTGAGCTCTTCAAACACAAGCATGTTTTCTAATACCTAAGTTGTAGTGTATTTGCCAAAGTGATGGTAGAAGTCAAGTCTTTACATTTACTGTGATAATATAAGCAAGAGCTTACACAAGAGATGGCGCCTACTCCCTCAGTGCTCCTCTCCCCGTGGGAGAGTGCCAGCTGAGGGTCAGTGGGTCAGCAAGAGAGGGGTCATCCTAGTGCAGAGGGGGCCTGAACCACAGGCGCCTGCCATGCCACTGGGATGGGGGGGGTGTTGTGGCTGAGTCCTTGGCTGCAAGAGATTGCAGGGGCACTGAGCTGGCAGCAAGTCTTTTGTGGGAAGGCAGCTTCCCCCGAGGGACCCATGAGGCAAAACTTTGTAAATGCCTTTGGTCGGACCTGGAAAAAAAAAAAAAAATCACACGTACGTTTTTAACAGCAACAAGACTTGCGTTTCATTACGTCTGGCTAGTAGGATGTTTTATTTCCAGGCTCCATTAGATACTTGCGACAGACAAATTTAAGCTAGCTGAAAACAAAGGGGGAACTTATTGGAAGAACAGTGGGATATTTTAAGTAATGGAAGGAAGGGGATGGATAATAAATTTTAAAAAATGGAAGTGATTTCAGTTGAGCCTTGAGAGCAACTAGGACGGGAGTCCCCGACGTTGCCAAGGTTCTCTCTCAGCCTTTCCCTCCGGGTCAAGTTCCTGTGATCTGATTGTGGCCTGACTGCCTTAGGCCTAACACGGGGTACCTCCTTGTGAAGTTAGTGGGGTGACTCAGATAGTTAAAGGAATAGGACCATTAACAACTTCCAGGATTCACACGTGTAGCTCGACCACTAGCTGCACCTTTTGAAGTCCTAGTTTAAAAAAAGGTGCAAGGAATTCTGATTGGCCACTACCTGGATCAGTCACTGTGGATGAGGACCAATCACTATACTCCCATCCTAGAGGGAGGGCGTTGGGTTCCAGCCTGTCTATTGGGCATCATTTCCAGAAAAAAGAGTTAGAAATACCTGAGAGGCAGAGAAAATACACATGAGAAGAAATGTCCTTGGGTATTATGTGTAAGAATGTGAAGGAAAAAGGAGATTGAGAAAACTTAGCAAACATCTTTCCATCTGCCAATAACTTGTTTTATAAAGAGAGGAAACACCAAAAGTCACCACATGGTTTAGTGACATTGTTCTTTTTAAAAGATTTTATTTATTTATTTGAGAGAGAGAGAGCGCGCGTGAGCAAGCGGGGACAGAGAGAGAGAGGGAGAAACAGATACTCTGCAGAGGAGGGAGCCCGATGTGGAGCCTGGGTCTCCGGGATCATGGCCTGAGCCAAAAGCAAATGCTTGGCTGACTGAGCCACCTAGGCGTCCCTAGTAACATCGTTTTTCTAATTTTAAAATACATTCTCCTGTCTGCTAGTGTTTCTTTTCAGATCTTATATACACTGCTTCTCTTCTCCTTTACATTCTCACCCACACTCACACACAGCACCCAGATCTCAGGATGCAAAATGAAAGATGGGGTTTCTGCTCCAAGAAGCCATTACGTATCTCTTTCCCTCCTGATGCTCACCTTTGGTGTGTGAAGATTCTAGCTGGATAGCCCATAGTTGATGCCGTGTGTGTGTGTCTCAGCAAGTACACTTGCCTTTTCCCACCATAAGGTTTTCCTGACGGTCCAAGTGTTATTCTACTGGCCCAGTGAAAAAATTAAGTTTAAACAGTGTGTTGTATTCTTAAATTCCTTTAATGTGGTGAGAGCTATTGTTGTTTCTTCTACTCTATTAAGAATACACAATAGGGGCACCTGGGTGGCTCAGCTGTTAAGAGTCTGCCTTCAGCTCAGGTCCTGATTCTAGGGTCCTGGGCTCGAGCCCCACATTGGGCTCCAGCCCCACATTGGGCTCCCTGCTCAGTGGGGAGCCTATTTCTCCCTCTCCCACTCCCCCTGCTTGGGTTCCCTCTCTCGCTGTGTCTCTCTCTGTCAAATGAATAAATAAAATCCTAAAAAAAAAAAAAAAAAGAATACACGATAGCTCTCACCACATTAAAGGAATAGCAGATGCTTACATAAAGCATCCCACTGCAGAGGTGTCTGGTTGGCTCAGCCGGCTAAGTGTCTGCTTTCCGCTCTAGACGTGATCTTAGGGTCTTGGGATCGGCCCTGGGTTGGGCTCTGCACTGGGCGTGGAGCCTGATTAAGACTCTGTCTCTCCCTCTGCCTCTACCTCTCCCATTTGTTCGTGGGCACACACTCTCTCTCTCTCTCAAAACCAAACAAAAAGTGTTTTATTGCCGTTCATGATGACACCCTCACCTACTTATTGGTTGATACTCTCTCATTCCAATACCAATTCAAAAGGAGCTAGCTTCCGTATTACAGAATTACAGCCTCTTAAAAAACAACCATCTCACATGAGACTCTGCGAGTGTCTCTGGCCAAGAACCCTCGCCTCTCTGTGACGCTCCTCTGAAGATAGCCCTCTCCGGCTTGCTTTCACCCTCCACCCCAGAAAAAGGCCAACCCCCTCCCCTAGAAACAGTGTATACTCAGCCTCTCTCACCCAAGAAAAGGAAAATCTACTTTTCTGGCCTCTTATAAGGAAAAAAGTAATTGATTTCCAGTGCAATTTGAGCTATTCTCTAATTCAAGGTTTTTTTTTTTTTTAATATATATTCGTCATCCTCTGTCCCCTTTGTGTGTCTTCTGATATCAAACATGAAATTTTCCACCACAGGGCACTTGATCTTGCATCACCCACTTTCCTACCTTGCCTCGCCTTGAAGGAGTGACTTTCACCACAGGACTCCAGAATTTCCCAGCTTGGGGAGTAGGGATCAAATTATCTTTCTAAGGAGTACACAGGATCACTTAGGAGATCAATAACCACCACCATGCCCCTAAAGAAATTACAGTTGTTTTAGCTCTGTATCAAACTGTTAGCATGCTGGGAAACGTAATGCTTAGCTTTCCATAAGAAAGTAACCCTTTTCCATAAGCATCGCAGAATGTCAGAGAGCATAGGTCCGTAAGGCAGGTGATTCTGCTTCTCTAGTTTTCTTGCCTGTGAAATGAACCTCACAGGCTATGGTGGTTAGGATTAAGTGAGCTGATCCACACAAGGGGCCTTGGAACCTGCTGGAAACATAGGAAAGACTCAGTGCTGTTATTATCCTTGGAGTTAATCTCTGTGAGGCAGCTGGGTGCCATGGGGAGAATACAGGGCTTCCGGGCAAAGCCTCTGGGTTTCTGTTCAAATCCTGGGTCTTTCTTTACCCCTGTTTGGGCAACACACTTAATTTCAGTATCTTTGGATACAAAAGAGGATTAATATCACCTGCTCTAGCTATATGACGGGGAGTTTTGAGAGTCAAAAAAGATAATGCATTATGAAAATAGTCTATAAACACGAAGCCCTTATTATTACTCCTTGTCCTCTGTGATTTGGTTCCCATATACAATTCCGACAACGATTCTGATGTGTGTGGGTTTTCCATTACCACCAAGAAATTCTCCAACACCAGCTTGGGGTCCTATAGGTGAACTCAGTTTTGACACTACCTATCTAGAGACAGCGTCAGATCCCACAGGGGAAGGGCTCAGTCCCACATGACTGCCCCCCTCCCCAGGCCCCCACATCAGACGCCAATCACAGTTTCAGATTGTACCCTGGGCTGCCGATCCGAGGGCTGTAAATTAGAGGTTTCTGTGACGTCACCTCACGTTCCATGAATTTGCTAGAGTGGTTTATAGATCTCAGAGGAACATTTTACTTAAGTAGATCACTGGTTTATATAAAAGGATATAACTCAGAAAAGCCAGATGGAAGAGATGTGGAGTGCCAGGAGTGGGGGAGGGGAAGGGTGCAGAACTTTCATGCTCTCCAAGCGCATGGCTCTCCCCAAATCTCTATGTGTTCCCTTATCCAGAAGCTCTCTGAACCCCATCCCTTTGGGTTTTTATGGAGGCTTCATTACACAGGCAGGATTGATTAAATCATTGACTCCCTGCGAACAATCCAATTTCCAGCCACTCTTCCTCCATCTGAGGTCAAGGGGGTAGGACTGAGATTTCCTATCCTCGAGTCACATGGCTGGTTTTCCTGGAAACCAGGCGCATCCTTAGGCCCTGCTTAAAGGTCACCTCAGGACACATTCAGGTGCGGCTGGGAGGATCTGTTATGAATAACAAGACACCTTTATCGCTCTTATCACTAAAGAAGTACCAAGGGGTGCCATGAGGAAGAAGGACAAAGACCAAATATTTATTTCTTGCTTTAAATCACAATATTACCTCCTTGTCGTCTGTCTCCCAAGTGTCCTTTAATGGTGAAGTGCCTCGTTTAATTTGTGCTAGTATGAGTTTGGGTTCTGTCATTTGCAACAAGATCAGGTCTGGGAGATACTGAGCATTTGATAAGTCTTTATAGATACATTTATTTTATCCTGACAGTAGAAACAAGGTTACCGGATCAAGGCAGATGGACTGCTTACTTAAAAAATATCTTTACCCTCTGCCCCACTTCACCGCAACGCAGTAGGGCACGTGTCACATTGCACATATAAAGAGGATGGGGGGGCACATCGGTGGCTCAGTGGGTTGGGCATCCGGCTCTTGATTTTGGCTCGGGTCCTGATCTTTGGATTATGGGATCGAGCCCGGCTTCTGACTCTGCACTCAGTGGAGAGTCTGCTTGGGATTCTCTCTCTCTCCCTCTGGCCCTCCCCTACTCTCTCTAAAAATAAATAAATAAATCTTTAAAGGGGGATCCATACTATTGGAGAGGAATGCCCAAATTACACATTTAGGTGCTTTATAGAATCTACGGCATAGCTGCTCCCTCCCATTCAGAGAGGGAGAGAAAGTAACTTCTTAACCGAAACAAACCCTCTCTGAGCAGAGAAGGGGAAGAAGGTCACTATGTATTACAACACGCGTAAATGAAGATAAATGAATAGCAAACAAATGGCTTGAGGGGAGATCAACCTGTAAATCTCTGTGTCGTAATTCACTATCTGTCTTCCAAGGAATGATTACACTCAGCCTTATACCTAGGATGCCCCTAAATTTTGCTCAGAAAGCCTTGGCCAGCTGGCAACACCAAATAGTCACATTGTTTCCGGTAGCAGGTGGGATTGATAGGACTTGGTGCCTGAATTTGGGTGGTGGGGTTGACCTTGAGGTTTCTGGCTAGGAAAGCTATACAGGGAAGCTTTCTACTGGGGTAGCGGATACAGAGGAAACTAGAACAGAGCTGTTTTGAGGCACATCGGCAGGGAGGTTCACGGGGTGATAGATGATGACTCCATCACAGGACAAGCTGAGTCTGACATGCTTGAGGGTCATCTGGATGGAGATGCCCAGCCAGTAGTTGAGCTGAGTCTGAACAGCAGGTCTGGGCTGCAGATGCGGTAGTGGGGGTCCTTCACAGGCAGTGCTGTGAGATGGCCGTGGGTCTGATCACAAGGGTGACGTGTAGTATGGGAACAGGATAGAGGACAGAACCCAGGGTCGGTCAACCTCTGGGGTTCAACAAGCAGTCGGTGTGCACACTGCAGAGCAGGGAGGGCCCTGGCCACATCTGTTGAGCACCTGCCACTTCGCATGTTATTGGACATGTCTGCCCACCCCAGCTGCAAATCTAGGGCCGGATGGCTAATCTACCCTTGAAATGAAGGGGAAATCCATCATTCCCCGGTAACTAACAGAAGCTGCTGTCAAACTGGGAAGTATCTTCAGAATTGCGAGAGCAGTGGTTTACAAGCCTATGTCGCCAGCATTAGCTGGGGGAAGTGTGTTTAAAGCAACACTAGTACCAGGTTTTACCTGCGGAAGTTCTGAGTCTGATGGGTCTGGGGTGGGGCCTGGCTATGTCAGTTTCTCCTGCTCATAGGTGACAATAATTTGCCTCTGGATTCAAGTACCATTGTTCTGAAGTTACAAGCATATGATTGTCCTACAACAGCCACTTCATTAAGGAACAGAAAGGCTGTTGTCATGTATTTCAAGGGAATTTATCTTTGTGGCTGGTAGCAAATAAATTATGGTCATTGGGCATCTATCTCAACCCTACTGCCTTATAAGCAGTGTGCTCATATATATTTCTAGAGCAATATATAAGGAGGTGGCATCTTCACTGAGGCCCCTGGTTAATATCAGACAACTGGTAAATCATTCTACTTGCACGAAAGGAGAGGTCGCTCAGCCAAACCTTGCAGAAAGTGGTCAGCATGGGACAGAAGAGACCTTGCTGTTTTGCCTACCATCTTCCTAAGCAGCTGAGAAGTGGCTAGTATAACAAAAAATGATCATTGTTACATGGTAGCAAGAGGATTAGGGAATCAGAAAATGATTAAGAGGAGTAATAACTTTTGGGGTGGTTGGGTGGCTCAGTCGGTAAAGCGGCAAACTCTTGATCGTAGCTCAGTTCTTGGTCTCAGGGTCATGAGTTCAAGCCCCACATTCCATTTAAAACAAAAAAAAAGAGTAACACCTTCTGTTTTGCCACAATTTACAGTTTACAATGAAATTTAATATTTATTGTTGCTTTTTAAAAAGACTACTTATTTATCTGTCAGAGAGAGAGCACACACAAGCAGGGGTACCAGCAGGCAGAGGGAGAAGCAGGCTCCCTGCTGAGCAAGGGGCCCAATGTGGGACTTGATCCTGGGACGGTGGGATCATGACCTGAGCCAAAGGCAGACGCTTAACCAACTGTGCCACCCAGCTGTCCCTATTATCTCATTTGGATACAACCTACCTGCAGAGGTAAGCAGAGCAGATGACACTGCCCCCCTTCTACAGCCATAGAAGTCAGTCTCCTATCTGGTTTCAGAGTCAAGTCTGATGCCCAGGTGCTTTGAGTCCAAGTCAGGGTTTTTCCCACAGCCCTAAAATTTTAATAATTGGCATGGCTTTCAATGCCTTCTACCCTGAGAATTAAATATATATTGTGCACAGATTGGGAACAGTGGATAGGGAGTGTGGAAGAGCTGGCCAGAAAGAGCAGGGGACTGAGAACTGGTGGAGGAGGTGGAGGCACATGGGGCCAGGGACCTGGAGACGGGCGCCCGTCCTGTGCTCTGGCCCGAGCGTTTGTGTCCCCACGCAGATTCCTACTTTGGAACCCATGTGTCCCACGTGATGGCATCACAGTGGAGCCTTGCGAGGTGCTTAGGTCATGAGAGTAGAGCCCTTGTGAATCGAGTTAGTGACTTTGTAACAAGGGCCCCACAGAGCTCCCTGACCCCTTTCACAATGTGAGCACATGAGAAGGTGTGAGCTGTGAACCAGGAAAAGGGCCCTCATCTGACCCTATTGGTGCCCTGATCACAGACTTCTGGCCTCCAAACTATGAGAAATAAGTAATTGCTGTTTATAAGACCCCCAGTCTACGGAGTTTTGTGATAGTGACGCGGATGAACGGAGACACGCCACGTGGTCACTCATTGCGTGGAGCCGTCATCTCCCCACTCTGGGCTCCAGTTCCTCCCGTGTGAGATTACCAAGGATTTTTCATGTTCCACGAGCCCCGGGGCTCTCATTCCTGATCATCCTGCCGAAGTGGAAAAGGTCTTAGAGGAATTATTAGCCAGCTAGCAGGTGCCAGAACACTAATGTCAAACAAGTCACCATCACTGTAAAGAATGGCAAAAACATTAACCACGGATTTTGGTATTTACATCCACAGCTTCGGAAACACGGTTTTCAGGGGTGTGGGGGGGAAGGCTTGCAATTTCTGCTTCACCTGAAAAGCTTAGCTGGATCTCGTCCACATCTGTTATGTCCACGGCTCTGTCTTCTCCACTGCTCACCTCTCCTCTGATTTCATGGATCCTGAAAACCATCATGCCTACTTCTCCGTGATGTCGAGGGTTGTCATAAGGGCCCCAAAACATAACTGCAATTGCTTTAACTATTCGAAAAAGCCAACAAGAAATCACGGAAAAGGCACAAACTTCCGTTGAACAATTAAGTACGTCCTGGTGATGTCATGGACAGCATGGAGAGGAGAGCTAATACTGTACCATGTATCTGAGAGCCGCTAAGACGGCAGATCTGTAAAGTTCTCATCACAAGAAAAGATATTCTGTAACTATGTGTGGTGATGGCTATTAACTAGATTAATGTCGTGATCACTTCACAATAGATACAAATACTGAGTCACGCTATGCACCTAATATAATGTTCTAGGTCAGTTATACCTCAAAAAAATAATAAAGACAAAAGAAATCACACAATTTTGAAATAGTTGAAAACTTACCACACATTTCTATTTACAGCTATACTCATTTTTAATCCCCTGGTCCTGGGTGGCTCAGTTAGTTAAGTGTCCAACTCTTGATTTCAGCTCAGGTCATGATCTCAGGGTCTTCAGATGGAGCCCTGTGTTGCGTCAGGCTCCATGCTCCTCAGGGAGTCTGCCTGGGCTGCTCTCTCCCTTTCCCTCTGCCCCTCCCTCTGCTCTCTCTCTCTCTCAAATAAATAAATCTTTAAAAAGAATGAAAGGGATAAACACAAGAAACCATATAAAGTTTATCAGTTTTTTAAAAGACTATTTATTTGACAGGGAGGGAGATCACAAGTAGGTAGAGAGGCAGGCAGAGAGAGAGGGGAGGAAGCAGGCTCCCTGCTGAGCAAAGAACCCTATGCGGGGCTCGATCCCAGGACCCTGGAATCATGACCTGAGCCAAAGGCAGAGGCTTTAACCTAGCGAGCCACCTAGGTGCCCCTAAAGTTGATCAGTTTTGTGGTCTATTTCCTTTCTGGTTCTGGTGTATATTTTGGGTGCTTTGCCTCACGGTTTTAGCATCTATCTGGGCTAGTTTATACTAAATAAGGTTTCAAAGGCACAGGGTCTCTGTTATTTAAATGGTGTTGTGTATCTCCTGGGATGGTTTAGGGCACCCTCTTTCATAAATTCCTCCCAAGTCTGCAGGGACTGACCCCTGGATAAAGAATGTGGTCCTTTTCCCAGCGAAGGCGACTCATCTTACGCTAAATTAGACTAAAGCCTGGAAAGCAATGGCACCTAGTTTTTTTGTTTTATTTTGTTTTGTTTTTGTCCTAAGTAGGGGTTCTATGTGAGCTTTGAAAAAGCAAGAGACCAGGTGATGGAGTCAGAAAGACTTTGTTCATATGCTGCCACCTTCTAGCTAGTGGCATGCTGGGGTATAGAGAGGACTTGAAATGTCAGGAATTTTGCAAGCCAGTTGTTAGACAAAGCCATTTTTTTTTTTTTTTTTTTAAAGATTTTATTTATTTGTCAGAGAGAGAGTGAGCACAAACAGGGGGGAGCAGCAGGCAAAGGGAGAAGCACCCTCCCTGCCAAGCAAAGATCCTGACATGGGACTCGATCCTAGAACCCCGGGATCATGACCTGAGCCGAACACAGACGCCTAACCCACTTACCCACCTAGGCATCCTCAGACAAAGCCATTCTTAAAAACTATACTTAATTTACAAATAATTTAATTAAAAAACATAAAACAACTTAATTAAAATGATATAAAAAACAAGGTTACTAATCACTTGAAGCACATCATGTCCTTATTATTTACTACAGTCCACTCCCTAATTAGTAGTAGTCATGTTCTGTAAAGTTACCCTGAACCCTGAATTTGTGAGTACAATATTAGAACCACTGTAATCAGGGGAAATTCAGGGTTGGGATTCTGAGAGTCCCTGGTCACATTTCATCCACGATCAAAACATCATCTTGTTTGATGTATGTTTCTCTCCGGGTACATCTTACTTAATACATATTGTTGATACATTAATGTTGAACTCACAGCCAACAGCCCTCTGACTCACACATGAACAACGCTCATCTAATACATGTATTCTCAAACTTAACGCTCTGCATGTCTGTGAAGGCTTGATTTCGGGGTTACAAATAAGTTTTAGTTAAGTGCGCAGGTTTGCAAATATGGACTCCCCAAATGATGAAGATCAACTGTACATGTGATTATGCTCTTGGGGTTATTTCCCTTTATTGTATCCTTTTGGTGGAAATATAATGCCGTGCTACTGTGCATTTCTTCTCAATTCCGGTGTGCAGTGACATCACTCTACTGTCTGAAATTGGCCACGTGGGAGCATTTACACCATGGAAACTGGCAAATGCTCCAGAAAGAGGCTTGACCTGCTGATTGTCTGAATTTAAAAACGAGACGGAGAAAATGTTAATAATGCAGATTAAACTTGTAATGGTACCATGTCTGGAACCATTATATTGAGAATAGCACAAAAATTGAGGAAATACTCTTTCAGCAGTTGAACACTTTTATCTGCTTCAACACAGAAGTCACTCAGTGACTTAAGTTCCAACATGTGTCTTCCTCAGTTCAGTTCCGTGTTAATCATTAATATAAAAAAAAATCAAGAGATGTGCATGTCAGAACTACATCCTTTTGTCAGTTGCAACAGGCTGGCTACGACAAAAATCAATGAAAGCATTCTATGGAAATCAAGAGTCCAATGGAATTGACAATTATGTGTTTTATGATCTACAAGTCATGTCCTATATCCTTTATCAGGTACATTTATGACTTTAAATGCATTCATTTCCAGAGAGCTGGTGGTTTATGCAACGTCCCATTGATTCTAGCTGAGCGGCCTCAAATACTTAATCCCCAAGCCCCCATTTATTTGGAGCTAAAACAAGGAATGAACATAACTCCCTCACAAGCTTTTGAGAATTAAATGCATAATGGCTTCCGATATATGGTTTTTAGGGTAATGACTCAACAACCGTCCGCCCCATCTCCTTGCTCACCTTGTCTGGAGGACAGAACCAGTGTCGGAGCCATCCCCGTGCGCATACCCGCGCCGTGTTTCTGGAGCTGGCCTGGCCAGCCAGCAAGCATCTGTCTCATCTCTGTAACAGGCAGGTGAAACCTCACCACTAGGTGGCAGAGCAAGATACCTTTGATGGCTTTCGTTCTTCCAACAACGTAATTGATCTTTAATAATGAGACGTATTTTACCTTTAACAGGCTAGAAAGAAAATAAACGAAATGTTTAAAGTCTGCAGTCACAGTGCTCTGTCTAGACAGCTATAGTCTGGTGATCGGTGTTGGCACCCTGAGCAAACACATAATCCTCTGATCCTCTTTTTGAACAAAAGACAAGTTAAGCTTTACCTTTGGCAGAACTGATTTTCCTCCGGCAAACCCACTGCCTCGCCTTCCTGGGCACACGATGTCTTGTGACCAGTTGGTCACATACTGCTCCATACTTTTCATAACTGTGGCCAAATCAGGTTTGTCCTGCCGAATGAGGAGGGGTGAGAAAAACCCTTCTCCCTCCAAACATCCCACCAAATCTCCCATAATCAGTTCTCACAGGAAACGCATTACCTACTTTTCACAGGTAACTGCGCTGTAAATGATTCCTTTTCTGGAAACTGATGCTTTAATGAGCACTGGCAGCAACCTTCGCCAGGGCTGGAAAGACCTCAGAGTCTCCCAGCATTTTCCTAATCATCGATGTCTGGCCCTAGGTATTCTTGGAGAAGCCACTTACTTTTTCTTTGGAAGGTGACTGACAAGTAGTCTTTATGAGTGAAGTCTGCAAATATTGGTGAGAATGTTCAACCCCAAACAGTCTCCCACTTGTTAAACCACAGACTCCCATCCATTCAGATGACCCAGCACCATCGGGGAATCTCAAATGTTTTCCCCCTAGAAAGTAAAATACATCAACCTTTGAGAATCAAAGTGATAAAAATCAACTTGGACTAGTTTTCTGTCCACAAAGAATTCATGCATAAAGATTTTGGAATGAAGCTGTTACTGTAAACAGAACTTAGTTGAATGTGTTCTATGCTCTGATGTCTCCAGGAATGATTCTAATAGTTCACCCATCTGGGACTGATGAGGGAGCAGGAGGCTGGCTGAGGACAAAGCAAAAGCTGGCACCTTGCACCCCATCTCCACCCACTCCCCTCAGTAATATGTGTGACATTCCTCAGGCACCTCTGGCTGCCCTAAAAGAAAAACAAATAGTTAACTTGCAGAGATCACAGTCCTGCAAGACAGGAGTCTCCCTTGGTTTACCAATGTCCTAGAGATTTACAGCAAAGAAGCTATCTAACAATAGCACAATTTCCAGAGGCAAATAACTCAGTTCCTCAAGCCCTAAATAAAGTTAAATTTCTTCTAAACCCAAATCTCACTAACAGGTCACTTGCTAGGAGAAATATGAAACTTTATCTCTAGATTTCCGAGATAGTGTAGAGAATCATTCCCAAGCATATGGCCCACTGATATACATCTAAAGGGTCTCACAAGATTTTTACTACTAGTAATAAATAACCTTTCTCCCAACAATAGCTAGCCCCTCAAGGTCCTAGAGACCTTGCTTCCAAAATTCCTTAGAGACTAACATCACCCCCTTTGTCCTTACCCACCCAACTCCTGTGTATATAATTAGCCACTCCTCAGGATAATGGGGCAGCAGCTCTTTCTGCCCAGGGGTCCTGTCCCCGTGCTTTAATAAACCACCATTTTGCACCAAAGAAGTCTCAAGAATTCTTTCCTGGTCATCGGCTCCAGACCTCAGCCCACCGAACCTCAACTAGGTTCTAGAACTTCATCAGGATGGTTCTGGTCATTGTAATGAAACCTTTTGAAGCTATTCCAAGTGAATCAATATTGAACACAATAGAACACATCAGTGTTCTGGTAAAGTGTAGACATTTCTCCCTATCTGAAACACAACAAAATGTTACCTTGTGTTCTTGAATGAAACTAAACAAAAAAGGTGGATTTTAATTGCCATGTCCACTCTGGAGTGTCTGAATAGAAGTTCAACAACCAGCATTTCAGACTGCTGGGGAATGAAGAGGAAATTCTTTTTTAAAAAAAGATTTTATTTATTTATTTGAGAGAGAGAGAGAAAGAACAAGCAGGGGCAGAGGGAGAAGCAGGCTCCCTGCTGAGCAGGGAGTCCCTTGTTGGGCTCGATGCTGAGACACTGGGATCATGACCTGAGCCAAAGGCAGATGCTTCACCCAGGTGCCCAAGAGCCAATTCTTTTTTTTTTTTTTTTTTCATTTGACAGAGATCACGAGTAGGCAGAGAGGCAGGCAGAGATAGGGGAGGAAGCAGGCTCCCCACTGAGCAGAGAGCCTGATGCAGGGCTCGATCCCAGGACCCTGAGACCATGACATGAGCCGAAGGCAGAGGTTTTAACCCACTGAGCCACCCAGGCGCCCCCCAAAAGCCAATTCTTAAGAGCAACTCCAAAACAACAAATAATGGCTCAGAATGAATGAAAAGGATGACAGGATAGTTTTTTTTTTTTTTTTTTTATTCAGCATTTATTTTGAATTTTCATTTTTGGATAACCAAGCAGCTCTGTAAGAAGAATGCACAGAAGAGTCATTCTGGCACTTTTGGATAGTACATACGATTTCTGTAATACTCACATTCACTTGCTCAGTCCATACTCCATGTCTGGGTGAGCAAGATCAGCCCATAGGATTCCCGAGTTGATACATAACCGTATATACAGACAGCCAATGAAACCATAATGGTGGCTAGTGGCCGAAGAGACAGAGGAGGGAAGGGGATCTCTAAAGTGTCCTCTAGTCTACCTTAGCTCAACAGAATCCACGTCACACATGGGAACTAGAGAGAACACTGCGTTGAAATGAGAATTTGGAGCACAAACGGGCACTTGGCATCATGCAGCTTAAAGAAAAGGGGTCTCATTTAATAACTTTATAAAATCCAGGCAGTTCAATTAAAGGAGTTAAGAAAGAAAAAAAAAAGAAGAAGAAAGGTGAGGGACTGTTGTTGTCACTGTAAAAAAGGCACTTGGAGTTAATGGGACCAGAATTGAAGGGCTCTCAGCTGATAAAAACTTCAGTACGATTTCATTTAAAAGGCTTGGATGTTAAGAGGTGACACTCGGGAGTTCCCGGAAGAAGACACCGAAATAAACCACCGAGAAGCAGAACAGATGAAAACGAATGAAGGAAATCTTTACAACCAAACTGCGTTGTTTTTGTTTTTGTCTTTAAAGCAAACCCGAAACAAAATCGAACCAACGCAAAAAACCTAAGCAAAGTAAGAGCACGAAGCAGCGATGCATAGCTTTCCTTTGAGATAATGCATACCTCGAGACACTAAGTGCTAAGCTAATTTCTCAATAATAACTTCACAGGAGCATTATCATGATAAAATGGATTCAAGCAATGTAAAAAGAGTTTCATCCGTTTCCAGAATCTGAGGGAGAACTGAGGTTATCAGCAGAACCTTAGCAACATCACTTGTGGTTTCTCCGTGTCCCAGACGCCGAGGGACACCCGGGCGCTACGTTCAGCCGTCTCCCTGGAGGCGAGGCATCGGTTAACATCATCCTTTATTCTGAGTCATAACTTTGATTCTCTTCTGACAATGACACAGTGAACCCTGACGCAGCGGAAGTCCACTCCCACGGGCGCCGCCGTCCTATGTCTTCCACTGACAGGTAAACGCTTCTGTAAGAAAGAATTTTTGGCAACTGTATTATACTCCACGGTCGGGTGGCTCTGTGATCGCTCATTTAATGTTAAACGCCATCAGAGGTCTCTCCTCTCGTTTCTGCCAGGGGCTCTTCTTGTCTTCTCCTTGGTCCTCCTCATCTTCCTCTTCGTCGTCCTCCTGAGCAGATCTTCTCTGTTCGGAGCTGGCGAGCGGCTCCGGGGGCACGTCCGAAGTTCGTTTTGTCGTCTCCTCCTGCAGGCTGGGCAGCTGGCCGCCGCTTCTCCGGCCGGAGCCGTCCAGCAAGCACCGCAGGGCACTGTCCTCGGGGGTGCAGACGGTCGTGCCGCACTCGCTCCCGCTTTGGTCCATGTCGTCCAGGTACACGAGCTGCGTGTAGGAGGCGCTGTCCGTGGCCCTCGGCTCTTTCGGCGGATGCTCCTGGCCAGCCGGGTGGTTCTGCGCCAGAGACAAGGGGTCTCCTCTTCCCTTCCGGGCAGATTTTGGTTCATTCATATCCACGCCAGAATCCAAGCTGGCGTCATTACTTCCGTTCCTTCCAGCTCTTTGGAGATCAATGTAGGAATGCCTAACGTGCGCGTTGGACCTGCCGTCCAGGGAGACGAACCACGCCCGGGGGTGTGGGAGCGGCTTCCCACCCCCGAGTTCCATCAGCGCCTTTTCCGTCAGGAGCTGGACCTCACTGTTCATTTGAGCCAAGGCCGCATCGTTCAGGGATGCCGGGATGGAGAGTGACTCTGACATGGACGCACCTTGCGGGGTCCACTCCCGGGTGCCTGCGTCCTGCAAGTGCTGCTGGGAGATGGCCTGGCACGACAGGGGCTGCGCCGGGATCTGGGAGGAGGGGTGCGGGAAGATCCCTGCATGGGGACTGGAGAGCTCAGCCTGCAGTCTTTCGATCTCCAGCTGCTGGTCGGCTGGAACGACTAGGGGCTGGCCCACATAGGAATGGTCCCCCGGGAGTTTCATATAATGAGCGGGGATGACCAAGGCAGGTAAGACCTTTCTGTAAACGCTGTCATTGACCTGGTCCACGGAACTGCAGCAGATCAGCTGGCCTGGCCGCGGAAAGGACGTGGGTCTCTCCAGGTGGTCTACTGATCGCGACATCATACACTCAGTAGGCCTGCGGTCCAGCAGCTGCTCCTTTTCGGGAGATGAAGGCGCGGGGTACATGTGTTCCTGAATGGTGAGCTTGCTTCCTGTGGGAATATGGTTACCAGAGGCCTGACCGTCTCTGTCTTGCTTTTCAAACAAAGGCTGGGAGAGCATGGCGTTGTAGCTCCTCCTGTATTCGCTGTTGCCGGGGGACTCACAGCCTTCTCTTTCTAGAGATTTCCTGGACTTTAAGGGGAAAATCTCCACAGACTTGTGGTACTCTTTTCCCAACGTCCCACTTGGTGTCAGGTTATCAAAAGAGATTTGGCTTTTATCCTCTTCCTTGTGAGAGAGAAGCTCTTCCCGAGAGCTGAATTCCTGTGAGGTACTGTAGGAGAGCTTCAGCATGGGCGTGTGCATGTCCACTTCTCCGTTGGAAGACATCATTTCCAAATGGACCCCACTCATCAGCTCCTTGGGCCCTGGGGCGTCCGGGCGGCCATGGCTGGTGACAGAGAGGGGACCGGGGAATTCTGACTCCCGACGAGCAAAGAGCAAGTTGATGTGAGACATGGAAGTTGACTGATCCCTTTTGGAACTCTCCAGGGCTGCCGGAAGTTGCAGTTTTCTATGGTGCTGACGAGGTTTCAAGCATTTCCGCCTGCGATCAAAGATAAAATCCAAACCAAAAGGTTAAACATTCTTGGAGCAGTAAAGTTCCACTCAAAATCCCGTCTCCATTTCCACAGGAAGAAACATTAACAACTAATCAGCCGCCAGAAGCCTTCTCACCCCACACCCTTGGCCTTATTTTGATTCAAAACAGCACACGCTGCAGATTTCACCTGCAGGCTTTGAGATGTTCAACCAAGTTATTCATTCAAAAATGGTCCCTCAAGAGTCCACAACAAACATTCTCACAAATGGAACCGCCGAGATATCAAAATAAGAATTTTAGTTCTGCTTTGTCCTTGAGAACACCATCTCTTAATCAGTGTTCAGGAATATTCTTAATGAGTCATGAGAACTGTCAAACTTAAAAACAAACAAACAAACCCCAAACTCCCTTTCTGAGCAAACTTATAAACAGCATGCCTCCCACATCATGTTCATTTGTTCACAACTTTAAGGATAAATCTTCAGTTCTTAGATATTTTTCATGAGAAAAAAAGGACCTTGATTCAGGAAAAAAAAAAAAAATTCCTCAATATTAATGCTCGCCCAAGAAATTCCAAATTAAAAAAAGAGATTGCCAAAAAGGTAAAACTTTACCTGCAATAATATAAAAGGAGACACAGCAAAACCAAAAGTATGAAAGCCATTCCTCCTAAAATGGCCAAAAGAAACACCGTGTGATACGTGGTAATGTCCTGTGTGACAACGGGACCTAGAAGGTCAGAAAAGGGCATTTTAGATAGAAGAACACCTTGAAAGGAGAAGAGGGACACACTAAACCCAGAGCGTCTCTTTTGCTTCCTCTTCCCAGGTGAGGCGTGGAGCAGGGACCAGATGCAAACACCCGTTAGGTGATGGGCTTACAGATCACCAGAATTTCACCCAATGGAAAGGGACTACCTCGACTGTCCCTGGAGCAGCTGTGGCCGGGGAGCAGTCTGAATACGCAAATACTAAATGCAGTGTCAAGGGTCCCTCCATAGCCCGGAAGACAGCTGCCCTCCGTAGCACTGTCAGCATTCTACAGACAAGATCTTTCAATAAAAGAAAAAGGACGCATGATAACATAAGGAGTGGGACTCTTAAACTCAGAGAGATTCAGAAATCCCTGAATATCCAGGGATTTCGTACTACAGGAGAAAAAAAAAATCGTAAGATTTTATTTGCACTTTCCCTGGACAATTATTACTGTGTGGAGGGCCCTTTGCCTAAATGAATCAGTTGAAATGTATGATATAAATCGGCTATGACTTAAAAAAAAAATCCACAGATTATGGGTTGTCAAGTGTTTCTAAAATGTCTTTCATTTTAAAAAATAAAATGCCTTTTTAAAGTGACCTTGGCCACAGAGCTCTTCAGAACTTACAGACAAGGTAGCAGAGATTAAAGTATTTTCTTCTTAATGTATGTTGTAAAGAATCCCAAGAGGGAGTTTAACTTGCTCTTTATGTTCAATAGTAGTAAGAATCCATCTTAGTGGCACTTATGATAGATTGAAAGCAACAATGAAAACCTCCCCAAATTATAATATTGGGGACACACTGGTGTCCAGGCATCCCTGCAGTAAGCCAATAAATGCGAAGGAAGGAAGGAATGTAGTTTTTCATTATGTCCGACTGGCACTGTTATGATCACTATGTACCATAAACACCCATTTACTTACTGATTCTTGATATTTTAAGGGTTAGGTTTCCTCAAAAATCTTTGCAAGGAGACCACTTCAGAGTTAGATAAGCCCAAGGAGGTGTACTAGTTTTTGAAAATAGTGACATTACTTAAGTTCAAAAGGTACCACCATTCTCTCCAAAACATAATTCACTTCAATGGGGTGAGTGGTGTTCATATATACAAAAGTTGGAAAAATAACTGACAACTATACACTGCCTTAGTCGTTCAGAGAAATCATTTTTTACCCCGACACGACCCCCAGAGACATGGACAATGCCTTGGTGGGAGCCACTAAGAAATCTGGGGTACACATAAAAATCATTTCCAAATAACTCAAGCTCAAACCGTGAAGTACTTAAAACGTTATTATCTTAAATTCTGCCAATGGAAATCTCTAGAAAATTTACAGCCGTACTTCATTTCCTTCTTAACTAGAGAATGAAAGAAAAAAAGCCCTAATTATTTTCTTGTTGGTTTTGGGCTCATGAAGGCACAGCATCTCTGTAATTTGTTTTTATAAGAGGGACGGCTGTGAGGTTACTAATGTATGTATTTCTACATTCAATGCCCCCAGGGGCTATGCTCTGTATGTTTTTTATAGATTCTTGTCTCTTCCTTTGCTGCTAGGAAGGGTTGGTGGGCCTACGGCAAGAGGTTCTTTCTGCCCTCTTTACAGAGGATCTATTATTCTGTGGCGTGATGGGCAAACTGAGAGCCATGGTTGTCAGAAATCTATCTCAAATCAAAGTTAACTGTAACGCATGGGCTTTGTGGCCTCTATTTGGGTACTTAAGGAGTTTCTTTTCTTTCCTTCCTTCCTCTTAGTCATATTCTAGATATTTCAAATTTGGAGACTGGGGCATTTCTGTACCTGGCTCACAACCTCTACTGCTCCAAGAACATTATCACAAAGGAAATACAGTCTCTTAAAATGGATGTGAAATGTACATGTTCTTAGAACGGGACCAGAAAGTGCATGGGACTGATGTCTCAACAACCCCACCAAATCAGTTACTCTGGGAGTCTGAGTGTTCATTCCGGTGATCATTCCACTGCTGACATATTTTGGAGTCCTTCATGACAAGAGACAGCTTTCAACCATAGCACATTTTGACCTAGCTCAATTACCTACTTTATTCACCAGACTTGGCGGTGCAGAACTCTTAGATATGTCTAAGAAAAATCCAAGGGACCCTCTGAGCATCAAGATCTGCCACCAACGAAACGTCTCACTAAGGAAGGGGTCTAAGTGATACAGATTCTAAAGGCATTTTGAGTATCAGAAGCCATCACTGGACAGAATTCTCCAAACGTGACTATTTTAAGAAACAATTCTAGAATATTCACCGAGATAACTTCGGGCATATAGGTAAAAAAAAATTTTTTTTAGTTATGCTTTAAAAAATATGTGAATTAATTCACATTTGCTTAATGGAGATGAATATTGTTCTAGACACAAAGCAATTAGTTTGTTTTTAAGCCTTTAGGAAATCAAGCTTTTTGCCCCAAGAAGGCTCTGATGGGGATTGTTTGCTAGCGGCTCTGAGGAGTGCCCTGCCCCCACATTTCCCTTACTACAGGCCACAGCTGTCTCTGGAATTAGGGAGGAGGTCTGAACCGCCTCTGTGGCGGTTAGATTAGGAATTCCCTATGGCAGCTGTCTGAGTAAAACAGACAAGAGACAGGAATATGTTCTGTGCATTATTCTTATCCTAGATGGGAGAGTCACAATCAGAACTCCTCCACCCCCACAAAATGCCTTCATTTGGTCATTTGATTTTCAGATTTTCAACCATTTTTTGAAAGTCATCTCTCCACCCAACGTGGGGCTTAAACTCACGATCTTGAGATCAAGAGTTACAGGCTCCACCGACTGAACCAGCCTGGCGCCCTTCTCAACCGTTTCTGAGTAGGATCTCCCTGCTGAAGTAATTTTCCAAAAGCATACTTAGCCTGGACCCTCAAAGAAATCATTGCCCACCATCGGGGGTGTTGGCTTCGTGTTACCTGGGTTGGGAGGAGACATGGCAGCCACCCAGTACCCCAGCTGAGGGGCAATGTACGTCCACGTCCTCTGGCTACCTTCCTGGTGCACGAGGCCTAGACCGCTCTTCAGCCACGTTCCTGTGGGATGCAGAAAAAACGTCAGCTGTACGCACACTAAACACCTATTTCAGGCTTACATGTATCACACCAGTCATGTTATAGTGTCATGTTGGTAGCCAACACGGTCCAAAAGTCATCTAGGGATGGCATAAGCTTTTCGTGGATTCTTTTCAGCTTCTTTCAGGGAAAATGGAAACTTTAGTTTTTCCTTGCCTTTCTGATTAAATATTACTTTCAACCACTTTCTCAAACATCCTTGCTTGCAAACACAGATAATTCCACCAGAAAACTTTGGAGTATAGTAGAATAAAGGTCGCAAGACAAGGGCTGGTGGGAATGGAAAGAAAAGGTGGGGGGGCAGGTAATGCAGCATTGTGTATACTCTTCACTCTCAAGAAAACAAGCAAATTTCCTGCCCAAAATTACACACTGATTACACTAGAATTACAAAAGTTTAAAAGAAGATACAGAGAATTCTTGGTCTCATTTTTGCAAATTCTAACCCAGTAAACCTAGTTTAGAGGTGTGTATTTTCATTTTATTTTTTTAAGATTTATTTATTTATTTTGAGAGAGAGAGAAAGAGTAGTATGTGGGGGGGGGTGGGGAGGAAGAGGGAGAAAATCCCAAAAAGACTCCCCACCAAGTGTGCAGCCTGATGCAGGGCTTGATCTCACCACCCTGACACCATGACCCCAGCCAAAACCAAGAGATGGACATTTAACCGAATGGCTCACCTAGGCACCCCTTAGGTGAGTATTTTAAAAAGTTTCCAGTTGAAAGGGCGCCTGGGTGGCTCAGTGGGTTAAGCCGCTGCCTTCGGCTCAGGTCATGATCTCAGGGTCCTGCGATCGAGTCCCGCATTGGGCTCTCTGCTAAGCAGGGAGCCTGCTTCCTCCTCTCTCTCTCTGCCTGCCTCTGCCTACTTGTAATCTCTCTCTGTCAAATAAATAAATAAAATCTTTAAAAAAAAAAAAAAAAAAAAAAGAAAAGAAAAAAAAAAGTTTCCAGTTGATTTTGGTGCTGGAGAACACTGGATATGTCCACGTCAGTTATTAATTAGTTATTAATTCAGTTATTAATTAGTATTTAACATTAATGAGCACCTACTATGTACAGGCTGGTCACAGCAGATGTATTTTATAGGCACTGTCTATAATCTCACAGCAACACTATAGAACAGGACTTATTTTCTCTTTTGGACAAGGGCACTGGAGATTGGGGAGGTATCCTGAGGGGTACAGAGCAGGAGCAGATTCACATCTGTCCATCTGTCCGTCCTCAGTGCCAGTGCTACTTCTCATCTACCCTGCTGCATCTCCTATAAACCTTCCCAACATTGGTGACTTTTGCCCTTTTTAATTTTTCCAGACCCAGACCCAGCGCCCAAGGTCATTTGGCTGTTACCTGTCTCACAGGCAGAGAACCTTGCTTTGAGGCCCGTGGCTGAGGCTGGCGGTGGCAGGCAAGGAAGAGCGCTGGCCAGCTCTCCAGCCATCCCCGCACACTGACCCCAGCCCACTGGGGTGGCGGCCTCACTCAGCGGGTCTCCTGCCCTGCCTCAGTGCCCAGGGAGTTCCACGGTTGAGCCTGTTCCAGTAAAGTCCCACCACCAGAAACGGCCAAGGGTGCAACCCGGTCCCCTCGAGGCCTGAACGCCAATGTGCACCAACCATTCTCCCCTCTGGTCTCCAAATCCTTGTCTTCCTCCCTACCTCCCCCCCTACCGCACACACTTCAGGAGGTAACAGTGGATTGTTCTCCCGGAAGAAAGAAACAATACTTGGCGCTGCCTCTAGGGCCTGTCAGTTGCTATAGCAACATTCAAATACAGTGGGTGGAAGGTGCCCCTGGCAAAGCCTCCAGTTTTGCTGCCTCCTCTGCTCAGACAGCACTTAAACAAAGGAGGAAGGCCGGAGAAGCTCCTTAGCAAGCGCCCAGCATTGTCGGACCTTCCCGTGCAACAGGTTGAGTCCCCGCTGGAGAGGATTTCCATTCACATCAGACAAGAATACAAACTGGGAAGTTTCTCAGCTGAGTCGGTGAACAAGGATGCCCAGTTCAGATTCACCTGCTGAAGAACAGCAGCCGAGAGAGGACTGAGCTCCTCAGAGCATCGCTTAGTTCTCCAGAGTGTTAAAAAACAAGACCACAGGCCCACAATGGTGCCACTAAGTTAAGGCTCCAAGTCCATAAACCAAGACTTGGTACCTCACCTACTGCAGTTGCAACCCCGCAGGTATGTGACCTTTAACCAGTCAACATAGAATTTCCCGGTGAATACTAGGGAGTTTCCTGATAGACCCCCTCCGCTCCTCTTAGGACGGCAACCTTACCAATAAAGTTCTTTCTTTTGTTTGCGCCCTCACTCTGCCTTTAAAAACCTTTCTCTCTCTCAGCAGAATTCCCCTCTCTACTTGCTAGATGGGATGCTGCCCAATTCATGAATCCTTTAATAAAGCCAATTAGATCCTTAAAATTACTCCACTGAATGTTTTTTAACAAGCACTCCTGAGGAAATGGAAACACAGGACCTTCGACACCTGTAGCTTAGGATCTTCTAGGCTTGGGAAGGAAGCTTCCCTGAAAGTAGGGAGCAGACTACTGGCGACCGTTTCCAGTTTTCCACTTGGGGATCCCATGCTGTTTGGTTCCACGCCACACTCCACTCCGCCTGGGGCTCCCGCACAACACAGCCCTGCCAAGATCTCCCCCTCGGCCAGGAGGCGGTGTGCACTCTTTGGTTTGTTTTCCCCAGGCTGGGTTCTTCAGTTGATGCTCTGCAAAGGGTGTGGCTATCCGTTGAGGCTGAAGGGATCCAGACAGAGAGACCTAAAGCTCATGGATCCTAACTGCTGCTTCTTCAAACCTAACTGGACAGCTAAGTTACCTCTGCCTTCGACAACATGAGCACATCAACTAGAAAAACACTTTGAAAATTGCTCCCAGCTGAACTGGGGGCAAGCCTGGTGAATGGAGCCCCCAATTCCCCAGCTGATAAGTTTCCCAGTCCAGCCTGGACGGCCCTGGCTCAGCGGTGGTGGCGGTGGTGCCGGCAGGAGCCAGAGAGGCCAGTGACTGGAGACCACACCACTGCTCTGTGCACCTGCTCTGGGAACACAGGACAGGCGGAGGGGGCTTCTGGAGGATGTAAGTTTTGAAAAACAGGCAGCACTGTCAGCTGGGGGAGGGGGTAGGGAGGACACCAAGAGGAAGAAGAGGAGGAGGTAGTGTGCAGGAAGGCAGGGTAAGTGGGTCCTCAAAAAGTTAGAAATAGAACTACTCTACGATTCAGTAACTGCACTACTGGGTATTTGCCCCCCAAATAGGAAAACACGAATGCTAAGGGATCCATGCTCTCTGTCTACGGCAGCATTATTTACAATAGCTCAATCACGGAAGCAGCCCCAGGGTTCAGCGATACGTGAATGGATAAGGCAGATGTGGTATACATACAACAGAATATTACTCAGCCATGAAAGGAATGGCATCGTGGACGGAGCTAGAGGGTATAACGCCAAGTGAGAGAAGTCAGTCAGAGAAAGACAAATACTACATGATTTCACTCATACGTGGAATTTAAGAAAAACAAATGTGCCAAGGAAAAAAAGAAAAGAGAGAGACAAACCAAGAAACAGACTCTTAGTTATAGAGAAGACACTGCCAGTCACCAGAAGGGAGGTGGGTGGGGGGAGGGGTGAGACCGGTGAAGGGGACCAAGGGCGGACTTATCACCATGACCACCGAGTGTTGTGTGGAAGCGCTGAATCCCGATACTGTACACCTGAAACTAAGACAACACTGTGTTAACTGGAATTAACATAAAAAACTTAATAGAAAAAAAAAAAAGAAAAAATGGGAGGCCCTGGGCCCTGCAGGTGGAGGTTGGGCGAGCTCAGAGCTCTTTCCCCCACCTGCCCCTTTAGCGCCCCACCCCCTGACCCTCTGCTCTTCAAACATCAGCTCACACGGTGTACACCAGACTTAAGTCTGTGGCTTTGCCGGCCACGGCTGCTCTAATCGCCCATGATTTTTCTCTCTTTCAGAAACTTCCCCATCTTTCAAGACTCAAGTCACGTCATGGGCTTTAGTGTCTCTAGGACTCAAGGACTGTCCCCCGTCTCAGCACTCCTGGGGCATGTGTCGATGCATCACTTTTCCAAAATATATGTTGCTTCCGTTGCTAACCCCTGGCCCGTGTCTTGCCTCCTCTCTCTGACCAGAGGCTCCGTGAGTTGGGGCCCGGGTCCTATATTCCTTTTGTCTTTTCCCAGCACTAAGAAATATCCTCAGCACAGGAGCTCAGTAGGATCTGAGCATGAGAAGGCTCGACATGCAACCCAACCCCAAAACTATCAGAGGACCTTCTGTGAAAAGCTGGGTGTGGTTGTCAGAACAGACATCCTTAGAAAAGTGTGGCTAACATTCAAACTGAAGGGAACCAAGCAGCTGGGAAAGAAGCATTTATTTGGCCTAGGTTTTCAGCGAATGAAGGGAGATACTATCTCAGGATTCAGCAGTCCTGCTGTTACTGGCAAACCCCATTTCCAAGCTTGCCGTGCTTTGTGGGAGGAAATGAACCACGGGGAATACGAGAATGAATGAATTGTACGCTAGAACATATGCTTCTCATTAGTGAGATCCTGATGCCGCGGGATGAGGGCGACCTCCCCACCTGAGGAGCCGGCACACATTAAGAGATTCCTGGGCACCCCGTGAGGGAACGTGTGCCGCGAAGCTTCGCTGGTGATCCTGGCCAGCAGAACAAATATGGCTCTGGAAAGGCTCTTCTGCTGAATAAGGCTACATGAGCACAGCCCCTGGGACCAGGGTGCCAGGAGTGGGGGTCTCTCTTACCCAGGGTTCTCCTTCTCCTTGCTCTGAACTCGTGCTTCCGGCCTCTTCCCATCACTTCCCGAGGAGGGCCTGCTATACTCTCTCAGGGTCCTCTTCACAGGTGGGTAGTCGAGGCAGCCGGGACATGCAGAGTGTCAAGGGCGGAGCACCTCGGGAAGGTGTGCAGGCAGGCCCCTGCGCTTCCTCATGCCCCATCCCACTGACCGGGCCAGGCTGCCATCTTCCTCAGGCACAGCTACTGCCCTGAGGGGCTGGCCAGCTGTTATGGGGGGGTCTGTCGGGAGTGGGCTGGTGGCTCCGTGTGGCTCTGACCCAGGTCCGCGGCAGGTCTGTTACTGGGGACTGAATGTGTGTGCAGGGAAATGGGAGTGACACCGAGGAAAGGAATTCTGCATTACCGAAATGTCTAGATCAGTGGCTTTCAAATAGTTTCGTAAAGCATTGGAACTCTCTCCCTCTAATGAAATCTTAAACAGAAATTCATTCCTAAAAAAGATATAGGATGAGTTTCTCCACAGGAAGGTGATGAGCACACCCCTCCTCCCCCGAGGCTGCCCACCACAGCGACGCCACGACATCTCCTCACCGTGGTTTAGAAGCTCTTCTCTACAGCTTGGGTTTTATTTGCCAAAATGTGAAATAGAAGTTTTAACAAACATTCTAAAAGGTGTCATTTACTTCTGCCTTGTAAAATTGAATATAGTTTTGATTTTTCAGGATAACTCAAGGCCATGATCACGATCAACCACAATGCTAGCTATTGATGCCCTTACATCCTACTGAAGAATGGGAAGTGTTTGCTCCTACATTTGCTATACCCTCCCATATGCTTGCTCCTTCCCTCTCTCCCCTGCTTCCTTCTCCCCTTCCTTCCTCTCTGCTGCTACAGTATTCCTGTTACCAGCTCTGGTCCCCCCCCCCCGCCCCCACCCCCACTACAGTCGGCCATCAGAACTAGATGACCCACCTTCTTAAAACTGTGTCTGAGTAATGTCCAGAGGCAGTGTGAGGGACTGGGGAACAACACCAGTTATCCAGCAGTGGTGTTCCGAATCTAAGTTCAGTATTTCTTTCCTTCTACACTATACCCTCAGATCAGGTTTTGTCTGGATTATCATTTTCTAGAGTTAAACCTTACCCAGTAGAAAGACGGAGAAATATTTTCAAGAATACATACCTTGCTGGAAAGTCATCCTAGTCTTTTGAAAATGAATTAGTTATGTATTCGGCTGGCAAGGTTCGTTGTGCATAAATCACCATGAGTTCTTAATTTGGAAGCTATGCTTAACCACAAAGATTATCACACTCAATAACTGACAGGCAAGAGAAAGGCAAGATTCCCGCTCACCTGTAAGATCTGATGGGCTCTCTTAGCAATCACCAAGAGTGTTACCTTCTTTATATGTGACCAAGCAGTCATGAAATCAGCCTTCATTTGCAAAATATAAAGCAAAGTGAGTTAAAAAATATAACAAATGGCTATCAAAATTCTAAAATATGAAAAAAGGCTCAAAACCCATGCTGAACTCGAACATGCCCTGTAGGGTTCATGTCGGGGCAGCTATGTACATAGCAGACAACATGGCGCTTGCGCCTGAGGCTAAACAGAGGACCTGCGCACCACCTGAAAGATGACTGGCTATGCCCAGAACAGGAAGCCCGAGGACACTGCGTGCTTTTTATCATGCTATCAGGCTTCCTTTCACATGTACAGTCTGCTGATGGGAGGAGAGGGGATACAAATAGGGGTAAAGATCCGGGTAAGGAGAGAACAATAAAGATTCGCAAGCTTGTCACTCCGTGTCTCTGGGTCATTCTTGCTGGCGAGAGCGACAGGTTCATATTTACCTTGCTTCTCTTGCCTGCCATATTTCCTCCTCCTGGAAGTCCCTTTTATAGGAACCATGCTAACTCATCTCTGCATCTGGTAACAGGCAGAGAAAACCCTGATATTGGGAGCACTACTGATTTTGAAAAGGAAACTCTTAAGTGACAACTGATACTTGAACTAATTGCCGAAGCTGACCCCTTGTGCATTAGGCGATGCACAGGGACATAAGCCACTGCTCCTGCAGTGAGACATGTCACCGACATGCGGCCGACACAAGTCCAGCTGTCTGAAGGGCCAGCTGACTGCATGGGCGCCTTCCCCAGCGAAAGACAATCCTGCAGGTGAGTTTCTAGCTCTGCCACTTTTTAGCTATGTGAACTGTGCACATGCGGCAGAGGGTGCGGCAGAGGGCCTGAAGGGCCCCGGGAACAATCCTGGAGCCGTTTCAAAATGCTCTTGTCAGGTGCTCAGGTAGGTACTGGTAGTTGGGTGCTGTCCCTCCTGCAGCTGACATATTCAAATTGATCTATTTCTCTTGAAAGAGACTGGGGTGAATGCGTCTAGGTCTAGGAGCTGGGACTCATGAGGACATTGCACAGCCACTCAGAAAACCCACCTCCAAGAAGTTCTATCGGTCAAAGGGTGAGTACTGAACAGCCATGCTGTGAAACATGGCTGTTTCGACTCCTACGTCTGCATTTTTCACTGCAAGATATTTGGGGACATTTATAGTGAGAGGTGGGAAAGGCGTGAACCTGTGGTAGGAACCCACGACGGTCTCGCCTCTCAGCTGCTGGCCACGGCCAGTAACCGTGTTCTCTTTCCAGCTCTGTGACCCTTGCTCAGTAACTAGCATGGTGAATATACGAATATACAAATATACAACTCCATCAGCCCTAAGTCACACTATCAGTATAGCAGAAGTGGCGACAATTTCTACTTTGATGATACTGTGGCACAGCCTTCTTGTTTCTCCCCAAATTCAAGTTCATGCCTTTGAGTAGCTATGCTTCCTTCTTTAGAATTTTTCTTCCATGAGATCTTTGAGGGGGAGGCATTTCTTGTTAATTACATAGCAAAGTATTTACATTGTGTCAATTATCCAACCATTCCTGTTGAAAGCAATCAAACTGAAGAGTAAAAAGTTTTGTACAGATGGTTGGAGTCTTAGGGCTTCAGGCAACCACATTTTAGAACTGATTTAAATAAGAATAAAATTAAGGGCAACTCACTACAACCAACATCCCTCCGTTTAAGCATAAAAGCAGAGATACGCTGAATTATTAGAAATTAAAACAAGAAATGAACCTGTACTCAGCTACACCATGTTCCCTGGGTATTTTTAGGGTAATTTTTGAGAAGTACCTTCTTAAAAATAACTTTAATCTAAGCAAGTGACTCTTCTTTTTTCCTTGAAGCTTTAGCTGAGCTATCAGAAGCCTTACTGAACCAAGGTTTGGAAAAGAGTAATGGTAAACCATTAAGATTCTGGCAAAGTTATAGAAAGCGTATGCCTTAAATAGGTAGCCGAAAGCATTAGGATACATAATAGCATTAATAAAATTTAATGAGCGAATTTTGGATTTATAATAGTTATATATAAATTTCTAGAAAGTAGGTATTTCTTTCTTGATATTCTGTATCAGAGTACAGGCTAATTATACCCATATGGAGGGAAATTTTGTTCATTACCCACTAAATCCGATATCCATCTTGCAATTATATGTCAGAAGAGACTGGGTGGAGGGAGCGGACCAGGTCTATGGGAGGCACAGCCACTACTCCCCTGCATTAGAAAACTCACTCCCAATGAAGAAGAGCGTAACAGAGAAGTTTACAAACATCTGTACAGATGCAATAAGATGCCTCAAACCAATGCTTGCCGAAGAGCCTGTTACAAGAGAGAGCTTGTTAAAAGGCAGGTTCTGACTCGGTGGATCTGAGGTTCTAACAGGCTCTCTAGCTGTGGACCATACTTGAAGCAGCAAAGCTCTAAATCACTGGCACTCTTGTGGGCGTGGCAATTCTTCCGGAAAACCGTGATGCCATTTCCCACAGTGCTGCCGTGGTGCACAAACTGGACAGCCAGTGCTCGATGCGACTTCAGAAATAATTTCTACAATATTTAAAAAAATAACGCAGTCACTCGTCAGGGGACCAGCCAGGAGTTGGCAAATTCAAATGCCTACAGATGCGGTTGTGAAGGGGCAGTGATGCCCGCGGACCCGGCTGTTGCCTCCGGAAGGGGCCACATCGATCTCAACCTTAAGCCCTTTACATTGACTGTTTTCTGCCCAGAATGTTCTGCCCCCAAGATATTCCCATTAGGCTCCTAGGTATCTATGGGACCTCGGCCCTAATGTCACTTCTCCAAAGGCTCTGACCAACCAATCATTCTCTCGGACATCACTCTACCTCAGTCTTACTGTACTTAGGTTCTATGAAGCAAGCTGGCTTGCTGTCTGTCGCCTTCATTTAGAGAAAGCGTCACAATCCCAGGGACCTTCCCAGCTTTGTTTTGTCATTGCCTTGACCCCAGAATAAGCAGGGCACAAAGAAGCTCTTCAATAAATATTTGCTGAACTCTTCAATTTTCAGAAAAGAGAAGCCCAGAGAAGAATTCCATGGGAAATCTTTCATTTTTAAAATGTTGGCAGTAAATTAAAACACCGCAAACAAACGACTGCCCCCAAACCACCCGCATGGGCCAAATCAAACATCCCTGGGAATGGGCTGTTCTGCATTCCTAGATGTGGTGCATCGTTCTATTAAGCCGCATCAAGTCTTGGCATGGAAGCGGAATGCAGGAAGAATCCCATATACTAGGAAAGGAAGGATCTGGAGTCCAGAGGAAATCATGTTTTGCATCTCTCCTGCACTCCCTGGGATGCTGTGCTTGTGCTGAATTTTGGCTTCTTTCTGATTACGCAAGATGGTAGCTTCCCACCCCCAGGGCTGCTCTGAGAATAGTGAGGAGAAATGTTGGTTTATAGTAATATAAACTGCTTTGCTAATGGATAAGCTCAGCCAAGAATGAGTAGGGGAAGAAAAAAACCAACTTTTCTCCAAATGATCCTATTTTTCTTCCCCGTCAATGCAGGCACATTTCGAACTGCCCATTTGAAATCCCTGGGCAGCCACGTACAGCTGCGTCTCTGGGTCATACTTTGGAGCAAGCAAGAGTCCTTCTGCAGATCTTCTGCAGACCCCTTGAACAGAGTGCATCCTCTGTAGGCTGGGTTTGCTCTGTGTGTGTGTCTGGTTTACGCACGCGTATGCCTATCAACACAAATAGTTTCAAAGAAGTGACTCCGGGTAAGGGGCAAAAAAAATCAACATAGAACATCATCTCTGTTTGGTTATATGCCAGATGCTTCATGGACCTTGTCTCTCTCCAGTCCTTCTACAACCTTGAAAGGTCAGTATTCTCTCTCTCATTTCCGAGGCCACCAACACTAGCCTCAGAGAAGGGAGTGATTTGCCCAAGGACAGGCTCACCCCTAACGTTTGCAGAATTCAAGATAAGAGTAGAAATGGATGTCCATTACAACATATCTAAGTATTTAGAAGTTACAAAGCACGTGATTGTGTTGTTAAATAAAAGTGTCCTACCCTTTTGAACATAACTTTATAGAATCCGCAGTCTAGGACTGGATGTAGAATTCTTCAGTGCTTTTTTTCTTTTTTTTTTTTCAAGATTTTATTCATTTATTTGCAGAGACAGAGGGAGAGCGAGCGAGTGAGCACAGGCAGACAGAGAGGCAGGCAGAGGCAGAGGGAGAAGCAGACTCCCTGCCGAGCAAGGAGCCCGATGTGGGACTCGATCCCAGGACGCTGGGATCATGACCTGAGCCGAAGGCAGCTGCTTAACCAACTGAGCCACCCAGGAGTCCCTTCTTCAGTGCTTTTAGTTATGTGCTGGAACAAATGGCATGAGGAGAGTTGGTCTGAGACCTCTACCCCTTCTCAACTCACCCTCTGCCTCTTGCATATGTGGATCCTTACTCCATGTCCAGGCTCATGACCCAGCCAGTGGGCACTCCTTGGCCACCCTTCTGGGGCATGTTTATGTGTATATGCGTGGAGAGGTCTGCCCTTCGGCAGAAGGACCTGGGGTACGGCACCTGGAAACCAGCTTAGGACTGGGTGGGCAGGGAACCCTGGAGTCTAGGGTACCGGAAGTGTATTCTAGATTCTAGGTGACCATATCCTTTTAGGTCAGTGGATGTCTTATGCCATGGGGAGAGGACACAGTTGGATGAGGGTCAGAGTGAGGTCCTCTAACGTGGAGGGTTAGAGCAGCTACCCCTCTTGTTCAGGCTAAGGCTGGTACTACCAAAGGGGCAGAGGCACTAAGAGGCAGAATGTTATTCCTAAAGATAAAATGAGGGTGCTTGGGTACCCCATTTTAAAATCAGTTGTTTAAGCAACTGATTTTTGGTGTTGGCTCAGGTCGTGATCTTAGGGTCATAGGGATTGAGCTCTGAGTTAGGCTCTGCGCTCAGTGCAGTGTCTAGGTCTCTCTCTCTCTCTCTCTGTGTCCCTCCCACTTGTGCTCTCTAATAAATAAATCAATCTTATAAATAAAAGTTCAAAAGATAAAATGACCTAAGTAAAGGGTTTTCTCAGTAGTACATATATTTCCAAGATTAAATCTGGAGTGTTGATGAAGCTTTGCCTAAAATAGACATCAGGCCAGGACTATCTTTCCTTCCGATGATTTCCAGACCTGATTAACGTACAAAATTAATTTAGAAGGGAAACAAAATTCTTATGCAATGTGTTCAAATTATTTAAAAAGTCATTATGTGTTAAAAATATCCCAATATAAAAGAGTGTAGCTCATACAAAATTCTGAAACCAAAGCAAGTTTAAAAAAGAAACAGAAACAGGCTATAAAATTTCAAATTAAATTAAAATAAAAAACAGCAATGTAACGTAGTACCTGATGACTCTGAGGCACTTGTCACTTGTATAAACATGACCGAGACATAGGGCAAAGCTTCTTTTGTTTTCTTTTTTTTTTTTTTTTAAAGATTTTATTTATTTGACAGACAGAGATCACAAGTAGGTGGAGAGAGAGGGGGGAAGCAGGCTCCCCACTGAGCAGAGAGCCCGATGCCGGGCTCCATCCCAGGACCCTGAGATCATGATCTGAGCGGAAGGCAGAGGCTTTAATCCACTGAGCCCGCTTCACCCACAGGTGCCCCTGGGTGAAGCTTTTGAACTCAGTGTGCTGTGATTCCATTCTCCTGCCACCTTTTTCTAGCTGAACTTGCCAAGAAATTCTCCTCTTTCCACAGACTTTGATCTTACATTTTCTTAATATGGTGGGGTCCCTGATGCATGGCAGCTATGCAGTCCAGTTCTCTCTCTGCGATTCTATTCTATCCACTAGTCGGCTCCTTAGTGTAGCCCCAGGCAATGACAGTATCCGGCAGCTTTAAATTCAGTATCGCATCCTGATGACGCAGAATGTTCCTCATATTAAGTTGTATAAGATTAATATCAGAACCCAAACCTCAGATTTTAAAACCCTTGGCAAATAATTCCCATACACCAAAGAATCTCTCTGGGCCAAAAGGTTCCAGTTTGGAAAACTTGGCATTTTACTCAGGAAAGCCAAGACCTTGGGATCTTTGTCCCACCTGAGTGCTCCTCTCTGGGGTCCTCACCTGGGAGGTCAGGACAATAACACGGGTTGCTGTAAAGATCAAGGGTACAGAGTTGTAAGAAGGAAGAGCAGGCTGGGGCTGAAGTTTGGACATTGGGCAGCCGGCCAGGCTAACACTTGTTTGGCACAGCAGGGGACTTACGTGCCTGCTTTGCTCAAATCAAAACCTATTTTGAACCGTAAGAATTATCTGGAAATAGGGAAACAGCACTGACATTCAAAACATAGACCGGCTCATACAAATATGAAACAAAGGTATGTACCAGTCAGTCAGACTGGATACCTGGGGCCTCCCAGCCACACAGCAGCCCTGGCTGAGAGTGGATATTCAATTTAAGGACACTAGGACTTACCTGTACCTGTTTTCTTATATCATGCTTCACCCCTACTGTAGAAGCTGAACATGAGCTCCGTAACAGCAGTGATGACTGTAATAATGACGGCTAACATGCCCAGAGCTCTCTACCAAGTACGAGGCACTGTTTCCAACTTATGGCCCAGGGGTGTTAAGGCGCTTGCTCAACATCACACAACTACTAGTAACCCACTGGTTACTAGGAGGAGCCAGTGTCCAAGCCCAAGCTGCCTCAACTGCTGGGCTTCACGCTGCCCATACTCTATAGACTCCTGCTAAACCTGGTGCAAATTCTATCACAAATACCTTCCCCCGTCATTATCCATTTCAACGGAGAGAACTGAAAATAGAAGACATTTTAAAATAATTTGGTTTTAAAGTAAATTATGGCAGCTTCCACCTTCCTATTTTTCACCCAGGCTGACGTCAGAACGAGCCACGGCGGACACAGTGCTTCAAACGCAGGCCGAGGGGCAGTGGCAACGCAAGGGGGCTTGGAGGCTTCCAGGTGACCGGAAGGCCGGCGGGAGGATAAAATTTGCCACAGAAAATCCACAACGTGAATATTCTGTAAGTGGCAAGTAAGAGTTGATCGTAAGACACATTTCCTTCCGGGAGGAACACACCGATCTGTACACACTCCAAGGCCACGACGCGGGCAACAGTCACTTGTAAAGCTTGCCAAAAACGGTTTCGGGGAAACTAGAGCACGGAAGTTCTGGTTCTGTGTAAAGTGACAACTGGGAAGATGAAGTCTGTAAGAATAAGGTCTCAGAACAAAAACGGCCCCGAACCACAATGACAATGTAGCCCATGTGATGGCATTCATTATTCTCTGAAAAGTCTCATTTCAGGGCTGGGCGGGGGGCAGGTGGTGGCTATAAACACAAAAGGCTTAACGATTCCTAGGAATGGATTGATATCACAAGAATGGTTTTTTTAGTTGCTAGGCAACAACTGAAAAACAAAGGTCCGTGTTCTGAGATCAGTGTGCCTCTGTTCTCCCCACCGGCAGCACACGGGCTCCTCAGCCTGAGCGTTCTCCCCTCGGACAACGGGGGCCGCGCGTCAAAGCGGTGATGCTCATGGTCTGTTGTGGTGAAAAGATGCCCATCTGTGTCTCGAAACCACACCAGTTTGTTGGCCACGTGGCAGGTGAGATTTCCGGTCAGCGAGAGTTCAGCCGGATTATCACCATGTACTCAAATGACATCCTGTCCCTCCCTCCAGTGTCCCTTTCTCTCCTTTCCATCATTTCGGTTGGCTTTCTTTGCAGGTAAATTACCTTGGTTTCTCCGACATATCCAACAGAAGCCGGAATTCACTTTTGCAGGCAATTTTAACATCTGGGGAAGTGGAGACTCCTTTCCTGGGAGTTATTTATTTGTTTCTAAGAAACAGCCTTCTCTGGGAGAAGACTTACTTCTTACCATCTTTCTTTTTTTTTTTTTTTTTTTTAAAGATTTTTTTATTTGTCAGAGAGAGAGAGGGAGAGAGAGCGAACACAGGCAGACAGAATGGCAGGCAGAGGCAGAGGGAGAAGCAGACTCCCTGCCGAGCAAGGAGCCCGATGTGGGACTCGATCCCAGGACGCTGGGATCATGACCTGAGCCGAAGGCAGCGGCTTAACCCACTGAGCCACCCAGGCGTCCCTCTTACCATCTTTCTTAAGGATCTACTGACATCACACTTAAGATTAGGTAAGTCTGCTTCCTTCTTTGTAGTACTCTTACCTACGGAGTCTGTTCTTTTTAATTTAATTTAATTTATTTATTTGTCAGAGAAATAGCACACAAGTGGGGGAGCGGCAGGCAGAGGGAGAAGCAGGCTTCCTGCTGAACAAGGAGCCTGATGTGGGACTCGATCCCAGGACCCTGGGATCATGACCTGAGCCAAAGGCAGAGGCTTAACTGACTGAGCCACCCAGGTGTCCCCAGAGTCTGTTCTTTTTGAAAAAATAAACGATGGCATGTATGGTTCTAAAATTAATATCACGCAAGTAAATATGCACTTAATTGCTAGAAACATGAACTCCTTTTGTTCTAACTTTTGCCCAGCCCGTATAATATAGTTCATCCTTGTAATTCAGTCTTTACATCTCAGTATTTGGTATGTCACCTTTCCTCCTGATGTAGGGCTCAGGGTAGAGAGAGAAGATAAGGCAGTGATATTAGGTTCATTTTTTTTGCCAGTTCCAAACATAATTTGGTGCTATAAGAACTCCTATCCCTACCTCCCCCCACCAAAAAATACAATGAAATGGAAAAAACATCCAGATCTATGTTTTAAATCAAGCTCCACCTCAGAGGGCAGGCTGTCTGTAACTTACCGAAATGGACTAATTCAGAGAGCCCGGGATCGGAAGTCACGTTCACCGTCTGAAGCGGAGACCAAGGCCCTCCAGGCCAGCTCTGAGAGGGGATCCTGCCTGCTACATATGCACCATACAGGCATGCTAAGAGGTGGTTCACTAACTGCCATTTCTATAGCAACCCACACACACTCTGCAGGCTGTGTTTTGGGAAGGCAGTTAAAACTGGATTCTACAATGTAGCTCCACTTAGAAGATGCTTTTATTTCTGTCATCTCGTTAGTATGAGAGTATTCAAATCCAGTAACCCAACTGATCATTAAACGGCAGAAACTCATCACATCCAGAAACCGAAAGGTTGATTTCTTGGCCAATGTCACTCGGTCACTTTCAATCCGAACCACTGACCTGGTTTGCATGTTCAGAAGTGACCCTTCCTCAGGGCATCAAGTCAGATCACAGTCTGACAACCGGGGAACATTGGACAGCCATCTGCTGTCCCAGTTCTAGGCGAGAGAGCAAATGCCTGTAAAAGCAAGCTGACAGAATGCTCCTGGATGGCCCAGAAAGCCTCAGCTACGATGCATTCAACAAGATCAGTGAAACTTCATGTGCCAGACCTGGACAGGAAAACCACTTCCTCCAAAGGACACACTGCACCCCCGCATGTGACTGACGAGGATGTGTGCATGTCCACGACACCCTTCCCCCTCCCCACCCATGACACAGACACTGGCATTGTTCTAGTTTGCAAAAACGCACCACTAGAAGATCATAAGTTCAAGAAATCCGTTAACTACTCAAGAGAAAGACTTGTGCTCACTATACCAAGTCCCCCCCTGCAGCATCAAGTGGCATTTGAACACGACAGCTTCAGTGCTGCATGTAAATACAGCAAAGGTCTGAATTCTAGTATATGCAAGCTGCACTTCTTAAAAAAAAAGCTTTTGTTTTTTTTTTTTGAAAGGGCACGTAACAATGAGCCAATTCAAACTGCTGTAACATACTAAACAAAATCCAACTTTACTTATGTTCTCAGAGTGCTGATCTATTTGGTCATCCTCCGACGAACACGTGGGTTGAAGGGTGGAGATGCTAATTTGTATAATGGAAAATTTCTCGTATGTTCCAAAAGAAAGAAAAAAGATAACTGTAGCCACTAAAAGAAAGCAGAGGACAAGAGCGATAAATGGCGGCATCAAATACGGAGGCCACTCTAATGGTGTCTGAAAGGGAGCCCCTTTAGGTCCCTCTCTTAAGAGTACACTTTGGTTATCTGGCAGTCACGGACTGTGGTATTCAAGTTAGTGTTAACATGCAGATTTATTTTTCAAATAAAAGTCCCATGGGAGTAAAAGCGATTTCATCTTTCTTTAGAGAATTTGAAGTCTTGCCCTATAACAAAGCTGTTATCACTCTGGGCATCAATTCTCTCTTTTGGCACAATGCTGGAGGGCTACCTGGAGGGCAGGAAGTACGGACTGTGGCTGCACCAGGCACCCCCACTTCGGGCCTGCAGACCATGAGCTAGAATCTACATTTTTTTTTTTTTTTAAAGATTTTATTTATTTGTCAGAGAGAGAGAGCACGCACAAGCAAGGGGAACAGCAGGCAGAGGCAGCAGGGAGCCTGATGCAGGGCTTGATCCCAGGATCCTGAGATCATGACCTGAGCCAAAGACAGATGCTGAACCAACTGAGCCACCCAGACGCCCCTAGAGTCTACATTCTAATACTAGAACGGTAAGAGCTTCCCTGTTGCAGGCCTTTTAGAACAAGGATCACATTTTTCTGTATGAAGTCAGTATGTATTTTAAGTTTGTGGGGACATCCAGTCTCTGTCTCATCCATTCAGCTCCATGGGCGTAATGAGACAGCACTCATGCAGACCATCCACAAATGGGTATGGTTGTGTTCCAGCATCTTTGTTCCTTTAGGTTGCTATAAAAAAAAAAAAACAAAAAAAAACAAAAAAAACGTGGGGCACCCGGGTGGCTCAGTGGGTTAAAGTCTCTGCCTTCAGCTCAGATCATGATCTCAGGGTCCTGGGATCGAGCCCGCGTCGGGCTCTCTGCTCAGCGGGGAGCCTGCTTCCCCCTCTCTCTCTGCCTGCCTCTCTGCCTACTTGTGATCTCTGTCTGTCAAATAAATAAATAAAATCTTAAAAACAAAAACAAAAACAAAAAATCACAACCCAACTGTATTCTCTTGTAGTTCTGGAAGTGAAAGGTCTGAAGTTAGTTCCCCAGAGCCCAAGTCAAGGTGTCCACAGGCTTGGATCCTTCTGGAGGAGGGAGGCTCCCAGGGGAAAATCTGTGGCATTGCCTTTTTCAGCTTCTCATTGCTGCCTGTGTTCCTTGGCCTGTGACCTCTTCCTCCATAGTCAAAGGACATCACTTGAGTTTCTGCTTCCAACACCCTGTTGCCATCTCCTCCGGTTCTGACTCCTGTCTGCCTCACAAGGACTGCCATGATCACAGTACGTGCAATCTCTCTGTTCGTATGTATATGATTGTCTTCTGTGTAGACAGTCTTCTTAAGTACAAATGTTATTTCATAATACATTCAACTGCCCTGATAACTAAGAAAATGCAAGGCCCTGCTCATATGTATTTCTAGTATCCCTGTAATACATACAATTTAAGTGAGAAGGGCTACATGACTATTTAGGGGTTGGAGAAAGGGATTTGAAAACAGAGATCCCACCCACATAATGTGACAAGCAATGGGGACCCCTCAGTGCAGCCGGGGAAGGGGAAAAGCAGACAGTTTGGTGCTGTAGCAATGCAGGTGTGCAGAAGACAGTGGCTTGAAATGAGGCAGAGAGAAAGGCAGGGGCTGGCTCTGAAGGCATCTGTGTGCCCGAGAAGCATGGACTGGTTCACTACGAGTAGCTTGGGGACAATCTCACGTGGGAAAGTGGTCTGTGCTTTGGAAAAATAACCTACATAGCGATACAGAAGACCTAGTGGAGGGAAGAGAGACGGAAGGCCCGCCAACAGCTACAGGAATTGGGCAGAAAATGGGGCAAGAGTCTGAACCGAGGCAGAGGTAACATGGAGAGGATGGGGAGAGGGAAAGCTTAAAAAATGCTGATCTGACAGCAACACAGGACCAGCTGTGGCTGCAGGAATAAAGTGGGGACAACTCTCTGGTTTCTACTCTGATGGACTGGTAGGCGATATCCTTAACCAAGAAAGGGAACAAGAAGAGGTTTAGATGCTAGAGTGAGAGTTCACTAATAAGCCTTAATTTTAGGCATCTTGGACTTGACTTTCCCATGGCACATTCATAAATGGATGTCTACTGGAAGTTCAGAAACACAGAGCAGAAACCAGGACCTGGGTGCATGGGGAGTCATGGGAGTGAGGAAAGAGGTGAGATGACCCAGCAACTGATGTAAGGTAAGGTAGCAGCTGGGCAGAGGCCAGCAGCCAGCAGACGAGGAGGACCCAGGGGGAAACTGAGTCAGAGAGTCAACAGAGGAGGGCCCTTCATAAGGAAGGAAGCCCTTCAAACGCTGCAGAGACTTCAAAGCAGATGAGGAGGTCACCTGCTTTCAGAGTTGTGCAGCTCCTTGGTGACCTGTTTCCCATGAGCTGGTAGCAGGAACGGGATCACGGTGGGCTGAGAAATGGAAGCAGCACATGGAGAACAATCCTTCAAGAGATCTGGGTTAAGAGGTTTCGAGGGCACAGTCTGTGAGAGCTTTCTACAGGACAGGGAGGCTTCTGTTTATAAACTCTTACAATGTCCTTGCTCTCTGCTAGGTGCTCTACTAAGCCTCTTACAACCATTAATTCATTTTCTCCTTGGAGTGGTTAATTTTTTGTGTCAACTTGGCTAGGCCATGGTCCCTCGATATTTGGTCAAGCACATATCAATTTTGCTGTGAAGGTATTTTTTTAAAAATGAGATTAACAATATTAAATCAGTAGGCTAAGTAAAGCAGATTACTCTTCATAATGTGGGTGGGCCTCATCTAGTCAGTTGAAGGCATTAAGAAAAAAGACTGACCTCCCCCAAGGAAGAAAGAATTCTGCCAGCAGACTACCTTTGGGCTCAAACGGTAGCACTGGCTCCTCTCTGGGTCTCCAGTCTGCCGGCTGACCCTGCGGATTATGGATTTGCCAGCTTCCACAAATGTATAAGCCAATTCCTTAAAATAAATCGGTTTCCTCCTTTACTTACCTACCTACCCACCATACACACACACACACACACACACACACACACACACACACACTATTGGTTATTTCTCTGGAGAACTTTGTCTAGTACACTCACTTTAACAACATTAGGTATTGTTATTATCATCACCATTTCACAGTTGAGGAAACTGGCACAGAGAGGTTAAGTAATTTGCCCGGGGCCACACAGCCAGTGGGTACCAGAGTCGGAGTTCTAATCCAGTGTGCCCCCAGACCACTTGCTCTTAACCACATGCCATGCTGCGGCTCTAGAGCACTGGCCTGGGCACGTTTGCGGCCAACTGGGAGGTCAAAAGGAAAGAAGCAGAATATGCAAAGAAATAAGAGCCTCGACAAACACATGCCTTATCTGAATGAGAAAACAGGCATGGGGATTTGCCCAAGGTGGGACTTACAGCTTTACAAGAGCAGACCCAGGTTTTCAGGATACAAAATGTGAGCTGTCTCCCTTCTCCTTCCTACTTTCTCCTGTGTGCTTCTGAGATTTTCCTAGTCAGGCCCCTCTCAATTTGTTGGCTTCTGGGAGTGCTGGGCTCCTTAGGTCCCGACTAAGTCATGGCATACAATGTCAGTGGTAGCCTACCTCAGTGCAGTGTATGTTAATGCAATGGCACCGTCCATCCATTAGTGTCAAGTTTAGTACGTCTTTAGTAAAATTAGTGAATTCCACACAATTATGGCTCCTGTTAGTAATTATTTGGAAAGCAAAACAAAATAAAACAAACAAAACAAAACCAAACCCTACCTTACCCAACAGGCATTTCTTTTCTACTATAAATTCCCAGAACTATGATTTGACTACTCATGGAATTAGGTATCTTTGAAAATACATTGGACATCAAACATCTCCCAATAATCTTTGTACAAAGTCTAACGCTTTAAAATCCTGGACGAGGGCATCTGAAAACTGGTATTTTCAAGCTTGACTTTCAAGGTACGGAATACCCAAGGGGTGTAAGAATGAAGACGGTATGGAAATCCAAGCACACGGACATGGGAGCCCATATTGCTGTGATGAGTATCAACTATAAAACTTCCTACAGAACAGTCTGGAAGGATGTATTAAAAGCTTTAGAATTTCATACATTTTTAATCCAGCAGCATCACTTCCTCTAAAATTTTATCCTAAGGAAACAATCACGGCCATGCCTAAAGATTTAGCTACAAAGATATTTATCCCAGCCCTGGTAAGAACAGTAATGTGTTCTCTAGTTCTAGGGCACAGGGCCACCAAATTACGGCACATTAACATAATGAAATACTACGCAATCATTAATTCTGACGTTGAGGACTCACAGCGGATGCTTGGTAAAGATGTTTATGATATGCTAGTGATTTTTAAAGGCAAGTTACAGAACAGCGTACAGCACGTAATCCCATTCCTGTTAAAAATATATTTTGTGGAACGCAGTCTTTCTAATAGGGCCCCAGGGATCCCCACTTGCGGGCATTCACACACATGTACGGTCCACCCCACCGTGTACCCACGTTGGGCCCTGTGACCAATAGCATCTGGAAAGAAGTGACGGTGTGCCCCTTTGACATTAGGCTGTAAAAGACTGGGTGACTTCTTCCATTTTGCCCACTTGTCCTTCTGTGTTTCATTTTACTTTTTTTTCCTTGGGTCATTTGCTCTGGTGAACGCAAGCTGCCACGGTGTGAGCAGCCCTATGGGAGGACCCCCCGGCAAGGAATGGAAGCTTCCGACCGACAGACCAAGGCTGGTGAGGAGCCAAGGCCTGCAACAGCCTTGCGGGACTGCAAGCGCATCACCAGCCCCTACTGGACCCCGAGATGAACACAGCCCTGGCTGGCGGCCCAGCTGCAAGCTTGCTAGTGGCCCTGACCCAGAAACCACCCTCCCAGTTGGGCTCTGCCTGGACCCCTGGCCCTCCAGAAATGTGAGCTAAGAGATGCTCAGTGTTGTTTGAAGCTGCTGAGTCTTGGGGCAATCTGTCATCCAGCAACAGAAACCTATCACATACGTGCATGGCGGAACGACCAGGAGGATGTAATGCAAAATTCGATGAGTGGTTTTTTCCTAGATAGGGGGATTACGGCTCATTTTGGTTTCTCTTTTGGGACATTGTTGGCAATGTTTTTCCTTTTTCATTAACTTAAAAAACCACATGACCGAGAGAGAGGATAGAACTTTCACAGGATAAAAGGTTAAAGATTAGCGGAGCTGATTTTAGCTCTAATAACCTTTAAAGGCTCAAGAAAGTTAGCTTAAATGTACCACAAAAACAAAAGCAAGAGGACCCTTCTGAGAGTGCACCTGCATGGCCCAGTGGCGTGAGTTTCATCAGCCAGAAACCTCATGGTGCATTCAGTACCTGCAAGGAAAGGAGACTTGGACGGGCTTCTTAAAAGAGAAATCCATTAGTCATGAAGTCACCTGCTAGCCAATCACGGAGTCTCGCTTACCCAGCTTCTGGTCAAACCGCCACGCCGCCACGTAGGCATTGTGCCTCAGACTGCTCTGCGTGGCCAGGGGCACGGTGACATAAATGGGCCCATCCACCAGCACTGGCGTCCCATCGCCGCTGAGCAAGTGGACGCTGACGGCCGTGACTGGGGTCAGGTCGTACCTGGTGCCGTTTCCTGCAAGCAAGAGGGAATTCTCCATCACACGTGCAGAAGGGACCTATGTGGGGCTCAGGCCACTGTCTGCACCCACCATTCACAAAGTACGGTGCCTCTTACACGCCAGGGACTGTAGTAAGCACTTGGCATTTCTAAAATCCTCACTGCACCTTTGTAAGGCAGGCAAAATCCACATTTTATACGTAAAAGCAACAGGCTCACGGAGGGCAGTCGTCGACAGGAGCTGGCCCCAGGGGCGTGGGGGTCTGTCTGGGATCCAAGCTCAGGTTTGCCGACTCCAAATACACTGCGGTGCTTTGCTTTCAAAAAGGGAACCTCCAAAGGAAAAGACTCATCTATAAAGTGAGAGGACAGGATATCCTGTGCAGAAATCGCTGACATCAACTCCTAGACAAAGTCAGCCCCATGCACGTGTTAATTATTTGGCAGAGCCCCATTGTGAAACCAAATGTTTTACATTAGAGACTGCTTAAAAAAAGGGGGGGGGGATTTTTTTCCCCCCAAGGAATGCTTCTACTAAAAGTAAACTACTGAAAACTTGGACTTGAAATATTTATGAGTTATTTTAGTTGCCATTGTTATTTTGATCTGTTTAAAAGGAATTTAATACCCCAATTATTCTACATTAGAGGGCTTTTACCCAAGCCTATGCTTTAATGACTGCCTACTTTATAGATAAATCAGGGAATGCTTATGACAGTGATATTATATTTATATACTTAAGTAATCCATTTCAGGACAATTTTTCTCCAGTGAAATATAATATCACACAAAATGTTTTCTGTTATAATTTTAAATCTTGAGCACAATGACAAAAGCATGGTGATTAAAAAAAAATGTAAGCTCCATCAGAACATAATCTATAGGATTTCTTAAGGTACTTAGATACCTACCAACCTATCAATTCCCTGAGTTAATGCAAACCTCCACTTAGGACTAGATATAAACATTTAAAGTGAATCTAAGTGAATTTTAGGGTTCAACACCAGTTATAGCTAAACCCTTTGTAGAGCAATGTATGTATGGGTCACGACAGTGCTACCTTTCACAATTTATGCCCATCTCTGTCCTTGAAGGAAAAGGCATGATGATGGGAATTTCATCAAAAGGTCCATCCTGGAATCAGGTTCAAGTTCTGAAATCTTGCAGTCTGGCCATTTCACTTTAGGGTAAAGAAAATCCAAACCCAGGATTTACCAGATTTCTGGTCAAAGCATCTTCTGGATGGAGACCTAAATGTGCCAACTGCCCCAAGAAGACACAGGAGTAAAAAGCCAGGTAGGTCTACCATGTACCTCTCTAGGTTCTGTTAGACTTTCCGGATGAGACAGAAGTGAAAACCAAGAGAAATTCAGGAACTCACTAGACTTGGTATAAACAACTTGGACATATGTTCTCAACTGGGGAGCGCTGCTGCCACCAGCAAACCCGAGGCAGGAGGTCCGCAGAGGGAAGCAGCAGGTCGGCTAGAACAACCTTCCAGACTCATCACCCAACCTTGCCTCCCACTTAGTTCCGCCTCCTCATGCCCACTCAGGAATTCTCCCTTCCTTTTTTCTTTTGCACACTCCTCATCCAGGAAGCCGGGTTTCCAGTACCCGATGCCCCCTCTAGCTGCACACGTGGCCTCAGGCAAGTTACTTTGCTCCTTAGGGATTTGCTTTTCTTATCTGCATCATCTGGACTAGATGCTTTCCTATGAGCCTATGGAAAGAAAACAGACTCAGCTATAAACATTCAGAAGTAAGTACGCATTGCAGAAAAGGGCATCTTAGTTAAAGCAATATACATCAGGTTCATGTGATTTAAGGTTCTTTTAAAAGCTCTCCATTAGAAGAAACCATAGGCAGTGATACCCGCTTTCTTGAGGCTTCTTTTCTTTCTCAGTGCCCTGCTAAATGTCCACTCCTACTCTATGCCTTCCCAAACACTCTCTCTTTACCCTCCCACTCTCTTTATTCTGGAAGGGCTCAATTGTTTCCCTTCCAGGCCTTATTCTAAGACTGCGACAAAGCACTGAGGTTTGTATATAATAAGGTCTTTCCTTCTTGTTCCCTCCTGATGTTACCAGGCTCCTGTCATGACCGAATAAAGATAGTAGTCAGGCAAAGCCAGCAGGGTGAGGGACAGCACCACTGGACCAAGCTTAGGAGGCCTCCGACCCATCCCTTGTAATATAAAGGGTTCGGTTTGGAGAGCATCTAGGGTTCTGTCTGGCTTTGACTTCTGTTACCATCTTTGCTGGTTGTTAGTCGTTTTACCGACTCCTCTCTGTCTTCCTGGAGTTACTAGCAGGAGTCATTCCTTGAAAACCCTTGGGAATGTCAGAGGGCAGTGGTGTGCCTTCTTAGCAATCAGAGTGGGGAGTGTGATGCTGGGAAAGTGGAGCATCTCGGACCCATGTGGGGGATGAGGTTGCCCCGTGTGACACCAGGAAACTGTGGAGCAGGTGGACGCAGGGGAATGAATGAGAAAGTGGGCCAAACCTCCATCTGGCTGAGTTGTTCTATTTACAACTCTAGAAACTCCCACTGACTGGACACGACCAAGAATACTCCGAGGAAACCAGCCTCCAGAGCCCTTTCCAGTCCCATTCGCGGCCTCCATTCACCATTCCCAGACTCCAGTTACGACCCGCCATTTTATAGGTATGTGTGGGCCATTTTATAGGTATTTTGTGGCCCTGCCATGAGCAAGTGTGGGGGGTGCGGGGAAGAGAGGCTCTGCACCACAAAACCAGAAACAGGCACCTAGCTGACGAGATGTCGGGGTGCTAAGCAAAGCCCACGCTCCTATTGCCCTCACAGGTGTGAACCAACACGCCCAGGGGTGGCCGCCTTTCCTGGCAGCGCTCAAGGAGTGTCTGATTCCTCTTCCCACATCAGCTGTCAGTTATTTCAATGGAAAAGAAGTTGCATGTAACCTTCTGAAGACCTTCTTTCCTCTGAAATAACAGAGTGATTTTAAAATAAAGCAAACCCCACTAAAATCAATAGTTCTATGTCTTTGCGTTCTCCTTTCCTCATCATCTCTGGTTTCATAATTTATTCAAGAGCTTTTGGAAGTGGGGCACAGAAAAATTAATGAGCTCTCAGGAATGAGGCTGTCCCTCCAAGTTAGGGTTTTGTGATTGTGCATCATTTGTTGGGGACACTGGCAGGAGGTTGCACGATGGTCTCAAATTGTACTTTTTCGTGTTCCCTGAAATACGACTTTTCTCCTCAAGCCATACGCTTAAAAGTAAAAGCCAACATTTCCCCCAATAATGTTTACTTAAAGTGACTGCCATGCGGTTTTATCTGATGGCCAATTACTGATCTTAATTGCATTTTCATCACGCATAACACTGGAAGAACCATTTCTGAAAGCAGGTGCCAGCGACAGGCGAAAAGGGAGTTACCAATTACCAGGTCACTTTGATCAGTCACCAGAAATTCGCCAGCATTCTACAAAATGAATCAGATGCTGCAGGTATACAAGCTTTTTCAGAAGGACCCAAGATCCATTTATGGAAAGCACCGGACAAGTCAGGGAAATTCAATTAAAGCGTTTCTGGGAAAATGCGGTCACCTCCTCACCTAGCGGGATTTCGCCCAGAACAGACTCCAGTTTTCACGTTTACGTTGCGACTAGTCCAAAGTATCAAGAAAAGGAGAAGGGAGACAAGAAATGACTCAGGACCTCCACATCCTCCACTTTCCAGTCCCGAGGAGTAGGGACCCAGCGAGTGCCAAGGGCACCACTGGCTGAGAGCCAGTCTTTTTTTTACCGGTAAGGAATTACTACATACTTTCTGGCTGCTGGTTTTTAGTTTCTCTGATTTTTTAGCTCTGCGTCAGGCCAGTCTAGGGTGACACAGACCGAGATGACTTAGAGGTCTGGATTCAAATCAACACCAAAGCCTGACCGCTGTTTGCCAAGTCAAGGTGGAGAGAACAGTGCAGAGGGTGGGAAGATGTGGGAAAACGCTGGGTGGCACACGGTAGAGCGCCGAGGCTCCCGTTCCTAAATGCTCCTGATTCCTAGACACGACAGGGCCCGTTGTCCTGCCTCTCTGCATCAGAGCCACTGCCCCTCTTCCCCTCCCCGCTGAGACCCGTGGGTGGGAGGGGCTGGGTATCCCTGCGGGGGGCACCCACTCCAGAGACAAGTGGGACAAGGGCCAGAGAGCCTTGTATTTTGGGGGGGGGGAAAAAAAAAACCAACTTCAATTAAAAGCACTTCTCTGAATTACATTTAGTCTACCAAAGGGGAGCTCCGAAGGGACGTGAGGCAGGATGGCTGAAGGAGAGGAATGTACTCACACGTATTCCCGCCGTGGTGTAGACAGGAACCCCTAACACCGTTTCCAACGTGCTCCAACTTCACAACTCTGGTTCTTCCAGTTAGTCCTAACGCCTCGAGCCACATGCAAAGATTCAGACACAGAAACCCCCGCTGAGAAGAGAACAGACTCCAATTACCTGTTCCATTTCCATCCAGTCCTCGCAAATAAGGAAAACTATCCACCTCGGATGGGGAGCTGGCGGCCGTGAGGAAGGCCGTGAGGTCGCTGTAGCTGGTGTTCTCAGGCAGCCGCAGAGCTCTCCTCTGGAAGTGAACTCGGGGCTGTGGCCGGGCACCTGCAGAAATGAACTTCTGAGTTACCTCCCAGAGGAGCAGTAAATCTCCAGCAACCAGGAAGCGCTTCTCCGTGCAGCAGCAGGGCCCGCCTCCCCCGCCCCTCCCCCTGGTCCCCGCATCTCCGCCCCTCCCCCACTGGCACAGGGCATAGAGATGTGACAACATGCTATTATAGGGCTAGAAATAATAGCCCATTGTCACGTTTGTTTTGACACAGGATGTTATTTAGGTTTTTAACAAAAAAGCTTTCCAAGTCCTATTTGTGAGTGAGCTTTTCACTGCCCAGCATTTGCCCGCGGAGGGGGGCAACATTTTAGGAAAGGAAGTCCACACGGGTGAAAGGAACAGATGATGGGTTCATCTCTTTACGTAAACAAAGCAAGCGATACTCTCTGAGACTGTTACAAACACCTCCTCAATCTTCTGGTAAAATCTGCTTTACCTCCACAGACCAAGTGGAGGCAGAGCAAGAGAATTCCACGGGCAGCCCCGGGCAAGAATTGCAAACAAGAGCCCAACAGTAACCAATGCTTTTGCTTCTGCAGACTGCAGCCAGAGCATCTGGTCTCTGGGGATGGGGGGCACCCTATTCATCGCCCATTACGTTGCCTCTTTGAGGAGGAGGCTCTTGAAAGGAGGTGGAAATGCTCCCATTGCTGCCCGCAGCTCCTCTGTGCAGAAGGACGGGAGGGGCCCCTGCAGACAGTTCCCCGCGGAGACATCGTCTGCGGCGTGTGCTCCAGATGTTGTTTTGACTGCAGAACCCGAACCTGTTTTTCCCTTAATGCTATGGCGACAGTCACAAGACGTCAAGGTGCTAAGTCGTTTTGCGCAAAACCAGCAAAAACCTTCTGAAGACACAAATTAATAGAAGTGGAAGTTGTGGTGGCACTTAACACACTTCTGTGGATTAGAAGAGCCGTTCCTCAAAAGCAACGATCCGCCCAGCCGTGCTGGTCACATCCTGCCCCAGGGCCTGTGGTTTCCCCTGCGGTCGGTTGGGGGCTCCCTGGTCCAGATCTGGGGCTGTCTGAGCCCATGGTCTTTATGCCTACCTACCCCAGGGTTCCTTTTAACCCTGATCAGAAAGTTTCAAGTGGGGAATAAGCTTATCCAAAAGGGTTCTAGCAGAAGGGTGTTTCAGAGCTCAAAGGTATCAAAGAGTCCACATTTCTCTTTTTTTTAAGATTTTATTTATTTGACAGAGACTGCAAGAGAGGAGACACAAGCAGGGGGAATGGGAGAGGGAGAAGCAGGATCCCCACTGAGCAGGGAGTCAGATGAGGGGCTCAATCCCAGGACCCTGGGAACATGACCTGAGCCAAAGGCCGACACGTAACAACTGAGCCACCCAGGCGCCCCAAAGAGGCCACATTTCTCTTCCTGCAAGCAAGGCTGCAGGAGCCTGACAGATGTGAAGTCTGGGGTACCTGGATCAGGTACCACCTAGGGTACCACCTAAAAATCACCCAAGTTCTCAGATGACTGGTTCTCCACTCCGTGAAGCACAGGCCCCACTTTGAGGCCCCTGGGAGCCAGATGCCTAAAGTCATGACTCCTGTCTACCTTCTGACACCTCCACTGAAACTAACTGGACAGATACATACCCTGGTGTCAAAGCCCCATGGCATCTCTACCCCCAAAACAACCCATGGCCGTGCACTAGCCTCCAAGTGTCTGTCTCTGTTCACTCCCAGCTCTGCTCAGTCTGGTCTTTTCCTTTGATGTCACAGAAGACTGATGTCTTCCTCCTGTCCCCTCCTCGGTCTGCACAGAGTTTGGATACCTTGCACCCCCCAGGAATCCCCATGCCTGAGGAGGAGTAGTCTGCTTCTCTGCTCTTCTCTCTGCTGCGCTTGGAGATAGAAAGTCAAAGCCAACCTTTTCTTTTTCACACCCTCACCCCCAGCTACGTAACATTTTTCCCTGCTCCTATTATGGCTGTCAGTTATAGTGACTTTCCGAGAACTTATTTCTCTTTCTTTACTGTTCTTCAATCTAAACAATGCTGCCGATGCTCACCTGGGCTACACACGTGGGGGAAACGAACTTGCTAAATAAGAAAAGTGTCTACAGTATGACAGGGCAGAGGGACTTGTCCTCATGAGGGCTGAGGCAGAACAGGGTGGGACACTTGCCCCCTTTCAGGCCTCTGGAAAAGGGCGGCTGCTGACAGGTGAAGGGGGAATCACACTGACCCCCTCATGGGGACTGGCCTGGAACGTGAAGACCCCAGACCCAGCAGCTCTTCGGTTCTCAGGGGCCACTGGCTGCCCCTCCCCCCCCCTCCCTCCCTCTAACAGACTTGCAGCCTCCTCTTGTTCTCTGGTATATCATGCATTTCCGTGGGAGATGCAACTCTCTCTCCTCCCCACCCCCGCTCTGCCCTCTCTCAGTTGCCTCCCCTTCCTTTTCTGTGCAGGAGGACTTGGTCACGAGCCAGACATCTGGGGTCTATCTGCTGTGGCTGGTGGGTGGGGGGCAAACAGAGGTGATGCCTGGGGCAGGTTAACTAGTCAGGGACGTGGCCTGTCCAGCTGATTGGACACAAGCTGTGACCAGCACGACACGGATCCCTGTCTGCTGAGGGACCAAACACCCCCCCAGACACAGAGCAAAGGCAAGACCTCTCTCTGCCTGCTGAAATGACCAAAGAAGCATCTGAGGTGTTAGGGAAGGGTCGAAGCTACTCTAGGCCTCAGTGTAAATGGAACGAAAGTGTCTGTGTGTGGCTGGGGGAGCAGTCATGTCCTCACGCCCATCTTCCTCTATCAGCACGGCTGGATTTCTGCAGTTTCAGGACGAGGTGGGATTGGCTGGGGTTGGGAGGACCGAGAGGACAAGCCTGGCTAGGGTCTTCTCTGGATGCCTCTCCCGCATTCCCCACAACAGCGGGTGCTCAAATTTTCTGTTTTTCTCAGACTTGGGGTTCTCCCTGCATCCCCAATGCTCAGCCCCTGTGCTACCAAAACCACTGGGTACTCCAAAATCTATCTCTTTCCTCTTTTCTTGTGCCTTCTGTCCCTGCTTTCCTCCAGGGTCAACCCAAGCCTCTACCCCAACTTCTGCTTCTGATGCTGCAAGACTTCTTGCCTTTGTCAATCATCTTTCTCCACTGGCCTTTCCCCCACAGCCAACAAACATACCCATTCCTTCCTCATCTAGGAAATTAACACCAGAACAGGACTTCAATGCTGCTGTCCCCTTAAGGGAATGCCGCCTCTCCTTCCGCCCAACCCCCAACCATCTGGCTTTTACCCACACCACACACCGCCCTCGGAAATGTCAATGGATGACTGTACAATCTGCAAGCCCAGGACTATTTCTCGGCCATCCTCCTCACTGACCTCTTCACAATGGTCCACACTGTTCACCACCCCCGCCCAGAAACCCCTCCTGCTTGGCGTTCACAGTCCCGCATGCTACTCGCTCAAGTCAGCCAGCTTTTTCCTCTGCAAGTATGTTTTTTCTCCTCCCACCTCCGGATGAAGCAGTTCCTACGGGGCTGCTTTCAGCGACCGCCTCTGTTTCCGGGTTCTTACCTTATTGCCTGCCCATCACGGTGGCCTTCCTGTCTGCCCCAGGCTCTTCCAAGCCCCATGTCTGCACTTCCTCTGCCTTCCGGACACTTCCACCTGGAGGCCCCGCAGGCACTCCAACACCATCCCTACTTCCTCTCCCACTTCACCACACCCCCATTCTGCTCAACACCAGCTTTGCTTCCAGGCCACCGTCATTTTCCCCTTCGATTTTTCTGAGCATCCACTCACTGCCCGGACTGGCTCATCTCCTCTCGTCACTTCCAGCAGCATCATCTCTTTTCTGCCTCCACCCTACCTTACCCCTTGCCTTAACTGCGCTGTAGCCTCTCCCCTCTGCTGCTCTATCTACGGACACACGGACTTTCCTAAGGTCACTCTGGTCACATTCCTTCTCTGCTCAGAGACCTTCAGTGGACGGCCACAGCAAACAATGATGGCGGGGACAATTCTAGACCAGCACAGACCCAGACTACTACAGCTCCTGTCCTGTAAGGGAGAGGTGTAGTTCAGACATAAGAATTTACAGGTTCTTTTTTAAAAGATTTTATTGACTGGAGACAGAGGCCAGGGAGAGGAGCAGAGGGAGAGGGACAAGCGGACTCTGTGCTCGGTGGGGTTCAATCTCCTAACCCCGACATCACGACCCAAGCTGAAACCAAGAGTCAGACGCTTGACCAACTGAGCCACCCAAGTGCGCCCACGAAGTTCTCATACACGTAGTATTTCACTTAATATTTACAACAATCTTGTGACGAAAGAACCCTCTCCTCTTTATGAGCGAGGAAACAGAAGCCCAGCAAGGTTAAGGGAATTGCCCACAGTCATTTTCTTAGTAAGAGGCAAAAAGGAATACTTTCAATCCTAACTTCGGTTTCCCTTCCTGGTACACCATGCCTACCTCTCACCCGCTGGCCAAGCAGGACTGCACAGCTCTGTGCTTCCACACACGTGTTCGTGCCTTTCCCCCGTAGTCTCTATCTGCACGTCCTCCACGTCCTCCAAGATGTATCTTAAATGCCACCTCTTCTATGGAGACGCCCTTGATCCTACCCCAACCTCTAAATGCTCTTTATATCTTTCTCCAGCATGGATTTTTTTAAACAAAAGATTTGTGAGAGAGAGCGCGCACGAATGGTGGGGAGGGGCAGAGGGAGAGGGAGAAGTAGATTCCCCAGTCCAGTGGGCTGGACGGGAGGGGCTTGATCCCAGAACCCTGGGGTCAGCACCTGAACTGAAGGCAGATGCTTACCCGACTGGGCCCCCCAGGTGCCCCTCCAGCACGTATTTTACTGTGCCCTCTATTAGGTTTATTTAGAAATGTATACATCTCCCTAATCAGAGGCACCATAAGAAGATCATGGATCAGGGGAATCACTCAGCTCTATGTTTAAAACTTTCTTCTGCCGTCTTCTATTTGAGTGACTTTGGGCTTCAGGTTCTTTATCTTTATTTTATTTATTTATTTTTTTATTTTAAAAAGATTTTATTTATTTATTTGACAGAGAGAGATCACAAGTAGGCAGGGAGGCAGGCAGAGAGAGGGGAAGGGAAGCAGGCCCCCCCTGCTGAGCAGAGAGCCCGATGCGGGACTCGATCCCAGGACCCTGAGATCATGACCTGAGCCAAAGGCAGCGGCTTAATCCACTGAGCCACCCAGGCGCCCAGGTTCTTTATTTTTACAACAGGTATGGATCATGCCTGTCTCGTAATATGGCTGCTGTGATGCTGGATCAGAGCGCACATGTACGATGCCTGGCAGTGCCTCTGCGCACAGAACAGGTACAGGATAAACATGAACTTCCCATCTCCTCTCCCCTTCTGGGTGGAAGCCCCTTGAAAGCAGGTGTGTTGTACAACACATTGCATGGTGTCCTAGATGTCGCTGGTACTCAACAAGATTTACAGAACTACGCGGAAAGATCAACCATATCCAGCAGCTCACGAAGTCCGAATGCCATCGGTCTCCATTCTGACGAGGTCAGGAGTCCTCAGTCTCAGCCCTCTTGACATTTCAGGCCCGGGAGCTGCTGGGAGAGGGGCTTGGGCTGCCTGCACACTGAAACACAGCTGATAGCACTCTTGGCTTCCAGCTGCCAGATGCCAGCAGCAGCTCCGAAGTTGTGACAACCAAAAAAGTCACCAGACACCACCACCCAACGTCCCTGGGGGACAAAACTGCCCCAGACTGGGAATGACTGCTCCAGATGCTCTGAGCCTCCTGGCAGTGATCCAGACATGCACCCAGAGTCTCCTCTGCAAGGGGCACTGGATACATGAAGAGGGAGAGGACAACGGCTCTGCTGTCCCGGGGCTCAGGAGTACAGAAGGCTTCATGGGCATGGCTTAATTACCACAGTGTCTTAAGCACCAAAAGAGGAGCTCTGTGCGAGAAAGTACAGAGGAAACTTCGAGAGAACTTTGTGGGTGGCATCCCTGACGGTGTCTGGAGGCAGAGTGGGGGTGGATGGAGGGGAGCGCACACCTGGAAGCGGGGCCAGCGTGTTGAGACGGGGGAGGGCGGGGAGGGCGGGGGACCCCAGGAGCCAGGTGCAGGCTGTGTGGGCCCCGCAGGGGAGGCGGCCTGCAGGGGTGTCGGCAGGGCTCCCGGGATGGGAGGAGAAGATCGCATTTGCGCTCACCCAGTTCTGATGGCCGGCGGAGGGGCTGGACGTGGGCCACGCGGCTGTCATGAAGGGTGAGAAGCGACAGAATGCCGGGTAAAGACAGGGGCCTTGGGATAGAAACTGAAGAGGTAGCTGGAGGCGGACAGGAGGGCAGAGAAGAAAGAGTGGGAAGAGGCCAGAGGGGCAAGGAGCTGACGAGTGGGAAGCGATCCTCCAGGAGGACACCTAGGTCTGCGCAGCTCAGCCCAGCCAAGCCCCCCACGGGGCGACCAGGACCTGGAAGGAGGCCCCCAGCGGCCACTCTTCTTTGGTTTGGGGGAGGGCAGAAATGCGGTGGAACCTGAAGGAGGAAGGGGGGTTATGAAGGCCCTTTCCTGGAATGGCAGGCTGCCGCTCAGGAAGCTGAGGGCGAGCAGGAGGAAAACCACAGGGCCTGAGGAGAGATAAAGGGCAGAACCACCTTAGAGAGAAGGGGCTGGTGGTGCAGGGGGGCCACAGCAGGCGCGTCACAAGGCTAGAGAGAAGCCACCAAGACATCTTTCTCCCTGGTGGCCTCTCCTCTCTGTGAAACATGGTGAGGTCATTGCTAAGAGTAAGGTCACTGAGCGAAGAAGTGCGGGGTGTGGTGTGGATGAGGTGGGTGGGGCGTACAGCGGAGCCCTGGGGACAGAAATCAGGGGGTGCTTGCTACTGGTGTCCCCCACCTCTGGAGCAGTCAAGCAGGTTCAAAGGCATCTTTGTGGTATCTTATTATTATTTATCTAAATTTTATTTAACATATAGTGTATTATTAGTTTCAGGAGTAGAATTCAATGACTCATAAGTTGTGCGAACACCCAGTGCTCATGACATCACGTGACCTCCTTAAGGCCCACCCGTCACTCTGTTATGCTACCCCCCACCTACCTACCCCCCACCCCCAGCAACCCTGTTTGTTTCCTAGAGTCTCTTATGGTTTGCCTCCCTGTTTTTATCTTATTTTATTTTCCCTTCCCTTCCCAGATGTTCACCTGTTTTCTTTCTTAAATTCCACATATTTTTTAGGGGCGCCTGGGTGGCTCAGTGGGTTAAGCCGCTGCCTTCGGCTCAGGTCATGATCTCAGGGTCCTGGGATCCAGTCCCGCATCAGGCTCTCTGCTCAGCGGGGGCCCTGCTTCCTTCTCTCTCTCTCTCTGCCTGCCTCTCTGTCTACTTGTGATCTCTCTCTGTCAAATAAATGAATAAAATCTTTAAAAAAAAAATTCCACATATGAGTGAGATCATGATATTTTTCTTTCTTGCACTGATTTCATTTAGCTTAACGTAATACCCTCTAGTTCCATCCACATCATTGCTAATGGGAAGATTTCATTCTTTTTGATGGCTGAGTACTATTCCATGGTGTGTGTGTGTGTGTGTGTGTGTGTGTGTGTGTGTGTACACGATACGATACCCTCTTATATATGTTCTCAAATTCAGAGTCAACAAGATGCCCCACTTCTGAGACCCATGAAGGTCTGCTGGATGCTCTAGGAGCTGGAGCTGCAGGCCAACTGCTCAGAATTTACACAAATACCAAACCTACAGAGGAGAAAACAAGTGAGCAGTCTTTTTATTTTTCTAGGAACACTGTCATTTTCCATGTGTTTATTAAGTCTACTTTACCTGGGCATAAACATTTCAAAACAAAAACATCTACTGAAGCATGAAGCATCCAACTAATGAGGACAATGGGCTCCCTCCCCTCTTCTGTTTTCACCTCCAACCAGCAGTCTTCCTTCTCTGAAAGCTTTGACTTCAGTGTCACATAAGACTGAGCAATGGGGGGTGCCTGGGTGGCTCAGTGGGTTAAGCGACTGCCTCCAGCTCAGGTCATGATCCTGGAGTCCCGGGATCGAGTCCCGCATCGGGCTCTCAGCTCCACGGGGAGTCTGCTTCTCCCTCTGACCTTCTCCTCACTCATGCTCTCTCTCGCTGTCTCTCTTTCAAATAAATAAATAAAATCTTAAAAAAAAAATCTTAAAAACAAAAAACAACAACCGAGCAATGGGGTGACATCACCTAAGACCATGCACATAACGGGAGAAGCTTCATTACTGAATGATCGTCACGCCACCTACCTTTTCTCAGAAGCGTGTAACACATTGTAACATCTGAGCAACATGCTAAAATTCAAAGACTTATGGTACTTACATTTCTGATTAAGTACAAACTGATTTTTCTCCTCTGAATCCATCCAAAAAAAAAAAAATTCACCTATACATGACCAATCTGAGAACAAAAACTTAATATAGCTTTTATAAATTCAGTTTTATATTAATTTTATAGAACAGAACGGCAAAGACCAAAAATTATCTACTTATGGCTTTCCTTTCAACTGGTAAGAAGACCTGAAACACGCAGCATTATTATTGTCATGTCTCAACTCTACTGAGACAAGGAAAAACACAAGTAGCAATTATTACACTCATGAGCAAGGATCAGTGAAAAAATTAACAAAATTTCTGGGGCACCTGGGTGGCTCAGTCGATTAAGTGCTTGACTCTTATTCTCAGCTCAGGTCTTGATCTCAGGGTTGTGAGTTCAAGCCTGGCACTGGGCTCCACAGGGGATGTGGAGCCTACTTTAAAAAAATAAAAAAATTAGCAAAAATTTCTGTAATTTAAAAAAGCTGGAATGCAAATGAGATCTTAGGAAGGGAGTGAGGGTTCTGTTTTTGTTATGTCCAAACAGGAGGGAGTGAGATTGAACACATTAACTGTAACAAAACCTAACTGAATGATTTATGCTCCTGTAATAGGACCGTGCCTCCTGCTCCATAGAGAAAAAGCTCTTCAACTACTCTTAACCATGATGCATGTGCCTGGGTGTGAGCTGCATTTTTCTTAGAAACCACAAGGAAATAATTGACCAGGGCGTGGGCAATCCCTATAGGAAGTGCAAAAAGCACTTGTTATTTATACTTTAAACATTTTTTATTTAGGGGCACCTGGACGGCTCAGTCCGTTATGTCTGCCCTCGGCTCGGGTCATGACTGGGGTCCTGGGATCGAGCCCCACGTTGGGCTCTCTGCTCGGCAGGGAGTCTGCTTCTCCTCTCTCTGTGCTTGTTCTCTCGCGCTCTCTCTCAAATGAGTAAATAAAAGCTTCAAAAAAAATTTTTTTTGAAGCTTTTATTTACCTGTCAGAGAGAGAGAGAGGGAGCAGCAGGCAGAGGGAGAAGTAGACTCCCTGCTGAGCAAGGAGCCTGATGCCGGACTCAGTCCCAGGACTCCAGGATCATACTCTGAGCCTAAGGCAGACGCTTAACCAACTGAGCCACCCAGGCGCCCCTAAAAAATTTTTTTTGAATTTATTCAGTCGTTCAATGAATTGCTCACTGATTACCTATCTTGAGGCAGGTATCCGGCCAGGCCCTTGGAAGATTTAGGGTGAACAGGATGTACTTTTTACCTTCAGATTTTTGAAAACTTTAGGTGGAGAGATAAGGTATACTACCAAATACGGGAAAGGGAGTTATCAGAAAAAGATACAGAACCCCCAGCTGGAGGGTTGTTTTAATCCACTCTTCTGTTACTGATAAGGACCTGCTGGGGCAGGCAGGAAGACAGGGATGGGTCAGAACACAAGGGTGGGAGCCAGAGGGCATGGAAGCTGCAGGAGCACCTTGTTCTGGGCTCCCGGCAGCCCAGGGCAACACAGCAGGAGTCTGTAGATTTCACTCCAACACAGTGTCATCAACAGGACTCCGCTAATCCCCAGTCTGCTTCTCTCTGTCCTGCTACCAACCAGCTTCCTTTCCTTACTCACACTTTTCTCTTCTAACCGGGGCTTCTAGGTGTTCTGGCATGATCACAGACACACTATATACCTCACAACCACTCTACTGAGATTCTCACCTCTTCTGGGTTCTTAGCTCAATCCCAGTAAAAGGAAGAGAAAGAACTGATGGCTCCAGATTTTCTCTCCCAGCCCCTGGCTGTACCGTGGACTGGTTACCCCTGAGCCGGTGAGCACAGGATATAAGCCCCGTGGCCACTGAGGTTGAAGGGCAAGGCGCCTGCACGAGTCACATCTCCAGGGAAGATGGGAGATAAGACTTCCCGGAGGATGTGACCTTTGCTGGTCTTGATGTCCAGGGAGGGTTTGGAGACAGACTGGAAGGTGGGGTGGGTACCCCAGATGGAACACAGAAAAGGAACTTCAGTTAGGCTAGAATACTTTCTCCTTCGATACCTGAAGGAGAAGAACCCGGAGAAGGGAGGCTGAGACCAGATCATCAGGGGAGTGTGTGCTGTGTAAGGAGATTGGATTTTATTCTAGGGCAAACGGTGGTGGGGGGGCGCTGGGACATTGAAAGATAGGAGCTCTGCTCTCAGAAGACTCCTCTGGCCATTTAGTGCAAGGTGTACCAGAAAGGAGATACAGGAGCTGGAAGTCTGGTTAATCTCACGCTCAGCTCCAATCCTAACTCAAAGACTAGAGGCCAAGCACACCCACTGTGGGCTACTGCAAGGTCCGTAAGGAGACTGACCAGGGCCTGAATCACTGCATAGCCCATGGCAATGCAAGTGGGCAACACGTGGGCAGCAGAAACAAGGCAAGTGTGTGCAAGCACAGGAACATAACAGAAATCACTAAGGGTATCAGGCCTGGGCACTGGAACGCTGAGTCATGGAGCACGAGAAGGGGAGACGAAGGTCAAACACAACTTGTACATGGGGAGAAGGTGCCTGGTTACCCAGGACACATGACGCAATTTTGAGATCCTTCAAGAAGCCCCCCAGAGTCACCAGAGGAGACAATGAAGTCTCAGGGCTGGCGGGTGACAGGGAGGGGCAGAGCAGGCAGTGACAAGGAGGTCTAGCAGCCACAGTGGGATTAAAGTAGGACCACCCCAATGGGCCTTGTGGGCTGCACTGTGAGCCCTTGTCACAAACACCTTGCTAAGGTTAGTGCCCCCGCCTCAGGGAGAGGGGGACTGAGAAGGGGTCACACATGTGGGAGTGGAAGTCAAAGGCGTCTGGGAAGGAGGAGAGGAGAGCCTGCGATGGGAACTGGGACCAGGACGTATGCGTGGAGGGGGCCGGGCTGCAGAACGCCTGTCCTCGGCAAACCACACATACCAACACCGCACTCTCCACCCCTCCTTACCGACCCTCACCTTCCAGGTAACCGCACACCAACTGAGGCTCAGGGCCGGGGGGTTGCCCAGCCCTGAGCGTAAGCATTTGGAATTTTATTCCAAGTACAACAGGAAAACCGCTGAAGAGCGGAAGCAAGGGGACTTGATCGCTGTAACTGTGTGAGGACTAGAGTATGGGCTGGCGAGGGTGGGAACGAGACAGCCAATTCAAAACCTACTGCGGCTCTCCTGGGGGTGATGGGGCCTTGGATCGGAATGGTGGCAACCCAGATGGAGAAGCAGCTCTCCCAGGGAGCCAGCTGTGAGGACAGAAGGGTCAGGGATAGTTCCAGGCTTTGGCTCGACCCGAGAGGCACCCTCTACTGAGATGGAGAGAACACAGCCCGATTTCCGTGATGCCAGAGAGGACTATTAGACACCCGAGTGGAGATGGCAAGAAGCAGCCAGCAGGGGGCCTCCCTCACAGGGAGTCCGGGACAGAGGTGAGAGACTGGGAGTTCTGTGTCCCGGGAGCTTAAAACATGGGCCCGTGAGATCTTCTGGGGGAGAGACCTGGAAAGAAGAAATATTGGCCCAGGACAGTCACTAAAGTGTCCACAGAAGTGACCGAGAGGAGAAAGAAAATCAAGGCATGATGTTATGTAAGTGAAGAGAGGAAAGTCTCAGGAAAGAGTGACCAGTCATCTCTGTGGGATGCTGTGGAGTTGTCCGGGGAGATGTGGAGAGAGACGTCCTTGGGTTTGCCGCAGGGGCTTGTAAGAGACTCGGAGAAAGCAGTCTGTACGGAGTGCTAGGGAAGGAGAGCGGCTTGCAGGGCGTGCACAGGGAAAGACAGGCAAGAGGGCAGGAAACAAAAGCGTGCAGACGTCCTTCCAAAAGGACAGCAGAAACACAGGGCAGTGGCTAGAGCCAGGATGGTCGTGGAAGCAATTCGCAGACAAGCACAACCATCATATATGTCCATTCCAGCATGGGGGAAAATGGTGGGGTGGAGCGAAGGGGAAACACTTAAACCCGTGTGGAAGAGAAGAATGGGAGGCAGAGACAAACAGGGGGACGGGCGTGTGCTGGGACAGAGACACTCCCTTCAGCGCAACAAGGAGCAGTGGGCCGGTAAGGTTCTCAGCTTCTCCGTGAAGTACTAGAGATATCCCGAGCTGAGAGCAAGGATGTGAGTGTGGCTGTACACACAGCAAGCCAGGAGCTCGAGAAGAGCGTGTCGAAGTCATCTTGGAGACTCAGAAAACAAAGGACTAGGAAATGGCCCCCGTCTTAGAGGGCGGATGCCCATCCAGAGACTGGGGTCATGACCAGCTGTACAACCAGTCGCTGCCACTCTGAGGTTCCATCCAGCCACGTGTGGCTGGGCTGGGGTGGCCAGATGTGCCTCAGGTCACTGAGGGTCACAAGCTACTGAGTCAGACAAACATGGCAGAAAGAGAGAGGACCAACACTGCTGGAGGGCGGGAGGGGTGCATCTGCAAGGGGACAATTCCAACGAAGGGCCCTGCATGTAGGCTAGGGAGGGAGGCAACCCTGTTGGCGAGGACTCGGTGGGTCATGGCTCTGGAGCCCTCAGTGGTGTGTGAGCTGTTGTCACAGGGTGAGAGGAAGCTGAGCTTGGAGGTGGTGCATTTGCTGGAATGATGAGGCCTAAGGCATGACGCAGAAGAGGGTGACCGAGGAGGGCAGAGTAGCACCCGGGAGTGGAACAGCAGCCGGGGTATCGGGGGGCATCATCCACATGTACGCCAACATTCCCAAGAAGCAATTACAGGAGCTTTGTGAACCTGCAAACTGGGAGCTAACAGCACGAGCCCAATTGGAAAGCAGGCCCCAGTGGTGAGCGGTCCAGCCAGCCTCCGAGCAGCCGCAGGGAGGGAAGGAGGAAAGAGGCAAGTCATGTGAGCTCAGCCCCCATCTGAGAAGGCTGCAGGGAAGGCTGTGTGAATCCAGGGACATTTCAGACCAGGAAGGGGGGCGGTGCTCAGAGAAGAGGCGGAAAGTTGCTGCTACAGCCATACTGGTGCCCAGGGGATACCGGGTGAGGGCTGGGGCAAGGAGGGGTTGGGCCGGGGGCGGGGAGAGGCTCTACTAGGGATCTACTAGCCAATGTCCCTTTCTGCTCTGTATCTTGCAGCCTGGCTCCTCTCCATTTATGGAGGCCTACGGGCACATCCACACTGCAGAAGCCCAGCTGCCCAGCTACTTGAGAACTTCCTACCACAGGGTATGCTGGTGGACCAACCTCTCGGGGAAAGAATGGGCCATTCAGAAAAAGCAGAAGAAAACTGGAACAAAGAATGATGACAGCTGGTTAAGACAGGAGATGAGGACTAAGTCTGAGGAAAAGGTGAGGGAAGGGCCAATGAAGAGGAAAACTTAGACCGCTGCGTGACATGGTGGAGGTGGTCGATTGCTTACTTTTTATTTATTTATTTTTAAGAGATTTATCTAGTTTATTTATTTGAGAGAGAGCGCGCGCACGCGTGTGCACGAGCGGGAGGAGGGGCAGAGACAAAGGGAGAAGCAGACTCCCTGCTGACTCCCTGTTGAGCAAGGAGCCCGGCATGGGGCTCAATCCCAGAACTCCTGAGCCAAAGGCAGACACCCAACCGACTGAGCCACCCAGGTGCCCCAAAGTCAGTTTTTTAAATTAAAAAATCAAAATATTCAAGGTTGTGAAAGAAAGTAACGGGTCTTAAGGCATACCTAAAAAGAAAATCTACAGCTGCTGTGACCTGTAGGGTTGCACTTCCTGTTTTATTGCGCTGTGCCAGTTGGCTGCCACGTGGACACATGGCACAGCCCCGATCAGAATCAGTAGGGTTCCAGCCAGGCTGGATCGGAATTGCTCTCAGGCTGCATGGACTCCTCTACTCAGGAAATGCAAAGTAGGTCTCAAATTCCAACGCCACAGGAGTCTGGTCCAGGGGATTCATAGTTTTCATTTGCTATTTGAAGAGCTGCAGTCAGCTCTAAATTATTCTCTGAATAGCCTAACTTATGCCATGACATACATGGGTGGGCACAGTCTGCCTGTATCAGATAGGCCATTCATTACAACCATCTGACTCTATCCTTTTCCACTGGGTTAAATTCTGATAGAGACCAAAATTCCGAAAAAGATCATTTTGGTCCATATCAGAATTTAGTCCAGTCAAAAATGAGAGCAAGACACTTTAGAGTCTTCTCTTTTTAATTTTTTTTTAATTTTTAAAAATTTTAAAATATTTTTTAAAATTACTATTTGACACAGAGAGAGGGATCACAGGTAGGGAGAGAAGCAGGCCAGTGGTCGGGGTGGGGGGAAGCAGGCTCCCTGCTGAGCAGAGAGCCTGATGTGGGGCTGCATCCCAGGACCCTGAGATCATGACCTAAGCTGAAGGCAGAGGCCCAACCCACTGAGCCACCTGGTGCCCCTGAAGATTCTTCTCTTAGTGAGGAACATGAGAAAGAAGTATGATTTTCCTCATTTTAAGAAAACCATCGCCACACCCCCATGTTCACCAAGCATTTATTTAGAAGAGCCAAGACATGGAAACACCTAAGTGTCCCTCAATGGATAAATGGATACAGAAAATGTGATCTACAATGGAATATTATTAAGCCACAAAAAATAAGGAAATCCTGCCATTTGTGACAACACAGTTGAACCTGGAGGACATTACATTAAGTGAAATAAGCCAGACAGAGAAAGACAGATACTGCAGGATCTAACTTATATGTACAATCTAAAACAACCTGAACTCATAGAAACAGAACAGACTGGTGGTTGCCAGAGTTGGTGGGTGGAGGAAATGGGTGAAGAAGCTCCCAAAGCACAAACTTCCAGCTACAATATAAATAAGTCCTGGGGATGTAATGTATAGCATGGTGACTACAATTAATTTTGTATTGTATATTTGAAAGTTACTAAGAGAGTAGGTCTTGAAAGTTCTCATTACAAGAAGAAAAATTTGTAGCTATGTGGGGTGATGGATATTAACTAGCCTTACTGTGATCATTTTGCAATATACACATGTATCCAATCATTATGTTGTAAGCCTAAAAGGGATACAATGTTATATGGTAATTATAGTGGCTGCCTGTTCAGTTCCCCATAGTCACTAAGCCAAAAAAGGAATGAATAAGTTCTCTTCATTTGCAAATGGCACAAGAATGTGGTTAGGTAGAGAATGACTCTTATCAAATTTATATTAAAATGAAGTAAATAAAAAAATTAATTTGATGGAACATTATTAAAAGCCTGGAAAGATCACTCTCTGGCCTGTGATTTAGATGAAAGAAACTGATCTCGGCACAAATACGTTTGACCTAAGTGTTATTCCCAATTCTAACCCACTAATTCTAAACCACATATTAAGGGAGATCCCTTAAGCTTCTATACTAGTGTCTCTGCAAGAGAAGTTAGAAGGTGTGAGGTCACATTTACACAATCACTGCATTTCAGATGAGTTAAGAAAATGAGAGACGAGAGAGAAAAAGACCACACTTGAAAGCCTATGAACCTTCTCTCTTTTTTTTTTTAAGGGGAGGTGGTGGATTTTGTTTTATTGTGTTAAAAAGCACATACCATTAAATTCAACATCTTAACCATTTTTAAATGCACAGTATAGTAGCTTTAAGTACATTTTTGTGCAACACATCTCTAGATCCTTCTGGTTGTACAAGACTGAAACTTGACCCCCTCAAATACTTTCGAACCTTTGCTCATGAGGCTCAGGTGAGGTCCTGGGCTCTGAACCCACAAGGTGAAAATCCTCGACTTTGGAGAAGACAGAGATACAATATGGACAGAGTAGTGGGGTCTCTTCTCCCACACACTTAAAGGCTGGCACTAAAGAAACAAGATCGCAGCCAGCAGATCGTTCAACCAAAAATTCAAGTGTGTTTGCGTACTCACATCGACAACACACGTTGTGTCCAGCTCTGGGTAAATTCATTGCAATCACCATCTGATAAGAAGCTGTCTTTCATAAGCTCTTACAAGTTGGCCCAAAAGTTACTGTCACTTCTCTTTCTTTCAATATTCAACATACCTTGGAATCCTGACACTATCTGGACAACATCTTCATACACCATTAGAGTGGCGGATCGTTCTGGAAGCAGGCCCAGGCTCAGTGAAGAAAATACTGCAGAAACAAAAACGGACATGAGGGAATTCTGAAATTTAAATCAAAACGCCCTAATCTAATATTGGAGGTACACTGCATTCTTTGTATTGTCTGATTTCAAATAAAAAATACTGATTTTTAGTATAGTGATGTAATAAGATATATAGTATTTGGCGTCTGTCCCTGGTTCCCGACACGGAGTTCCTAATTCCCTTATAATTTTCCGGGTGGTAGGAGGATCTTTTGTTCTAACGAGGCAACCTTGGGGGAGGGGGCTCCTGGATGGAGGCTGGTCACCGGAAAGCTGTAATTGGAAGCTTATAACTTTCAGCCCTTCCACCTCCAGGGATGTGAGAGGGGTTAGAGATTAAATTCAGAATCAATCATGCCTACATGACGAAACCTCCATGAAAATCCCAGAAGTACAGGGTTTGGAGAGTTTCCAGGTTGGTGAATGTGCCAGAAGGGTGGGACACCTCAACTCCACAAGGACAGAACCTGCCGTGTTCAAGACCCCTCCAGACCTCATCTGTGCATCTCCGCCTCTGACTGTTCATCTGTATCCTTTCTGATATCCCTTAGAATAAGTTGGCAAATGTAAATAAATGTGTCCCTGAGTTCTGTGAGCCAGCATAGCAAATTACTGAACCTGAGAAGGGGTTATAGGCACCCCTGATTTGGAGCCAGTTGCCAGGAGAACAGGCGACATGCCGGGAGTTGTGTATGAGTAGGGGGCAGTTTTGTGGTACTGAGCCTTCCACCTGGGGTTCTGCACTAACTCTGGGTACTGTAAGAATTGAACTGAACTGTAGGACACCCAGTTGGTGTTCAGACAGTTGGAGAATTGATTGGATTGAGAAAAAGTCCCATGCATTTGGTGTTAGGAGTGTTGTGAATGGAGGGAAAGGAAACAAGTTTAAGTTTAAGTCTAATTAGGATGGCTTTCAAGAAGCTACAAGAATGCTACAGTCTCTCATAGAACAACTGCTTATGCTACAACAGTTGACTAGTTTTTATTTGCTACAAGTTTTTAGCAAAGTATCTGAGTCTCTTTACATTAGGAATATGCTACACATTATATGAATGTAAAATACATAAAGTGAAATATTAATGTTAAAAAAAGACTTAAAAAAATATGTGCTCAGGTTAACAAATGACACATGATACAAGAACATGCCCCCTTATTCTGGAAACTAATAAGATGATAGCACTTGTGCTCTTTTTTTAAAATTCTGGCTTAAGCACCTAGACTTTTAGCTAAAAAAATCACAAAGCCTACGTGTTTTCTGGGTAGAACATGAAGCCAGGAGAAAACAAATAAATGTATTAGGGAAAAATAATACTCATTAAGGTCAGTGAACTCTTAGTAACGTATCAGACATGATTCTAAGTGCTTTAAATTTGGCAATTTACTTAAATCTCAAAACAGCTCTAGGGCGGCACCTGGGCGGCTCAGTCGGCTAAGCCTCCAGCTCGTGGTTTGGGCTCAGGTCATGATCTCAGGGTTGTGCAATCAGGCTCCCTATTGTGCTCCATGCTAAGCAGGGAGTCTGCTTGAGATTCTTCCTCTCCCTCTCTCTGCCGCCCCCGCCTCCCCTCACACTCTCTCAAATAAACAACTCTTTTAAAAAACCCCAACTCTGTGAAATCAGTATTATTAACTTGTCCATTTGACAGGTAAGGAAACAGGCTTATAGGTAAGGAATTAACTTGTCCAGGATCCCACAGCTGGTAAATACTGGATCTAGGACTTAACTCTGGAGTCTATTCTCAAATGCTATGCTACATTGACTCAATTTCAAAAACTCACTGGGCTTTTTCCAGTCCAAGTTTAGAGATGAGAAAAGCAAGGTCTAGAGAGGTAAAGTGACTTCCTGGGAAAATATAAGGGACCAGAAACATCAAGTGGTGTGAGTATCTATCTGTTAATTAGCACTACTAGCTCTTAATAGTGCCAGGAGAAGACCAGTGAGCTGACCTTGAACATGACCTCTCTTTTCATATCCCCTCTACAGTCTTACTGAGCTGCTTATATACACAGCCCAGTGCTCGATGCGTGGAACAGATCAACGCTGGAGGCAATCTGGGCCTGTGAGGTTCTACTTCTGAAGGGGTCTGAGGCATACAGCAAGTGGAAGGCGGTCACTGCAGGAAGAACCCACGAATGCACCTCCGTGCTGTGAAAATAATCTGGTGGTTTCTCAAAAAAACCACATAGAGTTACCACCTGAGCCAGCAATTCCACTTCTAGGTAGAGACCCAAGAGAACTGAGAATGTATGTTCACACGGTAACTTTTAAGTCAGGGTTCATAGCAGCACGATTCGTAATAGCCGAAAAGTGAAACAACCCAGTAGCTACCAACCAATGAGCAGAGAAACAAAATGAGGTCGATCCATACAAGGGGACATCATTCATCCATAAAAAAGGAAAAAAAACATACAGATTCTACACCACAGATACACCATGAAAATGCTACTTGAAGTGAAAGAGGCCACACACAGAAGGCTCCATATTGTAGAAGTCCATTCACCTGCAATGTTCAGACTAGGTCAACCACCGAGACACAGAGGAGACTGCTGGCTGCCAGGGCCTGGGGGCCATGGCAGGTACAGAAAATATTCTGGGATTGGTCAGTGGTGATGGCTGTATACTCTTGTGAACTGCACACTTCAAAATGGTGAATTTAATGGTATATGAATTATACCATATATAATGGTATATGAATTGTATTTTTAAATACAAAAAAAGAGGGACGGGGGGTGGGAGGTTGGGGTACCAGGTGGTGGGTATTATAGAGGGCACGGATTGCATGGAGCACGGGGTGTGGTGCAAAAATAATGAATACTGTTATGCTGGGAAAAAAAAAAAAAAGCTGGAATGTCAATGCATAAAGTGGTAACAGAGACCAAGAGGCCCTGAGGGTACAGAATAAAGAGTAAATAAAGAAAAAAAATAAATAAATACAAAAAAAGAATAAAAAAGAAAAGAATTCATCTTAGGAGTTCAAAACTGGGAGAAAAGTCCACTTCAGGTTGGGGGAGGGTGGGTCAGGGAATGCCTGTGAGCTAGGACTAAAGCAGGGAGACCCGACCTTGGATAAATCCTTCATAACCACCTCAAAGGAACACTTAACCCCCTTTCACAATGACCCCTTCTCCCAAAGGCACTGGGTCCCTAACGCCCTGGAAGAAAGGATCATTGTCCAGATGCTGCCTTCAGGATTGCCCTGTCCCATGGGAGAGCTCACACATATCCTAAGTGGCACTTCCTGGGCCCTGAAAAGCTCCGTGCCGACTGCTGTGGGGCCTCTGAGCTCTCACGTCTCCTGTGATTGGTCTCTCGAGATGTGTGTGACCACAGCAGGGGCTTCTGTTAACACTTCTAACCGAAACCCTTGGTACTTCCATACATAAGGCATCCACTCTAGCAAACATTCTCAAGCCTTATTTCCTGGAGAGAAAAATGACCTCTCGTGATGAGTGGGCTGAGGCAGCAGAGGCACCACCAGGGCTGGGAGGGAAGGGACTGAATGCCTCCCGGGGTTGGGGGTGCAGAGAGACCCTCGGACCCCACCACAGGGGAGATGCTGACGTTTGGAGGTGCTTGTCCTTCCAGGTAGATGTTTGTTTTTTTGGTAAGTAGAGAGAAAGGAAGGTCTAACTGTCCTTGCGAGAGTCAGAAGACTTCACAGAGCAGCAAACAGCCAGGCTGGGCACGGAAGACCTAAGACGAACTCTCCAAGAGAACATCAGGCAAAGAGTTATCAGTGGGGACAAACACAGGGCGGGTCAGATTCGTCAAGAGAGTAACAAATGGCCCAGCTGTAGAGACCACGAGGTACGTAAGAAAAAAGTGGCTAGGGGAGGAGGGTCTAAACTTTATCCTGGGGACACTGAAGGCCTTTTAGGCAGACATGTAATATGTCTGCCTAATATGTATATGTTATAGACATATAATATGTATATATATATGATGTGTGTGTGTGTATATATGTATACATACATATATACATATATATGTATTTTTTAAAGATTTTATTTATTTATTAGACAGAGGTCACAAATAGGCAGAGAGGCAGGCAGAGAGGAGGAAGCAGGCTCCCTGCAGAGCAGAGAGCCCAATGCGGGGCTCGATCCCAGGACCCTGGGATCATGCCCTGAGCCGAAGGCAGAGGCTTTAACCCACTGAGCCACTCAGGTGCCCCAATTTTTTTTTTTTTTTAAAGACATGAATGCTCACTGATTAAAGAAGGTGTTTAGAAGGGGCAGATGGACCAGGTTGGAGGTTGCTGCAACAGGCTTGGTAGAGTCATAACTACGGAGAAGGGAATAATTAAGAGGTGGACTTACAGTCTTGTGTTGACGGACTGCATTTTCTAGAACTAAATCTGTTTTAGCTGTTCACCAAGGGTAAGGGCTACTCTCCTTATGCTGGGCTTCCCCCCCCTCCAATCTACACCTCCCTCCTTGCAAGGGCAGAACCAACACGCTCCCCAGGAAAGACTGTCAAGAAGGAAAACAGAAATCCATCCCCAAATCTCTGAAGAATGCACAGGCCAAAGAAACCGTGTGTGCAAGTGTAGTGAAGAAAGAATTTTGTAGTTTCGAATTTTCACCACGTTTTGGGAGAGGGTCCCAACTTTTCTTTATTCCTTGCCCAGGTGTCTGCAGTACCAACACTATAACCTTGACCTCCAAAAGCAAGCATGGAAACAAGCTTACTCTGCCTTTCGCAATAGGCAAGTAGGAGGTTTGGTCACCTTTTCTGTCAGATTCTAGTTAAGAGTATCTTTATTATATTAACGAGGCAAGCAGAGAAACATAACCAAAGACCTCGGTGGACCCTTGAAAATTACTCAGTCTAATTAATTTAGTTTTAGAAATGAGAAATGTGGTCTTGGAGAGCCGGGAGGGGCCCCCTTGTGGGGGATGGCGGGAGGCAGGCAGGGTGAGAACCCAGGGGTCTTCACGCCTAGCCCCAAGCCCTTCTAACGAAACCACATCATTTCCATTTTTTTGACTCATTTAAGAAAATGAGTATTATGGAAATGGTTGCTTTTCTTCAAATAATCATGTTAACGAAGTTGAAACAAATGTAATTCCAGTACACTGAACCCCCATTATTCGTGGTTTCAGCGTTTGCGAATGCGGCTCCCTGCTAACGTGCATCTGTGACCCCATAGTCAATCCTCATGATGCTTTATATGTGCAAAGAGCAGAGCAGTCAACAATTTGAGGCTCAGGACCATGCGCTTCCAGTGGAGGTCAAACAAGGGGAAGCTCTGCCTTTCCCTTTCGGCTCACATACTGTAAGCATCCTCTGGCGATCTATTTCGTGCCAAGTTTTTCACATTCCTGTGCTTGCTTTGGTGATTTCACTGTTTAAAATGGCCCCCAGGCCCAGGGCCGCCATCTCTAACTGCAGGACGGCTGGGAGGTGCTTATGGGAAACATATATGTCAGATAAGCTTTGTTCAAGGAGTTATGAAGCTGTGGGCCATGAGTCCCATGTCCATGAACCAGCAGTATGCAGTAAATTATGTGTCTTTTTTTTTTTTTTAAGTTTTTAAAATTTATTTATTGGAGAAAGAGCACAAACAGGGGTTGGAGCAGAGGGAGACGGAGAAGCAGAACACCCACTGAGCAGGGAGCCCAATTCAGGCTCAATCCCAGATCTCCCAGGACCCCAACCGAGGTCATGACCTGAGCTGAAGGCAGACACTTAAACAACTGAGCCACCCAGGTGCCCCTAAATCATGTGTCTTTAAACACCCCCAAACACACATAAACCAAGGTGATGTATTGTTTGGCCGATGAAAATGTTATGACAGGAAGCCCGTAGGACCCTAACCTGCATCTCCCTTAAAATCCATGGCTCAGTACTGACTACTACCCCTGGGGTCCATGGTGACTTTATAGAACACACTGATACTGTGTGTAGCAGCTCCCCCAGCAAAGGTGGAGTCAAGGTGTCCGGCTACCACTTGAAATTCCCTGGGTTGTTTCCAGTGATTTTTCAGTGTGAAAAATGGAGGCAGTCCAATATTTTCTTCATATATAACCTAATAAATATCATCTTCCTGTTTTGTGGGCCTTCTCAGAGTGCTGTCCCAGGTCTGCCCCCCATGCTTTGGTGGGTTCATGGTTTTGAACTCAACAATGCCAATGAGTTCATGGTTCTTATCTCAACACGGCTAATGACCCCAAAACCACGTTTCTACCTCCAAACCCCTTGAGCCCTCAAATCATTTCAAACTACAAGGCTAAACACATCTGTGTCCCAGAGGCAGCTCAAACCCAGCGTCCTCTCCACTAAACTCATCATCAATGATGACCCCCAACACTCATTCCTGCCCCACCATCTCCCCCACCTCCACTAGCACCTGCATTCACCTCTGTCTAAGCTTCAAGCCTGGGGAGAGGATGCACAGGGGAGTGGGGAAGAAGAAAGGGGCTTCTTTTAACCCACTGCATCAACTGAGTCAACCTGAGGGAACCATGGAGTGAGTGGTGGGTCTCCTAATCCCACTGTCCATCTGTTCCAGCCGCTCTATCACCAGCTAGAAACCCAAGATTCCACTTACATTTCTTCTGTTTTGTCCTTGCCTTTTACTCTCTCTCACTTGTTCCCGGAGGCATTCTGCATTTTGTCTGCTAAATAATTTGTCAGGTTTATCCCCTTTTCTCTAAGATTTTTCTAGAAGATCTCCTCAGTTGTACCTATATCACATCCACTTTCTGTAGCTCACAAAGCAGGGTCCCCAACATCAGTAAATGCTTTCATTCGTGAGTGGAGTGTGCGGGGGTAGGTGGGGAGGAGTTACTTGTTAAATTGCAGACGTCAGGTTCAATGTCCCCGGACTGAATGGATGAGTCCTGGAATCTGTATATATATATTTTTTTACAAGCACCTTTCTTTTGGGGGGGGGGGCGTAAGATTTATTTATTTATAATATATAATATATATATATAATATATAATATATAAAATATAATAAAAAAATATTTATTTATTTATTTATGAGAGAGAGAGAGAGAGAGAGAGAGAATGCAACCACCAGGGGTGGTGGGTACAGGGCACAGGAACAGAGCGAGAAACTTTAGCAGACTTCCACAGTTAGCACAAAGCCTGATGTGGGGCTCAATCCCAGGACCCTGAGATCAGGACCTGAGCTGAAACCAAGAGTCAGATGCTGAACCGACTGCGCTACCCAGGTGCCCCTTACAAGCACCTTCTAATGCTAATGTCTATTCATCCTCCAGACACGGCGCCCCTCCCTCATGCCCCAGGAAGCCTCTATTCCCTCACCTAGGCTGAACTTTCCTCCTCCAGCATCCCCTACACATATGCATGCAGGAACAGACCCATTAGGCAGGAATGGCTTTGGAGCTAACCACACAACTCCCTGGAGACAAGCTCTGTGTCTCTTGGTCTCTATTCTCAGGGGCCAGGGCAGTGCCTAGCCCGTAACAGGTAATTAATAAATGTAAACTGAACTAAAGAGAATTTTTGTGAATGAGGGTAGAAGCCGGGACTTTACAGGCAGAGAAAGCCACACTTGGCTTCCATGTGTCCCCAGAGGCAGTGGGGGCTCTGACGGGCTGTGTTCAGCGGCGCGGTGGCACAGAGATGAACACCCACGTTGGTATTTTGCCAACTGTGTTTTAGGTGCTTTAAGGTTTTAGGTGCTTTAAGGTTGTTTATGTACGTTCCCTGCACTTTAGTCAGAACAACTCTGCCAGGTGATATTAGCTCCATCCTACAGGGATCTGCAAGGAAGCTCGAGGCATTCAAGCAGAGACTGGGTACCAGAACCAGGTCAGCCGGTTTCCAAACTCCACCCTGGCAGCATCTCCCTCCAGCCCTCAGCCCCTCCTTGTCCCTTATCCTGGTGCCAACAGACAATGTGGTCCAGGTGCTAGTGGCAGCCGGAGGTAAGGGGACAGAAGTGGGGGGGCCATGTCAACTCCCCACCTACCCCATCCCAGGCTAAATCTGTGTCAGGCACCATCTTGTCTCTGTGGGAGATGAGCGCTGTGAGGTGGTGAGTGGTAACTTCACACTGTGATTCATAATAAGAAATACGTATCTGGTCTTGGTCCTGTTTCTGGACCAGAGCTCCTAAACCCATGGAATTTCCTAAGTGATAAGAGCCATAAAGGTGGCTTGTGTTATTTATAACCCGTCCCTTTCAAGGCAGCTTTAGCTGATGAGGAGACTTCTGGAAAGCCTCTAGATAACCTAAGGGTGGGGGCTGGTCAGCCAGAGAACCAAGCAAGTTGGAAATTCCAGCCCCACTCCCTTGACCGTGGGCAGGGCAGAAGGGCTGGAGATGCCATCAGTCACCAATGGCCAATGAGTTCACCAGTCCTGATTATCATGAAGCCTCGGTAGAAACCCAACAGGGTGAGGTTAGAGAGCTTTTAGGTAGGTGTACACACGGAGATGCTGGGAGGGTGGTTTGCCAAGGAAAGGCATGGAGATGCTGCACCCCTTCCTACAGCCCTTGCCCGTGTGATCTCCTTCATTCTGGCTGTCCCTTTATTTTTTTTATTTTTCAAGATTTTATTCATTTATTTGACAGACAGAGATTGCATCTAGGCAGAGAGGCAGGCAGAGAGAGAGAGGAGGAAGCAGAGAGCCTGATGCGGGGCCCGATCCCAGGACCCAGATCATGTCCTGAGCCGAAGGCAGAGGCTTAACCCACTGAGTCACCCAGGTGCCCCTGGCTGTCCCTTTAATAGCCTTTGTAATAAACCAGTGATCTACTCAGTAAACTGGGTTCAAAACAAAAACCAGAAAAACCCCACAGGCCCAGAATGGTCTCACTTAGGCCAAATTACCAAACTGGAACTTAATACCTCACCTATCCTGACTGTGTTTTCAACCTCCGCCAGAAATTCAGTCAACTGTCTCAGTCAGGAATTTTTTTGATTGGCATCAGGGAGGTACCTGGTTACATGGGCCCTCCCTCTCCGTTCCCCCTCAAAAGAAGATGAGGTCAGACCCACCTAGAAAGATCCCCGCCCTTCCCCCCTAAGGAAATATGACCTTGCCTGAAAGGTCTTTTCTTTTGTTAAGAACTCACCTTATTCCTATAAAAACCTCCCCTTTTGTGCAACTCCTTAAAGCTCCCCTCTGCTGGAGAGATGGGTGCTGCCTGATTCATGAATCACTTAAATAAAGCCAAACAGACTTTCAAATTTACTTGGCTGACTTTGGTTTTTTACCAACTGTTTCCCTGAGTTCTGTGAGCCACTCTGGCCAATGAGTTGAACCCGAGGAGGGGTATGGAGAACCTCTGATTTACAGCCGGTGGGTCAGAAGCCCAGGGGACAACGTGGACATGTGACAGGCGTCTGACGTGGGGGTGGGGGGGAGGGGTGTCATGGACTGAGCCCTTCACCTGTGGGATCCAATGCTGTCTCCAGACAGATAGTATCAGAACCGAGTTAAAGTGTAGGACCCACAGCAGGTGACAGAGCATTTGAGAACTGCTTGCTGTATGGAAAATACCCCACACGTTGGGTGTCAGAAGCACCAGAAGTGAGGAAGAGTACGGCAGAAACACATAGGAGTGGGTTTTCCCTTAGCAGGTGAGAAGGGGGAGGAGAAAAACTATGTCCCCATCACCCCCGGCCTCTCTGGCCAGTGTTCTCTCAGGCCCCATGAGGCAGAACGATGGAGGTCTGCTCCAGAGCCCTGCCCTAATGTCATCCTGCTAGTTAGAATCAACAAGGTACAAAAGAGGATGCTGGGGAAATGGGCAGATTCTGTTGTGTGTGTTGTGTGTGTTGTGTGTGTTGTGTGTGGAAACTGAGGGAGAGCCCCTGCCTGCTTCATACAGGACCCCACCTTTCCTTCCCATAACAAGCCCCCAAAGGTAGGGGTACCTGGGGGCCTCAGTCGGTTAAGCATCTGCCTTCCACTCAGGTCATGATTCTGGGGTCCTGGGATCAAGCCCTGCATGGGGTTCCCTACTCAGCAGGGAATCTGCTTCCCCCTCTCCCTCTGCCCCCCCAACTTGTGTGCATGAATGCGTGCGCGCTCTCTCTCTGACAAATAAATACAATCTTAAAAAAAAAAAAAAGCCCCCACAAGTAAAGCAGAGGCTAAACCCCCATTTTCCTGATCATCTGCCTTCCACCTTAAAAACTGCTTCTGTGTCTGATTCCAGCACTAGGCGGGACCATGAGCTCTGCTTTAGGGAGAGGTTCCAACGGCCTTACCGGGTAACCGGATGGGCTTCCAGGGCGCAGAGTTTGGCACATAGGCGTGCTTCGTGGCAGTGACGATCAGCTGACTGCCAAGCTTATACTGGAACTTAACGAAGGCCGCGCCATCTGTTCCTGACGTGCCGGAGGCGATGGGCACCTGGTTGGTGAAAATCTCGATGAGCGCATCTGGGATGGGCTGGTGGGTGCTGGCGTCACTGATGTGGACCTTCAGGGTGACCTCTGGAGGGAGGAGAAAGCAACAAAGAAGAACCACTATTACCCAGCCCACCTCGACAACAGTTCTGCTGTAGCTGGCAGGACTGGGGCAGGGGGTGTGTGCGAAGCAAACCTAGAGCCACGTGCAAAATGGGAATCGCTGGAACCAGGGAACATTTTCTTGTTAGGGATTCTTTTTTACTTTACATGATTACCCCCCACCAACCCACCCACCCTGCCCATCACAAACGGCCTTCCTCTTTGCTCCTCTGTGCTCACTCCAACAAATAACAGAGAGAATTCTATCCCTTTAAGACACTGTGTGCAAACACAGTATTCTTTTATCCTTTCCAGCGCTGCTGGCACACAGGGTCCAAACAGGGAGTGTGTGTGGGGGGGTGCTACCGATGGACCCCCTGCAGGCTGTCAGAGTTGCACCCAGAGTCTTCAACAGTCCTGCCGAGTGTGGACGAGAGCTACCCAGGATCGCTGTGCTGGCCATCAGGAGGACTAGACCGAAAAGCGGTCCAAAATGTCTTTATTTTTTATTTTTTATTTTTTTTTTAAGATTTTATTTATTTATTTGACAGAGAGAAATCACAAGTAGATGGAGAGGCAGGCAGAGAGAGAGAGAAAGAGAGGGAAGCAGGCTCCCTGCTGAGCAGAGAGCCCGATGTGGGACTCGATCCCAGGACCCCGAGATCATGACCTGAGCCGAAGGCAGCAGCTTAACCCACTGAGCCACCCAGGCGCCCCCAAAATGTCTTTAAAGGAGGAACTGAAGAGTGGGAAGAGAGTAGCTTACAGGAAGGGGAAAAAAAAAGATTTGAAAAGATAAATGAAGTCGAGGCAGTAATACTGGCAAACTCAGCTCATGAAGGCAGGATATAGGTCCAAATTCATGTTAAAAATCTAAAGAGGAATGAGTAATTTTCATTTGTTCATGCGAGGGATGTTTACTGAGCTGCTCCTCTGTGCCTAGAACTGTAATCACGTGAACCACAGCGGTGAAGACAAGTGAGGAGACAGGCACGCGTGGTGCTGGGAGAGGTCTGGTGCAGGCATGAAGGGGGCACTGAAGGAACGGCATGCACAAAGGCTCAGAGGCAAGGGAACAGCCATGCTTCTTGAAGAAACACAGGTTCTGACGGATGACAGACAGCCTGAGGGCCATGAGGCCCCGTGTGGGAAAGGCTGCAGAGGCGAGCAGGGGCCAGACCACTCAGGGCTTTAGAAGGAACCTAAAAGGATCATTCTGGATCCCAAGAGCAATGGGAAGTCACAAAGAATTTAAACAAGGGGGTGGCAATTAAATTTGTTATAGAAACCTCTGGCCGAGGGGGAAGGATGGACTGGGGAAGAGGCAAGACTGGACGCCGAGCGTCCACGAAGAGGCCTCCCAGGAACCCAGGAAGGGATGAAGTGGACCAGACTCCAGCATCACGGCGGATGTCAGCTAAAAGATGCCAGCCAGGTGCTCCAGAACGAAGGGTTTGAAGGGAGTGGCTGGTGCCCAGTGACATACATAAGTCCACCAGGACACTCCTTGCCATAGACTTTGAGCTGCTTCAGATCGGAAGCCCTACTGATGCCTTGGGATAGACAGGTGGGGACAAGGACAAGCAAAGACCCTGCAGGTGACCAGGGAGGCTCCTGTCTACAGAACCACAGGGGTCTGGCTCGGGGGAGGGCCGGACATCACACGGAGGGGGAAGGAGGCAGGTGCCGCAGAGCTGATCCCATGGGCATGAACCCCAGAGCCCTCCTACTGCAGTTCCCACTAGGTCTGAATCTGAGCCTCAGCCAGTTCTAGCCAAGGAGCCCAGGGCAAGGTACTTCTCCTCACCAGGCCTGTTTGCTCCTCTATAAAGTGGAGGTGACAACAACACATAGTTCCACACGCAGGTAGAAACACTGAGTGCGGTGCCTCACAGAGCAAGCATAAACGCAGCGGTCACCATTAAGCACTCAGTCCTGGCGTCCGGGGGTGCTGGACGGGGCACAGAGAAGGGCGCTGGAGGGGAGAAAGGCATAAAACAAAGTGCAGGGACGAGGCATCCGTCTTCGGGGAATAACAACTTTACATCCAAGGCCCTTCCTCTGCTGGGGCAACCACAGTGAGAAGAACGCCTTTTGGTTCAAGGACGGTTGCCTTGGTTAACCAGCCAACTGCCTAATGTAACCTTCTGAATCCTGCACATCTCAGCCAACCACCCATTTTTTTCCCCCACTGAGCGACCTGATCTATTTCTTGATCAGACAAACCATGAAGAACAGCTAAAGAACCCTAGACCTACGTATTAGAGATTTGCACCAAACAAATCTCTCAAAACCTCATAGAGAAAAATAAATGCTAAGGAAGCTGAACTTGGCTACTTGATTTAGGGAGAAAACGAACGTCCACAGAGGGACAAAATCAACATCATGAAAAGCGAGGATGCAGCCTTACAAAAAGGCACTGAGTTAATCCGCTCCAATCTTATCGGTTACCTCAATGCAGATTTGCAGGATGTACACTGCCTACGTGTTTTCTTATTTAACCCAAGTCTTGGTGTCCCCAGGTGGCACCCGAAATTATAACATAAATTAACTCTGCGTTTGTTAATACGCACACAGCAGAAATCCCCTAGAACAGGGCAAGTGGAAAGGTAGCTTTGTAGGACTGCAGGGATAATTTATGTAATTTTATGGTAATGAAACATTTACCAACAATTGGGATTACAAGGTTCCTGCTCTCTCTTCACTGTTTGCGGCTTCACAAGAGCAGCAAAGATCTGGAAAAAGCCAAAGCACTTTTGAATCAACGGTGAAAGGCGTTTTACTATAATTCATGTCCTAGATTCTTACTCCTGGAATTTCTTCTAACACCAGAAGCCTAGTTTACGTTCTGCAATTACATACTTTGAAAGAGATCGTTTAGCTACTTTGTTTGGAATGACAGGAAGGGAGAAAATGTCAGTACGGTTAGATGATTATTACAGACCACTGGGGTATCGGTTTTCTAGAGTAACATCTAGAATTAGGTTATCCATTCAACAGCAAAAAAAAACTGTTCCCACCAAGTGACTAATCTTAGGACTAGGGGAGGCACTATTTACTGAAACTACTCTCATTTTGCAGAGTAAAGGAAGACCCTGTATACAGGGCTCCAAACTAATTATGCATGAAGACGCAGTCTGTTTGGCTGCCCGTCAGTGAGAGCCGATGGACTCTGCTGAGCGAGAGCACTGTTCTTTTACTTCTCACCCTGAACATCCATCACCAAGCTCTTACTGATTTTGCCTGCAGAATGTATGTCACAAGGCAGGCCTTTCTCTCCCACCCTTGTTAATGTTGCCCTATTTCAGAGCCCACCATCGCCTACCCTGACGGCAGCCCAGCCTCCTCACAGAAACCACCACTGTCTTCACACCTGCCCCTGAGATCCCACCGAAGCCAGAGGGAGCTAGCTGGCATCCTGATGTGACCACTTCCTGTCCCCCTCCCAACCCTTTAATGTCTCCCACCAAACACGGCCGGTAACAAATGAGGCCAGTGGCTCATTTTTGAACGGTCCGTGAGCTAAGAATGGTTTCTTTTCATTTTCTTTTTTTTTTTTTTAAATTTATTTATTTATTTGACAGACAGAGATCACAAGGAGGCAGAGAGGCAGGCAGAGAGAGAGGAAGGAAAGCAGGCTGCCTGCTGAGCAGAGAGCTTGATGTGGGACTCGATCCCAGGACCCTGGAATCATGACCTGAGCTGAAGGCAGAGGCTTTAACCCACTGAGCCACCTAAGCGCCCCCTAAGTATGGTTTCTACTCTTTAAATGGTTGAAAAAAAAAAATCAAAAGAATAGTTCATGTCCCATGAGAATTATCTGGAGTTTGAATGTGTGGTCATAAAGAAAGTTTTATTAGAACACAGCCACAGTCGTTTGCATATTGTCTAAGGCTGTTTTTGCCTTTCAGTAGTGGAGTTCTGAAGCTTTGATCTCAGGGCTTGTAAAGTCTGAACCATTTACTTTTGGCTCTTAAAATAAAATCTGCTGCCCCTGACCTACAGGATACACTTCAAGGCACCTGAGGTCCTCCACAATCAGGATCCCTTCCATCTGCACGTTACTGCCCACAGGCCCGCAGACGCCACCCCGTGCGTTCCTTATTCCTCCTTTCTGCGGTGGCTTCTGATCTTTGTAGGAAAGGCCCTTCTACAACATGACTTTCATGTTCCTTATTTCTATTCATCTTCTGAAAGGCCACCTTCAGGTTTGAGAAACTGCTCCTAACTCAGCAACCCCCCACCCAAACTGGGCTAGAGGCCCCTCGTCTCCATCCCCCAAACTGTGCACACTGCCGCTGCTTCTCTGTTTCCACTTCAGTGTTTGCTGCAGGCCCACTACGCGGGGAGACAAGAGGATCAAACCCCTGACGCTGAGGAAATTCTGGCTTTAGATAATAAGTAAATACCAAGTATAATTATGAACTGAGGACACCATCAGGAGCGGGAACCTACCCCCAACAGGGAGTTCAGGGAAGGCCTCTGGAGGAGGTGTCATATAAGCTCAGGCCTGAAGGACACACAGGAACCAACCAGGCACAGGGGCAAATGTCCCGAGGTGAGAATGACTTAGTTGTTGGAACTGAGTAATAACCAGTGTGGAGGGAAATGCTGGAGGGCAACCAACCATCCTCACATTGTGTTGTCCAAGATGGGGGCCACCTGCCACAGGTGGGCATCTAAATTTCAGTTTAAATTAATCAAAATAAGATTAAATAAGAAACAGAACTCCTGGATCACACTAGGCACATTTCCAGTACTCCGAGGCCACCTGCGGCTAGGGGCTCCCAGAGTGACCAGCAGAGAGAGACCATTTCCAGCAACACAGAAAATTCTACTGGATAGCACTGAGCAAGTACTACAAACTCTCATCTCAGGACCTGAGCAAAGAAATGCAGGTACCTGAACGGTTCGATGAAGAAAATACATCTGAGCATGCCTCTGAAGCCCTAATGGGTCTGACCTGCACTTGAAGTCCTTACAGTGACCTGAAAGGTTCTGTGTTCTCTGTCCAGCCCCTCCCCCAAGTATCTGCCTGCCCCCACTTCCTACACCTTCCCCCATTCAAGGAATAAGGCAGAGGCCAGGGTTCTGGGAATGTGCTTTGTACCAAACATTTGCATGCCACACTTTTCCCCAACACCCGTCTGTGTATCTCTCTCCTCCCTGTCGGCTTAAATGTCACCTTCTGGGGCACCCAGGTGGCTTAGTCGATTGAGCATCCGACTCTTAGTTTCAGCTCAGGTCACGATCTCAGGGTCATGGGATCCAGCCCCAGGACAGGGTCCATGCTCAGCGGGGAATCTGCTTAAGATTCTCTCTCTCCCTCTCCCTCTGCCCCTCCCGCCACTCGATTGCTCTCCCTCTAAAAAAAAAACAAAAAACAGTCACCTCTTGAGTGACTTTACTAACCACCAGTTCTTTTTTCTAACTTTTTAAAAATTAAAAAAACATATATAATTAAAAAAAAATTTTACCAATGAATTAATATAGATTGTATTATTAGTTTCAGAGGTAGAGTTCAATGATTCATCTGTCTTATGTAACTTTTATTATGGAAATTTTAGAACACCTATACAAACAGGAAGAATAGTATGAGCAAACCCTCTGCACCAGTCGAGTCTCAAACACCAACTTTCTACCATTCTCCTTCCGCCTGTTCTCCCCTGACTCAACGTTTCTTCCCTCCCTCCTTCTCTCCTTGCTTTTTTGCGGGAAAATTCTGAGGCGGATCCCAATTGTATTAGTTCACATTATTTCCCCATAAATACTTCAGTTTACAACAGATAAAGACTTGGGGTGCCTCGGTGGCTCAGTTGGTAAACTGTCATTATCATACCCAATTTATGGAACAGATTCTTTACATTATTTCATATTCAACAAAAATTCAGTTTTTCTCTGCTTGTCTAAAGCAATTTTTTCTCTTCACGGTTCTGACCGTCCTACCCAAAATGCCAATCCCCACACCACCATGTGCTTCTGATACTATCCTGCTCTGCTTCTACTTCTTCTTCTATATACAACCCTCATCAGTTCTACAATGTTTATAACTTACATGTTTATTAACTGTCTGACTCCTCTAGAATGTGAGCTTTGAGACAGCTATTTTGTCTGTTTCTTTTTTTTCTTCTTCATTCATGTTTTCCAAGCACAGACAATAATGTTTGGTATAGAGGAGGCACTCAATTAGTCTGCTGAATGAATCCCTAAAACTAATGGGCATTTCTAGATATCATCAGGTACATGGCCTAAATAGCTCTGGGTGGTTTTTGGTTGTTCCATTTATTTCCTATTCATGGTTGTTTTCAATAGACACTACTGAAATTCATTTGAAAAACATTAATTCAGATAGCTAATGAACTGTAATAACGAGAAAATATTTACAGTACACTTAGCATGACATCAGGTACTATGGGGGAGCAAAAAAGAAGAAAAAAGATATGAGTCCTGTTTTTACAAAGTTTAGGGTTTTCGGGGCAGTGGGGGAGGTAAAACCAACAGACCAACTCACATGACAGAGAGCAAAAAGGATGGAACTGGGTAACAAAGAGTAAAAAATATAGCAAAGAAAAAAAAATATAGCAAAGAAGAGATTAATGAGGTCTGGAGTTTATAAACAAAAACAAAGAAAAAAGATCTCAAAGGTCTGTAGAGGGAGAGGTGATGTGGGGGTGACAGGAGAAGACTTACAAAGGGGGGTGCCTGTGACCGTCCCGTTAACTGGAACAGGCAAGTCCTGCATGAATACCGGTCCCGATGCTTATGGTTTATGGAGTTCAGTGTGGGATGCTTCCAGAAGAGCTGGGAATTGAAGGGAGGCTGGAAGGATAGTGTGGGAAGATGATCAGCATCTCCTGAACAGCCTTCCCCTCTCGACTGTGCTCCTACATCATTCATGCGGCCTCAAGGACATGCCGGAAATTTTGGTTTCTCATCCTCCCTGGTAGCTGAGGAGGAGGAATGGACTTGGACTCTGCAAATCTGCTATCCTCTCTCTGGGTTCTGCGTTAGAATACAGCAGCATAAAAAAGCAGGTGCTTTTTCTGACCGAAGGAGAATGCAACTGGTTTGGGGCGAGCAGTGCAAGCCGCCCTGTCTCAGTGCAGGAGGGAGACAGGACGTCCCTGGCTCAGTCTGGCCCTATGGCTTGGGCACTGTTCTGATTTCGAGCCCCATCCTCCAAGAACTTCTGTGAGCTCCCTGAAAGCCAGACTGATGTCTTGTCTGGTTAAACTAGCTAGGGCGGGTCATGGTGTCTGTACTCCTCACTTCTGGACTGTCCTAGCATGACACCATGTGGCTGAGGACCGTCTTCTTGGAGCTGCACCCGTCAGGGTCTCCTCCACACTCTAGCTTAACTTCTCAGTATGTGTGATCATTAATTTTATGCATCTACTTCACTGGGCCACGGGGTACCCAGATACTTGGTCATCATTATTCTGGGTGCTTCTATATCAGTGTTTCCGGGATGAGATTAACATTTACATTAGACTGAGTAAAACAGATTGCGTTCCTTGATGTGGTGGGCCTTACCCAACAGTTGAAGGGCTGAATAGAACAAAAAGGCTGACCCTCCCCACAAGTTCTTTCCGCCTGACAGCCTGTGAACTGGGACATTGGCTTTTCCTGCTTTCTGAAGGTGAAATACCAACTCTGCCTGGGCCTCAGGTCTCAGGCTTTGGACCAAGACTATACTCTCGGCTCTTCTGGTTCTCCAGCCTGCTGAATCAGGCTATAGATCTTGGGGTTTGTCTGCCGCCACAATCACATGAGTCATTTCTGTATAATAGCTCTCGTTCTACATAAACATACATCCTATTGATTCTGTCTCTCTGGAGAGCCCTGACTAACATAATACCCATCCTGTGTTCTCATTCTGTTTGCTTGAAGTGGGTGGAGCCCCCCTCCCCGGAATGTGGGCTCAGGTCTCTTCTCGTTACACACTCTTACTCAGCGAATTATTTCGGGATCACAGATTCAGCCACCGCCTCTAGAGCATTCCCCTCAAATTTTCACCAGCCAGTGAAAGCAGCGAGAAGGAAGCAACAGCTCCTCAAATTCTCCCTCCGCCATGATTCAGGGCTCCTTTGCTCTTGGCAAACACAGAGTTTGGCTCTGTGGGCACAAGCTAGTCCATGTGAAGTAGTACAAAGAACATCTGCTTTGTGGGTAGAAAACGAAACATTATCTTTTAGTCATTTCCTTTCTTCTGCCACAGATTTAGAATGAAAGGCAACAAGGCTGTTTCCGATTGCTGGCTTCAGAGAAGCCACCAGTTCGGCAGCAAGTTGAGAGCAAACATAGTGGTAGGGGCAAGAGGCCGGGCAGATGGTGTACACTGTGCTGGCTCAGGAGGAAGCCTGGTCAGGGTCACACACTGCCCGCCAACCCTGGGGGGCCTTGTTTCTCTCTCTCCCGTGTCTTCTTCAAAGACTTTATGCCTTGAGTTACTTTCCTGCAAGTGACAGAACACATTAGTTCATAATCTCTCATCCAAACTCCAGGCCCAACATCTCAAGTCTCTGTCACATGCTCCCATGTCCTCTGTCCTACTCCAGATGGGAAGTCCTCTGTGGTTTTTGCTGGGGACAGAGCTGGGAGATGAGGCTCACCTGCTCCCTGAACAGCCTGCGCCTCTCACCTTCCACCTGCCCGGGCTCTCGCCAACTCCGGCTCCATCTGGGAAGGGAGAGTGAAGTTCGGGGGCGCCATCTTTTTTCGTTCCATTTTGGTTTTGTTTCTATGAAGTTTTTGGCTCCCTGTGGCTGTGTTTCATTCCCTTTTATATCCCCTCAAATTAGTCTTTATTCTGGGATTTTTAATTTTTCCTTTCCTTTTGGTTTTTAGAGCTGCTGGTTTCCACAGCAACCCACCCGGTTGGAAATGCAGCATTTGCCAGGCTGGCCAGAGGGGCTCCGCTAAGGGGAGGTCCTTTTCCGGCAGCAGACCAAGCAGAGGCATCTATCCCAAGTTGCCTGGAGCCCCTGCGGCTGCCTCACCCCCGGCCAAGCAGTGGAGAAGGAATCTTGAGCTGCCAGCACTATGATTAGTTAGACTTCGTGGAAAATTAAAGGAGTTATGATGGCTTTTTATGTCTTACATAAAACAATAAAAAAGGACCCCATCATTGAAAAACGTTTTCCAAACAGGAACTTATTTTTAAAACGCTACCAGACCTCTGCTCTAGGACACTTTGCCCCATGTTACTCGGTGGTGACAATTTTACAGTATTGGGGGACTCATGGAATTTCCCTGTCTTTATGCAGCAATTACAGGCACATCTGAGTGTGAAGAGGAAACTTGCCATCTGCTGTATGTATTTTATAAAAATGAAAGGTTTGTTTTACTTTGTAATCTGGCAAAATTAGAAAGTACTTTGTACTAGAGTTTTCTTGTATTTTCTCCAGTTTCACCTAGTACATATGCACCTTATTATTCGATTTTATTTGCTCTCAAAATCTAATGAATGTCTTTCAACAAAATTATATATATATTTTAGAGATTTATATATATCACATATTGTATGATATACATAACCTATATTAACTTATACTACATTAGTTATACATAATTATATGTTGATACATATATTTTATTTATATCTTATATATTGTGTTATATGTTATATATATATTATTCATATATAGTACACATATATATGTAACAGATGTTATATGTTATATGCCATAGTATATATAATATCTAATACATATATATATAATATGTAGGACAATAAAAATCTGCTACAATTGTGTATCCCAGGACTCCCGTATGGCCAATTTCAGCTGCATTTTAAGCATTTGGCAAGCCTTGTGTGTACTTAATTATAAAAGTAATATTCCTTATTCTTCTGCAAAGACCAGCACTTCTGTCCCCAGAGGAGAAAGGACAATGCAGGCATACTTCAGAGGGACAGATCTGCTGGGCACTGGTCCCTCCCTCCTGGTCCAACTGACTGTCCCGTCAGGAGCCATGCTGTTCTGAAGACACTTTTGCTCCTGACTGAATCAGAAGCCGCCCTGAGTCCTCTCTATTAATCTGTGGTCACAATATCTGATACAGAATTCCTCCCCCATTTCAGGAGGTTTTCCTTGCAAGTGTGTCCCTTAATTATCAGTGGAGGATTGTGATCTCTGTATTTTCACTTGAATTTCTGTTCAGTTGAAAATGCATGGAAAAGGTACATTTGCTGCTGCAGCCCAGCCAGGGAAGTTAGGATCCCATTTTGTGCCTTTTGGTGTATTACAATCTCTGGCAACTGACTTGTGCTCTGAACATCATGAAAAGTCCGCTACAAGGTCAACTCGACAGTTACAGCTTCCGGCTGGTGTAATAAGGAGAGATCTGGGCTGTTTCCATGAGCGGCTTCTGCTGGCTGCCCACCTCTGCAGGGGACGTGCTCTGTCTGCACACAACGTATGTTCTTACCACTCCCTGCCCCCGACCCCTACATCTGTCTGAACCTCTATGGAACAGACGTTACTTATGTTACAGATGTTACGTATCTTACTTCCGTCCTGGCAGGGCTGCCGGGATCTCTCTGGGCCATAAATCAATGGATTTCCCCCTCATAAGAAATATGCATGAGGGTCAAACCGATGATCATTCCATTAACAATTTTCTACCCAACATCACCAAGTTGCGAAGAATGTTGAAATACACAATAAACATTCATGAAAGCAGCAGTTAATGAAGCCATGATATATAGAAAGAATACATGATGTATCTGTGTATGACACTGATTTTCTATTTTTTTTGTTTTTTGTTTTGTTTTGTTTTTAAAGATTTTATTTATTTATTGGAGAGAGAGAGAGAGAATCAGAGGCGAGAAGGTCAGAAGGAGAAGCAGACTCCCCATGAAGCTGGGAGCCTGATGTGGAACTTGATCCTGGGATTCCGGGATCATGACCTGAGCCGAGGCAGTTGCTTAACCAACTGAGCCGCGCAGGCAGCCCTGATTTTCTTTCTTTCTTTCTTTCTTTTTTTTTTAAACAACAGGATGGCTCCTTCCCCCAACCTGAAACAGTCTATAATGGAAGTAGAAAATGTAGTAACACTCGAATACCAGCAACTTACTTTAGTAGACTGGATAAGCATCCTGTTAGGTCTCTCCATTTACCACTAAGTTAAATGGCAAAAGTCATTCTGTAATTGCACCCAGTACAAAATGAAGTTTCTGGGGCTGGTTTCATGTGTGTGTTACATTATAAAAGCAACTAAAAAGGGACCACATTCTCGTGACTGGTCAACGGGTTATTTGGGTAAACATCCCAGGATAATTTAGAAACTAATGCTAGATTGACCTGATTCAACCAAACACCTTACATACCTAACCAAGTATTCTCAAGCACAATCATTTCAGACTGTTCCTATGATCCCACCTAAAAGAGTTATCTGACAATAAATTAAACAGACACAATCCCAAACCTCTTACATGGTAGCAGGAATTGCTCAGACGTAGCTTTAAAGTACTACATGAAGGTACATGAAGGTACGATAGTTACCTTGGGGAAAATGTCTCCAAAAAAATTCAAACCAGCATAGAATGAAAGATGCTCCACCTGTTCAGAAGACATAAGAACTGAAACAGTTCCTGAACACCGAGATAGTGCTAAAAATAGCTTTTAACAAAGCCGTGGCTCCAACTCTACTGACCTTCCATAGAAATCAATGCATATGTAAAAGCCTAACAATATTCTCCTTTTAGTCAGATATGGGAAAGTACGCGATGATTCTGACATTTACATCCGATGTAAATATGGCCAATGCCTGTATGAGCTCACAGAGCATCCTTCCAAAGTGAACAAGAGAATTATGACAATGTAACATTCTGGGGACAAGAGGACTCACAAATGTTTGTAAGGAAATCACTGGAACCAACCACTTTAAAACGCTTCTGTTCTGTTGGCGTTTTTAGAATTTTCACAAAGGCACAAAATCCGCTCAGGAGAGTCTGGAAGAATCTGGGAACTGTGAGCTAATGAGCGATATTAAGCATGGCTATAAAATTAACATACACACCTTAGCCAAGCTTTAAAGATCTGCTGGAAGATGCTAGTGGCTGGTTGCCAAGGAAACCTGATGGAGGAAAACCTCTGTATGTGTATATGCATATGTGTATTTCCAGATCTCCAGATCTCCTTATATCTATGGATATACATTTTTCATAGTTTTTGTCTAGGACTAGGTTGAGAGCAAAATGACATGACATTTATTTTGAATAAAGAAGTCTATAGATGTTTACGATTAAGAAGGGTTTTGTTTTTTGGTTTTTTTTTCGCAAGTCATTTCTCTAGGAAGAGAACAGTTCAGAAGTGCTAAGTGGGAGCTAGTGGTGAAGAAACGGACTCATTAATTACTTTTAGAATTGAAAAAAGGGGCAAAAAATGCAAGCTGAAGAGCCCTGCTGGAAGGCTGTGAATAGCCCAAGTGTGTGAGGCTCCCCGGCACTTGAACTTCTATGAAAGAAAGATAAAGGTCCCAGAAGCAGCTGCTTTAGTCAATGCAATGATTAAATTACCCATATGTGCTTATCTTTCCAAGGGAATGGAGACAGTTAACAAGCTCAGTGAACTTATTATTAAAATGCTCTTTTCTGTTTCAGAAAGAAGCTTAAATATCTCAGGGCGATTTAAGTTCCTTGATGGGAATGTCCAGGACTGATGTCGAACGTTACAGAAGGCATGTCTCACAGCCACAGCGTGCATGGCTGGCTTCAGGCTCCTTCCTCAGGGGCTGTGTGGTCCCAATCAAGCCCACAGCCTCCTTGAGCCTCCAAGTCTTCATCCATAGGACAGGGATATCGACTGCCTTGAAGACCTTGTAGGATTTGCGGGAGGACTGGCGATGGTGTCCCGAAGGCGTCTGCTAGCGCGAGCTCGTTCCTTGCCTCCTGGCTTGCATTCCCCTAACTTCATTTGGTGAAACAAAACCTCTAGGCTTCCCCTCACTCCACCTCCAAGTCTCTCAATGAAAGAGAAATTTAAAAAAGGAAGACACTGTGCTTTTCAGAGCACAGGGCTGAGAACTCCAACAACCTGGATTTGAGTCTCATCTCCCCACTGACTCCTTAATGCTCTTCATTAGTTTTCTCCTCTGTAAAAAAGGAGTGTGCGCCCCCCACAATCACCTCCCAGGGCTGAACTGATACAGTAAAGTGCTTAGTCTATGACACAGCACACAATGAGGGTTTAATAATGGTCATTTCTGTAACTGTTTCCCAACATCTGACTCATATATGAGGATCACCAAGGACTTTTAGACAGTTCACAAAAGCCTTCCTGAAAAGGTTCATGGAAGATTCTTCCTCCTCTTCCATATCCAGCCCCCACCAAGTCCCGAGGGCACAAGGGACTGCCACCGCTAGGAGAGAGCTCTACCCAGGTCTCTTGTATTTCTGCACATCTTGTACGGCACAGACTACTCTTTGTTCTGGACTATAACCTCACGGACGTGTAGTGAGTGGCCATGCAAGATAGAGGTGTCTTCCTCCAAGCGAGGGACAGGCATGCCCTTTGGGTTCCCTCAGCTTCTGTAATGTATCCCACTGCGTGTGCAGGTATCATCCAGCCCTATGGGAAACGGGGTTCAGGAAACTGGGGCAAGCACATCGATACTCTGGCTGTTGCAACTGCTGCGAAGGATAAACAGTCCTTCGTCTCTGACCCACAAGTGTCATGTCTTCGACCTACATCTGTCAAGCCATGGGAGGCAGCCTTCTTAGCTCACAGGCAGGGCAGAATGTGGACGCTTCACAGTCTGGACAGCCTGTCTTTACAGGGAAGTCCAGGGAAGTCCCTGATTTATGAAGGCACTGAGACAGGAAAGGAGTGGGTGAGGGTCCTGGGAGAAGGACCAGGAGAGTCAGAGGAAAAAACAAGAGATAAGACAGTCCCAAGTTTGGGGGAATGCTTTTTGGCTTATGAAGGTTTTTTTTTTTTTTTTTTTTTTTAAGATTTTATTTATTTATTTGACAGACAGAGATCACAAGTAGGCAGAGAGGCAGGCAGAGAGAAAAAAGAGGAAGCCGGCTCCCTGCCAAGCAGAAAGCCTGATGCGGGACTCGATTCCAGGACCCTGAGATCATGACCTGAGCCAAAGGCAGAGGCTTAACCCACTGAGCCACCCAGGCACCCTGAAGTTTTTTTTTTTTTAAAATCAGTGGAGCTCCGAATCCTTTTTTCTTTTTTTTTTAAAGATTTATTTATTTAGAGAGAGAGCGCCCACGTGCACGCACATGCACGAGCAAGGGGAGGAGGAGAGGGAGAGAGAGAATCTCAAGCAGACTCCCCTGTTAAGCAAGGAGCCCACGAGGCCGAGATCATGACCTGAGCTGAAAGCAAGAGTTGGACGGACACTTAACCGACTGAGCCACCCAGGAGCCTCTCAAATTCTAAAATAGCCCTCTATCAGGGATGATCCAGGCTGACCTTTTCTCTTGGCAGATTCTAACCTCTCCCACTCCTCCTATCGGACCTGTCCCCCTACCAGCCACTCTGCTCCACTGGTTTAACACAATCATTCCACTCCAGTATGTTCCACACGGCCCAGCCTCTCCCACAGGAAAACAGGGAGAAGCTGCAGAGTCTGTGGGTTTTCCACGCCAAGTGTTAATGTGTGTTCTGTTTGTTTTAAAGCACTGATCATTTGTGTTCCCTTTTAAAGTGTAAGAGTTGAAAAGTCACACTTAGGTCATCATGAGCAATAATGACAAATAGAATTAAAATTCTATGCTAATTAGCTGCTATCCATTTAACATTTGAAAGTGTACATTTGTTTAGTGAAATACTCTGTCTGGCTTCTCACACATTTGAATAAATTCTGTATTAATGACACAGCGCTGTAAACTATGCTCACTTCCACATGTTACAGACAACATTCTGATTATACCAATATTTACAAAATACATTTTACATGTGTTGTCTAGGATATTTGAAACTTCACAGGACCGACCTAAATTTCCAGCTCCGTCTGAGGGGGAAAAAAAAAAACCTGACTCTTCTGAACAGCAAAGTACTGGTCCTTGGGATTTTTTTCCATAGTGAGCACCAACACACAATATTTTCCACACAGTTTAAGTTAGTAGAATGGTTCTTAATTTGTGCCAAATGGATTAACATTTCACTTTCTAGCCTTTATAGCTCATATATGGGCATCAATGTCAATAGAAGGATTTAGAAAAACCCTCTGTGTGGGATTTGAAGAGTAGGAACTCCACACTCCTCCCCACTGCCAACTCGATTAATAATTCTGCAACATAAAATGGAGATTTATTTTTCCAAGCTTCAGAACAGAAAGTCTGCCATATTCTGTCTTATACTAGGAAGCCAATGCTATTATTAGCTCTTCTTCACAAAGGCAATATTAAATGTCACCTGTCACATGGGTCACACACATCTACTCACTGAACAATCACTTGGCTCAGATCAAGAATTCAAGTTACTGGAGTGGGAGGGCCAATGATTACAACCCAAAGACAGCCTGTTGGCCCGAGGAGTTAGGAATATGACTGAAGGCAGAAAGTCCCCGTATGAAAAAGGTTATAATGAAGCTTCAGGGTGGCCAGCAGCTGACCGGCCTTCCCTGCCCATTAGTCAGGGAGAGAATTCTAGTTAGTGCACCTTCCCCCTGGGAATCTGAACCAAAAGAACCTAGGAATTGGGGGAGTACTGGGAGGTGTCAGAGGCTTCATCCCCACGAAGATCAAACAGAAAGCTCTTGACTGTGCTCTAATTTTTAACCCTTCACTTCACAGACGAGGACTGAGGTTCTCATTCACGGTCACATGTCCACCTTGTAACTGAGATAGGAGTGCAAGGATGAGTAGGTGTTTCAGGCTTTGACATCTTAACTAAGGTCTGGCTGGTCTTGCAGGGACCACCTGTCCCAGGGCTAGCTAGAGAGCTCACCTTCATATGCAGACTAACCCATCCAGAGTCCACACCCTCAACCTCCTCCCTTACGGGGCTCTCACACTGTAGGCCATTATCCACCTGCCCTACTGACCCTAGGGCCAGATATCAGGCAACCAGGGACAGTCCTTCGACCCCACAGGCCGCTGAAAGTATTCAAACTAGCCTCTTCTGGCCCTGCCTCACTCATTCCCTCCCTAGAAAACCATGAGAAGGCTCTTGCCCACATTCACCCTCACTCCCGACCGACCTGCTGCCTCCCCACGGGAACCCTGACAATGTCATGCTGTGTCCCTTCCTCTTGGGAACTGGAGGATAACAGATTATCTTTGCAATGGCAATCATCTCCTGATCTCACCATACCTGAAGAATAATATATAATCCATGCTTGTTGGTTTAAAAGATTTATTTTTTTGAGAGAGAGAGAGAACAGGAGAGGGGGCAGAGTGAGAGAATCTTCAAGTCGACTCCCCACTGAGCATGAAGCTAGACTCCGAGGCTTGATCTCATGACGCATGAGATCATGACCTGAGCTGAAACCAAGAGTCAGATGCTCAACTGACTGAGCCATCCTAGCACTGCTACAATCTATGTTTTACAATAGTAGATGGCGCAAGGATTTTCTGGCTGAATACAAGTCATGAGCAGAGTTCCAGTTACACTTGCCTTGAGCAGGATCTTGGTAAAAGTCTCGGCTGCACCAGTAAGCAGCACGTTGTCAATGACAGGCCCACTGCAGCAGTGAGGGGAGGCGCTGACTTGTCAGGGAGGCAAGGGAGAGGACTCCATATTGGGCCCCATGAAGCTCCAGGGTCCCTCTGACAGCTGTTGAGTTCACTCAGGGCGAAGAGGGAGAAGCCACAGACTTACAAAAGCAGAGGTTCGCGGAAGAGTTCAGTTGAAGAGTGGCTCCTACAACAAGTTGCAGAACGGACTGCCGCAAAGGGGGACTGGAGGTGGAAGGGAGAATGAGGAGACTCTGTGGAAGGCCAGTCCCTGAGATCACAGAGAGGGGCTTGCTGGTGCACACGGGCGAGGGCAGGACGCTGGGGACAGAAACAAGAAGGAGGGTGAACTTGAGTGTGAACTGAACCCTTGTCAACACAGGAGAGGAGAGGCCCCGGCAGAGGCTCCCAGGGGAAAAAGTACCCAAGTATCACTAAGGATAGTGAAAAAAGTACGGAAGTATCACTAAGGTCTGACAGTGTGGACACAAACCCGCAAAAGAACCTGCAGGCAGAACAAGGCCCCCGGGGAAGGAGACGGGGCATGACGGGCATCGCTTTAGAGCTTAAGGTGACTGCACAGTTCTTGCCGGGGCTGGTTCCCATCTTCACACATCTGTGCAAATCACTGGAATCATAATGATTTTAAGTTACGGATTTCAGGTCAGGTGTTTCAGGGAGGCTACGACAGGCCGAGTGTTTCTGGTACTCCTTTGAGAAAGTCACACGAAAATACTGAAAACATGCAGAGAAGAAAATGTTTAAATCACCCTGTCATTGAGATCAGTAAATTCAGAGTAATTTATTTAGCTCTTTTAGAATGAAGTGTTCTTTTGAAGCTGGCGGCCAAGACCATCCAACTTTGGGTGAAGGCTCTCAAGGGTGACCCCGCAATGGAAATGAGGGCAGTGGCAGAAACTGCATCCCAAACACCGCCGTGTGTACACACAGAACCGGCAATTGCTTCTGGATTCCATTCTTTTCAATTAGGTCATAGCCACTTTCTCATCGGATCTAAATTCAGCAAACATCCATCATGGCCAATACTTTTGCCAAGTCAAGCTTCCCAGAACAAGGCTTTTCATCATGCCACAGTCGTTTTGTTGGAGTGATTTCGGGATCTTTTCAGGACTTTGGGTTGTGACATTTTCTGGGTACAGACTTATACTTGAATCTAGGGCACCGGGGAGATGGTCCCTATTGAGTGCTCTTACTTCCTGCTTCCATGTGCTGACCCAGCAGCCTAAGGAGGACACCACCCACATATCCTCAACAGGGCAAATACTTTGACTTATTTTTCCGGAAGCTGTGAATCAACACAAATCCAAACACCTCCCACTCACTGGCTTGCGGCACTCGGATGCCATGTGCATGGGCCATGAGGACTGAACCCACCACCTTGGCAGAGCACATACCAGGTTCTAAAAAGCCTGAGCCAAGAGGCCATACACAGGTTTACAGAGTTAGGGGTTTGTCTTAAAGTAGACGGTGATCGGAGGAAGAACTCCACCCCCACAAAAACATCCACCACCACAAAAACATGGATTTATTCTTCCAATATTGTGATGCCTCCTTTCCAAAACCAACCAGTATTTAGAGCTTATTTAGAGAGAGAGAAAGAGAGTGAGAGAGAGAGAAAGCAGGAGCAGGGGTGGCAGAGGGAGGGAGAGAACATCTCAAGCAGGGTCCGAGCTCAGCACAGAGCCCGAGGCAGGGCTCGATCTCAGGACTCTGAGGTCATGACCTGAGCTGAACTCAAGAGTCAGATGCTTAACTGACTGAGTCACCCAGTTGTCCCTAGGGCTTACTTAGGAGCATGGGGTGGGGGTTGGGGGGGGCAATGTGAGAAAAAGAAAACTTTTAATTATTAGAAATGATGGAACGTTTGTGTCTTTCTCACGCTGCCCATATTCAGGCATTAATCTTTCAGAGCCGCTGGTTGTTATGCAAACAACTCAAACGGCAAACATCATCCCCCATGTCCCAGTATACAGTCAGGGTACACAGGATTTACTCAGGAAGGGCGTGTACATAATCAGACAGAAAGGGAAACTGTTACCTCATTGTGAGAGTTCATAAATGCGAGGGCCAGGTTCCTAAAGAGACAGCCTTGTAAATAGGCAAACATCTGCTAACATTTAGTTTTTGAAAGGACAAAGTGAGTTTTTAAAGATATGGAACAGCTCAGACATGTTATCTTGACATAGTTGCTATTGATCATTATTTCCATAAAGAACTCCTCCAGTTTTTTAACTTAAAAAAAAATGTAATCTTAATATGAACAACTATTCCTTGTTGCAAACCTGGTTCTACTTGCTTCAAACTGGAGATATTCCATCTTCTTGCTCACCTCTTATTAGGATGTAATTTGCAAATAATAAATTAATGAATGCAGATAACTTAAACATGAATGTAATACAAATTAGGGACAAAAATGAGAAAACCAAGTTTATCTCATTTTTCTAAGGCACCTATTGACTGAAATAACTGATACTCAAGTAAGCCGAACCTGTGCTCACAACTCACAATTTAAAAGCCACCTGGAGCAAACCACTGTATTCAGTCTTGTCTACCAACGGCCCAAATTAAAATGAGATACTTGAGAGCATGTAATTTAAATCCACAAAGAAAACAAAATATTTGGAGGTGAAGAATCTAACTTCTAAAGACTTGCTGTAGGACTTGAACGAAATCTACATTTTCTACGCCTTTATTAATTAAAAACACAGGAAAACATTGCTAATGTTTTAATGTAAAAAAAATGATCCATGATTAGTAAATTATTTTTGCTTAATGACACAGTAAATCTCCAGTTGGGAAGAAAGAACATTGAAGGTATGCTTAATTTCTAAACTCTGATCTTTAATTTTGGTAGGTGTCTGGGATTTGTTCTTAAGCAAAGAACAAATAACAATTTGTAATTGTCTTAAGACAGAAGTTGTCTTTTGGGTCTGACAAAGAAAGATAGGTGAGCTTCACTAGCCAACTGTACTTGATGTTGAGTTTCCTTTGGACCTGGAACCACCAAACGTATAAAAGAGAATGATCAGTTCCAAATTTCAGTTGCCGTGGAATGGGAGCAGGTGTGGGTTGAGGGAAAGAGTTTGGTGAGGGAGAAAAGGAATAATACAAAATTGAGTTAAAAAAAGTAAAAACCTTGTAGGGGTGGCTTAGTCGGTTAAGCACCCGACTTTTGATTTCGGCTCAGGTCATGATCTCAGGGTCCTGAGATTGAGCCCCACAAAGGGCTCCCCACTCAGCAGGGAGTCTGCTTGAGATTCTCTCTCCCCCTCTGCCGCTCCCCCTGCTTTCTCTGTCAAATAATCAATCAATTAATTAATTTTTTAAAAAACCCTTGTAGAGGTATAGGATATTAGTCTCCAAATAACTATCACATAGATTCCATTATCTGATCTTAGTAGTAATGCCATCATATAGAACGGGTCATGTTCATGATTTACAGTAAAGGGAAGCATGACCTAAAATGTTCAGAAATACCCTCACAATGGCAGCTGAGAGGCACACAGGCCCGGTCTTCAGGCAGCAGTGCTGTGACCCACTCCAGGGAGCTCTGCAGAGAAGCAGTAGTCCCTCCCCGCCCCAGCCACAGCCCTCTGCTAAAAACTCTCCCCAACTGGCCTGTCTTCAAAACAAAGCTTTCTTCTTGTGTTAGATGTGTAGAGTTTAAGCATCATACCTTGGGAGATTACTCCCTGTGCCTGGAAAGCAGAGGATGGACCTTTACCACTGGGACACGGGTGGGAAGAGGAGTCCCAAAGGAGCAGCAGAGGTGGGCAGCACGAGCCCAGGAGAGCCAAGGGATGCAGGGAGGGAGGCCTGACATACACCTGTTGGAAACCTCATCTCTACATTTCATGCAGTGACAGCCCATTGGCTAGTCCCCCTCCCCACCAAATACACGTTTACAACGATTTGCCTTCCTTTCCAAAGACGGGCCACTTTGTCTAAGCATTTGTTTGAAAAGTCTAAGCAAGCTTTTGCATTTTTATAAGCACAATGTGAGATATGCGCAAGTTTTCTCCAGCACAGGTATAACCTCAATGTATCATTTCAAAATTTTCCATTTGCGCATTGGACATGCTGATGGCCTGGAATGGAGGCAGAAGGCAGAAAGAAAACTGAAGCCATATCCCCTTCTCATTATTTTTGACCCTTGTGCTGCATAAGCAGGTAACCGCATATAAAAGCTCCAGTCCACATTAAGCGACCTTTGCCTTCAGTATGCAAATGCTTGCTTCCTCCATTAAACAGATGTGATTTCCTTCCGGCCATTGAGAATGAGTAGTAAATATGGCTTAATCTCCATTCATCCTGGGACTCCCCTTAAGTAAGTTCTAAAACGCTTTTGTGAAGGGTGGGGTGGGTGTGCAGACTGAAATCCAGGCTTGCATCTGCGAAGTCTTGTGCACTTTCTGTCACACCAAACAAAGCTGCCTGTGGTTTAAACCCCAGACACTGCCTTTCAGATCCGACCAGACCAGAAGGTCACCAAAAAACAAAACAAAACAAAAAAACAAGACCCACAAAAAACTAAACCAAGCCAAACCAAAACAAAACAAAATAACTGAGAGAGAGAGAGAGAGAGAGCGCCCTGCTTATCAAAGTGCAGAGAGCCTGCTCCAAGTTCCCCAGGGGCAGACCAAATGCAGGTGATGCTCTCACTGACCAGTCACCCTCACCCAGAAGCTCTTCCTGCCACCTTGCCACTGAGCTACGAAATTGGTCCACTGGCATGTGGGGAGGTTTGTAAAGTTTTTTGTTCTTAAGACTCTTCTGAATGACAATGCCCTGTGGAGGCGAAGGATGCATGGAGTCTGGTCTGGCTGGAGCCCACAGGGGGAGGCTGGGGAGAGCCCCAGGTCGGGAGCTCCCCCTGCCCCGAGGCCCCACTGGCCCTATGCACCTGCGTGCAGAGCGCTCACGCAGAGGAGGTCCACGGAAGGGCCCTCTGTTAACTGCAGAGTTAATTTTTTAAAACACCTGGCACCGAGCGTAACTCAATTACCATCTGAGTTCAGTGCACCTTTATTCCCGAGGGAGAGGTTCCTGATGAAGCAGCAGGGCACGGGGTACATCCTGGCGCCAGCCCTGCCGTTCCCCGCATGCCAGCGGCTGAGCTCGGGTCTGGGCAACTGGCCCCAGGCAGTCCTGGGGTCTCACAGCACAGGATGAGAATGTGTCTCTTCTTCCGTGAACACGAGTTTGGGGTTCCTACCTTGAAGAGCAGAAGGATCTCCCCACTTGCTGTGCAGCAGAACCTTCTCTCCATCCCAGATCCCCACATTCAGAGAAAGGCCATCTGGAGACCTCAGGAGCATCAGGAGGGTGAACTCCAGCATCAGTGATGGAACTGCCTCTAGAGTGTCCCTGCCCTGGGCAGCGGCCCATTCCATGACTGCACAGCCCTGGACATGAGAACACTCCTCCTTGTCCTGACCTCACACTTTCCTTTCCGTAACTTCTCTCTCCTCACTATCCTAATGAGCACAGCAGGCAATCAAAGATTAACACTTAGCCTCCCTCCTGAAGACCCCGCCTAGCAAGAATTTGGAGATGATGGCATCCAAACCACAGACTGCCCTCAAATCATTTAGATACTCTCTCACGGATCTTTATTATAAAGAAAGGCACTGACAGTTGTTAAAACACTGACAGGAGACCTGGGCACTCGTAGATGTAACTTTTGTGTTTCTGTATATTCCCAAGTCTGTTAAAGTAGAAAGCACGTGCAAACTAAAAGATAAATTAAGGTGGATAAATAACCATTCCAAAAGTAAAGAAAACACAGCCCTCTCGGGTGAAGGACTCCATTCACTATTCACACTGTCAACCTTAATTTGGAAAGAAAGAAAATTGTTACTTATTACAGAAGCCACTTCAGGATTTGTAGGAGCGTGTGATTAGAGAAAGGCAAGCCTCCACGTTCCTCAAAGCGGGCAGTTCATTTCCTGCCAGAACAGAGCAGAACTTCATTTAGTCCACACTCTGAGCAAGCAGGAATCGTTCTGGTCCCATATCCTTGGTCCACAGAACTGAACGCAACCCACACGCAGGGATCTGGCCCCTCTTCCCATTATCTTGCCTGAAGTCTTCGGTCTTGCTGGCAGATATTTCCTGTTGACAATGTGTTTCCCTGATCAGACCCAGAGAAGCCAACTTTCTGTGCCAAAACCTATGATGTGGAGGGGTGGTACGCCAAGAGTCTGATCATACAGTATATGGTAGGGCAAACCGCCACCCTATGATTGGAAAGGATTTCAAAACAGGAGGCCACATACAATGGTATAAAAACACAGGCCTGAATGTCTGCCATCGTTTTCACTCAGATCTTGACATTATTGAAACACACACACGCGAGAAGAGAAATCCATTCGGCATGTTTCAGAATTCTTTCATTTAGCTGATTGCCCAAATATTCATTTTTAAAAGCACAGTAGACCCGGTCACTTGCAGATGTTAACTTCTGTAGTTTTGCCCATTTGCAAGTCTTTTTAAGGCTGGCAATGTGGGGAAAACCGTAATTCATCCAGGCTGTGAATCATGCTCACTGTAGAAGGAAGACGGTTATTGGGTCTGTCTGGCCCACGACCCGACACCACAGGCTAAACGTGGCAGGGAGTTCTTTGTGATTTCTGGGGAAGGAGTTCAAGAACCCTGGCACTCCTCATCCCTGGGGAAGATCAAGGCATTTCATCCCACCCCTACTGACAGGGAGCACAGCCCCCAATCGCCTGCTTTCCCATGTGCCTGGGGGAAGGTGAGGGAGCTGACGTCTGACGTCCTTTTTATTGGGGACAGTTAGGGGCTGGGGTCCGAGGGAAGACAGGACAGATGCAGCCTGCCACGCTGCCCCGCCATCCAAGCCCGCATGGCTGCAGCAGTGGGAGAGAGGCTGAGCCAGCTCCTTCGGGGCCCAAGTCCCTCTTCTCTCCTTCCAGAGATGGAGTTTGGTTCCTATGGATTGGCTGGCCCTGCCTTTCCTCACCTCATAATGGTAACTTCTCAGACTGTAGTTCAGCATGAGAGAAAGAGACCACCCTCAGGTCTTTCGCTTTTTAAAAATCAACTCCTTGGGCACCTGGGTGGCTCAGTGGGTTAAAGCCTCTGCCTTCAGCTCAGGTCATGATCTCAGGGTCCTGGGATCGAGCCCCACATCGGGCTCTCTGCTCAGCAGGGAGCCTGCTTCCTCCTCTCTCTCTCTCTGCCTACCTCTCTGCCTACTTGTGATCTCTCTCTCTCTCAAATAAATAAATAAAATCTTTAAAAAAAAAAAAAAAAGAAAAAAATCAACTCCTTTGAGGTGTCATTTAGATGTAAAAAGTTCACCTACTGTAAGAGGGCGGGTGAGTAAGTGTTGACACAATTGCAGCCCCATGTAACCACCACCACCACTGTGCATATGGCTCGAGAACATTTCCACTCCCTGCTGAAGTTCCCTTGTCCTACAGCCTGTTCCGGTCACTGGATCCATCTAATAAAGGAAAGCAGGCGACGCCTGGGTGCCTCAATCAGTTAAGCGTCCAACTCCTAGTTTCAGCTCAGGTCACGATCTCAGGGTGCTGAGATCAAGCCCAGCACCAGGCTCATTAGTGCTCAGGGTGGAGTCTGCTTGTTCCTCTCCCTCTGCACCTCTCCCTGCCCTCCACACTCTCTCTCCAATAAATAAAATTTAAAAGGAAGGAGGGGGCACCTGGGGAGCTCAGTTGGTTGAGTGGCTGCCTTCAGCCCAGGTCATGATCCCAGGGTCCAGGGATTGAGCACTGCATCAGGCTCCCTGCTCAGCGGGAAGCCTGCTTCTTCCTCTCCCACTCCCCCTGCTTGTGTTCCCTCTCTCGCTGTGTCTCTATGTCAAATAAATAAATAAAATCTTAAACAATGAATAAATAAATAAAAGGAAGGAAGGAAGGCAGGCAGGCAGGCGGCCAGAATGGTTGCTACTCTAGCTACAAGCTGTGTGCAAGTTATCTAATCTCTCTTTGTCTTGCTTTCTCCATCTGCAAAATGGGGACAGTGAGAGTATCTAAAACAGTGTACTCTGTTTGTGAATTACACGGTGTGGTAAGCGCAGAGCATGGAGATCCTTGCCTGGCACGCGGCTAGTCTTCCATACATGTGGCTGGTTTTCTGCCATCATCATCCTAACGAATGACTGAGCTTCTTTCTCTGGGACCGAATTTCTCTGCCGCAGAGGGTGCCTGGGACAGAGCCCTGGAAAAACCACACTTTGGTGCCACATTATCCCGTTATTCTAATAGACTCAGCACATCTGTAAATACAGATTTATTCACAAAGGTCTCAGGAAACACTCCATTCAACAGAAAGCATTTACTTATGTTTTAACTGATCAGGATTCCTGAGACCTTGATCACACAGGCAACCCATTCCTATTTCCCTGAGACTAACTTGGTGTCCTCAGTCCCAAGCTCAGGCCTTACAGAGGTCTGATATCCTTTTTATTGGGACAGTTAGGGGCTGGAGGGGGCTGAGGTTTAGTGTAAGGCAGCAAATTAATATAAAAAAGATATAAAGAAGCATAAAGAAAAAAACGCACACATACAACTCCATCTCCCAGAGGCTACTAAATCTGACGTTTTGGCATACTTCCTCTCAGGTTCTTTTTTTTTTTTCTTTTTACTTTTTTCTTTTTTTTTCCCTCAAAGATTCTATTTATTTACTTGACAGAGATCACAAGCAGGCAGAGAGGCAGGCAGAGAGAGAGGAGGAAGCAGGCCCCCCCGCGGAGCAAAGAGCCCAATGCGGGGTTTGATCCCAGGACCCTGGGATCATGACCCGAGCCGAAGGCAGAGGCTCCAACCCACTGAGTCACCCACTTCCTCTCAAGTTTTTATTTTGGTTTGGATCTTTTGCCGTATTTCCTTCCATAGCAAGAAAGTTAGAGTAAGTGAATATTTTTACATTTTTGACTTAAATTTAGCATATATTTTTCCCTTGTCCCTAAAAACTTATGTTAAAGATTACATACCATTCCATTAAGTGAGTATGTCGTATAATTTTCCTGTATTCTGGAGTTGTAGGTTGCTTCCAGTTTTTCACGATGAACAATGCTCTGAGAACTCTTGTGCAAAACACACCTGTTCGGAATAACAGCATTCCTTGGCTTATTGAGAAGCTGTATGTTCTGTTTAGACAATCTGGGCTACATCTGGAACACAGGTATCATCCCAGAGGGTGGCTTCCTTCCTCACTGTCCATGTGCCAGAAGGACACAGTTAGGTCCTTCCAAATTGTAGAGTTCCTTCATGTTAAGCCAAGGGCTTCTTGTGGCCCTGTTCTTACAACGAGAGCATCTTTCTCAGTGACCCACTGCCTTTGGCTCTTTTAATTCTAAGAGGCCATCCCAGCTTTCAGGACCACTCTTCTAGATGCTGACTTAGTGACTAAGGCAGGAGGGACAACTCTACCCAAAGGGGGCCTTTTTACCTCTTCAGACACCATCACTTTCTTTCGCAATCCTCAACAAGGATGAAGGTTTAAGCAGAATCTCAGAAACAGCTACATCTGTCTGATACCACTTTTTCCCCGACTGGCAACAATGGCATATTTTGATGCTACGCTGTGTTGGCGTAACTGTGTCAAAATGGGCACTCAACATTCATTCCTGGTGGAAACATGAATTAGCATAACCCCTCCGAGGGCAGTTTGGTAATACCCATCAAAGTCACAAGTGCATCTATGTTCTGACAAGCGATTCCACTTTTAAGGATTTATTCCACAGACAGACTCCTGTATTCTCTGACACAATGGAAAAGAAAAGACGCACTGCCCACCTGGGTCCTAAAGCAGGTCTGGGTGACACAAGGAGAAAACGTCCAACCAACACCTGAAATCCTTGGCGTCTAACTGGAGTGTTGTCTACACAGAGACTTTCTGGCAGCCGATGAAGAATTAGAAGGTGTCGACCGTTATGTAAAGCTGAAAAGCAGTTCCTGAAGGTTCAAGGAAGAGGGAGAGAGGACAGTGATGCCAGACAAAGTGAGGTGTGTGGAGAAAGAAAGGCACGTGTGACGTGGGAGGCCTGACAGGCAGTGCCAGGAAGGCCGGAACGGAGGCCGTGGGAACCGCCTGGAGACAGAGAAACCGCACGGAAGGGGAAACCGCACGGCCAGAGAGGTGGGGTAGTGGTCCACGATAGGGATCCCAATGCCTTTGATGAGGTTTGGATTTACCCTGCAAAACCCTGGTCACTGAAGTGAAGCATGAAAACCATTTACATATGTTTCAATCTAAAAAAAAAACAAAAACAAAAACCAAAAAACCAAAAAAAAACCAAACCTTGATTGTATAGTTAATACAGATACATAGGACATAATTTATAAATATTCATAGATATTACATATATTCAGGGCACAGGCTCCATTTTACTGCTAGAGGTATACAATCAAAGAAGTATAGAGACAGATGATGTCAGTGACGGACACTGGAACCTTCTCAGCAGGAAGTGACACAACCACATTGGTTGGCAGGGTGCCAGGAGCTCCGCCTCCTGAATGCCCAGAGCAAATGAATCTGGAAGGGGAAAGGGATCAGAAGGAGCTGAGGTCCAGCTCAGTCCTCCTAGGAGGACAGCAGCTACTCTAAGATCAGTGACCAGATCCCATGGCCACACAGAGAAGGGTCATGAAACTGCTGCCGATCTATATGGGTAGCAGGACAAAACAGAAATAAGGCAATTAACTTCAGTGTCTTGCAGAGACATCTGTTCACCTGCTTCCAGTATAGTCCGTGGCACCAAGATGCTCCCCTTTAGACCTAGAGGGTGGGGATCTCTGGCCAAATCCCCTAGTGAGTGCTAAAACTGGTTCCTCTTAGAGGCTTCGGGATATCAACTGGTTCGTTCTGTTTAGGAGTTTTCAGGCACGGAATAGTGTGCTTAATTTTATTTCCTTCAGACCCTTAAAGGGGGCTTAATATTTTAATCGTCTTTCCATGCCCTTATGACTTTCCAGAAGGCTCTCAGGGGTTCAAGAGGGGTAAAAGGCTTCAGAGGAGACAAAAGGGAAAGCGGCACAGAAAGAACCACAAAGTCATCAGTGGGACATCCACTCCTACCCCCACTCTGGCATCAAACAGACCATCAAGGTGTTCAGAGAACACCCAGGGAGGCTGATATGTGGTAACATGTCTGGAGGGATATAGCAAGACTCAGGAGGACAGTGAAGAGACTGCCGGAAGTGGAGCACACGTGCCCGTATCTAGAAACAAGTCTGTGGATGGCACGCACATGGAGCTGAGTCCCAGAATGTTCACCATAAAAGAACAATACACATTCCCCCCATTAAAAACTAAGACATGGTCAGGGATTTTGGACACGTATGAGGAAGACTGTTTCTTAAAAAGTAGAGTGGGAGTAGGGAAACCAACAAACACAAAAACAATCCCTTAAACCAAGAACTCAAGGAAGGCACAGGACAACAATTTTTAATAACATTCTTCACCATCCGTAGCCTTTTCGTTAAATAAATAAAAACAGCAGGTGGAAATACCTTGCTTTTAACATTAAACAATTTTAGACCATACAGCTGTTATGCCCATAAAAAATCATCATTTGCTAGTCCCACCTAAGTGGATAGAATAATATGGTACAGGGGATGTACTGAAAACAGTCAGGGGAAGGTCTGACGAGTTCAGGCAATTCAGCCAATTTCTAATTTGTCAAAATCCAATGGTTTCTAGATAAAGGATGTGAAAACAGAGTTTAATGGTGGTGGTATGGGAGCAGATTTTTGTGTTGATCGTGGCAAAGTCACATCATTGTCGGAATCACACTGATTTTATATTTAATCCTTTTGTGGCCACCCTACGAAAGGATTTCCTTACATTCTCCAGTTTGCTACATGCTATACTAAAATGCTATACTAAATGTTTTCAGTAAACAATAAGGGAGCTCATACAATTTTCCCTTAAGACAGTTTCTGCTTAGAAAAATGAGGGTGATCTGGAACTCCAGCAGAACCCCGGCTGTGATTTAATGAAAATGAACACATACCTGTGTCCAGGCATCTTAAGGAACGAACTCTTCTTTTCAGGTAGGCTGTCTGTCCTCTTACGCTCCTAAAAGGACCCTTCTCAGAACCACTTCTTGCCAACACTGAACCATGAGGAAGCCACAGTTTCAGCCTCCAGTCTTTAGAAGCCATACTACTAGGTTTGTTTTGCCTTTTTTCCCCACTGAAACTGTAACCCAGTCGCACAGTCAATAGCTGTATAAATTCTGTACAACTTTCATTTTAAGTCTTTCTTTTGGAAAAGATTAAACCACAAAGGAAAACCCAAACACAAACGTGCCGCATTTTTTTCTAAGTTGAAAATTTTGATATATTCAAATACCGGCACTCCCGGTCAGAAACCAAAACCCTTTAATGAAAACTGAGAGAGAGAGAGAGAGAGAGAGAGAGAGAAAAAAAAACAAAAACATGATGCTTCAAAATCCTAACTGTTTCCACCTCAAGTCAAAAAGAAAGACAATGTTGACTGTATTTTGTATCATTACAAGCTCATAAAACTACAAGTCAGCCACACCATAGTATGAAATGTTTAGAATAGAAAATGACTAGGTAGTTGTTTCCAGCTCCATAGTTGTGCAAGGAATATATACAGCCCTGATTTTTATCTTACAGTATTTATCGTATCATTGGGAAACAAATAATAGATATTGTTGTTGACCATAAGCCAAGACAGCTATCTAAGATTATGAGCCACAGCGCAAAATTCTGCAGGATATAAAACTCCAGTGTTTGTAACTCCTTTCACACGAATGCTATTTTTCTTTATGCTCCAGTGGTAACCTCAGGCCCAATACAAGCATGGGTTGTTAGATCTTTTAAAAACCTTCACAGAGATTAGAAGGCTGCAGAAAAATACCACTGGGGGTTAAAAAGAGCTTTCTGAAATTGTTCTAAATGGACAAATAATGCTTTGCTTTCTTTGACAGCTGTTCAATAACTGAATACATCTGGAAAGAGTCAGCTGCCAAGAGATTTCTATTTGGTTCGCTACCAGGTTTTCTTTTCCAGAATGCTTTCCAACACTCAAACCAGTTTTATTTCTCTTAAGTGCATTTAAAAAAGATCATTCTTATTTTAATTTCTTCCATCACGTTCCACCCACGTTAGAGAACATGAACTGTGGGTTTACACGAGATGGCGTCAACCTTAAGGCTATTCCACGCATCTGAACTTTTGCTGGGCACAGGTAGAGATGTGGCTGATTATCTTTAAGTCACATCCAAGAGGATACAGTACTCCTTCAAATGCACTGATCCTTGGCTGACACAACTAGTCGCAAATACCCAAACTGTTTAATAGTAACTATTAATGTTTCAAAGAAAAGCATGAGGATGGCCTACCTCTTTCAGGAGTTGCAAGACAGCTGTCCACTAAGCAGACTCCCGGAGTGGGGGCTTGTTCTGGGAAATATGTCTCAAGTGTCTGGGTCTGGTTTTTAGCCCTGGTGGAGAAACCAGGGTGACAGAGACTGATGTATGAAAACAAACCCCCGAAGTCTTAATTTGCAATGAAAAAGACAATTCTCTATAAGATGAGAAGTGTCTTTTTTCATTGCAAATGAATATAAGATGGTAATACCCTTATTGGATAACTGATACCTTCTCTCCCCTGACAACTAGGACAATCCAAGAAACCAATTTATAGTAAAAACATTTTATTTGGTGGGCCACAGAGAATTGCAAAAATGAGAGTGAACTGTGGGGTTCAAATGTGTAACAGCATCGGGCTAAAATAACCCAATCCATATACCTCCACAGCCAAAGCAGTCTTGTGAGTGGGACAGTATCTTCCACCCTATGTGTTGCAATTTTACTTAAAGTAAGTGGGGAGTAATATAGATGGGAGAAAAGAACATGGTATTAGGAATCCAGTGTGATACAGCACTAGGTCTAGTTTTAAAAAAAAATCCTTAAACACAGCACAAATACTTTAAAACCAATAGCCCTCTACTTGCCAGGAAAAGCTTCTACTTTCAGTAGAAATATAAAAATGTATCTTGGTGAAAAAAATTCACATAAAGCATAAACCATTTCAAAGTAGGGCATCAAAAATGGGAGGGCTTTTTTTTTCCCCCCCAAAACTGCTATCATGTGACTTTTGGTGAGGATTCTTGACACTCTGAACTAGGTGGCAAGCGAAATGAATGACTGCAAGACAAATCCAAATCCTAATCTCCACCCCAAATGTGCAAGCTTTGAGACGGAAACTGGTAGGCATCACACCAGTCTGATTCTATGAACAGGCGATGGAACGCCTAGGCAAGAACTTGTCCCCCGCCCAACAGAGCCACCACGCTCCCTACTCTTCTCCATCTTCCCTCCGGGAAGAGGACGTTATCTCCGTAGAGAAGGAGTCCCTGCAAGCAGATACGGGAGACCATCACAGAGCAACCCAGATCCTCCCCAAGTCCTCCAAGGACACATTCTTTAAGAGCTCTTCCCTCACTGGAGGGAACATTCTCTCTATGTTGTAATCATATATATTTTCCTCCGAGAGCGTAACACATTGCTGATATTCCGCATTTTAATCCTATCTCCTGGCAGTCCCCGTCTCTCGGCCCAGAAGCACTTGTGGTGGCGGGAACCCGGGGCAAGCTGGGGCCTCCTGCACGCCTCATCTATCGCACGCACCCTGCTGAGATGCACGGTTCACTCTCAGGGGCGGTTTTACTCACATCACACACATCCACCCAAGGAATGGTGGAGAGGTCTCCTAACCACAGTCTTAAAATCTCCTTCACCACCAGTGACTGTCTGTTCAAACCTTAGATGCAAGGCTGAGGGAAAGGAGCCTCCCCACACACACAAAAAAAAGCACAAAAAAGCCAAACCAGCCCATCAATCTCCTTGCTGTCAGGATAGGAAGCTCGATTTAGTCATGGATTTAATAACACATCACAGGCCCAGCAACGCAGAGTCACTAAAGGCCTTTACACTTGTAGGCCCTCTCTGAGGGGGAGCGTCTGTGCCAAGGCCTCCTATCTAGCACTTGCTCTCTCAGTCCAAGGACTCGGAACACAATGCAAGAGCAACGGAAGGGCTAAGACTGGAGAAACATTCGCTCCCAGAACACACGTCGGTCTGATGACCAGTAACCAGCGGGAGGAGCTGAAGTAACGTGCTCTCCTCTCCTCCTTCCCTAATGGCTGGGACAGTCCCATGTCACCTTCCTTGCAAAATCTGTATGCACAAAGCACGGTCTGCAATGTCCAGGTTCATTTTTTTTTTTTAAAGATTTTATTTATTTATTGTGAGAGACAGAGAGGGCAGCGGGGGGAGGTGGGGACAGGCTCCAGAACACAAGCTGAGGGAGGGGCAGAGGGAAAGGAACAAGCAGGTCCTTGGCTGAGCAGGGAGTCCCATGTGGGGCTCGATCCCAGGATCCCCGGGATCATGACCCAAGCTGAAGGCCGATGCTTAACTGACTAAGCCCCCCAGGCGCCCCTTCCAGTTTCATTTTAACTGGAGAGAGAACTTTAAAAGTTGACCCTTGGAAAGCAATTGGACGCAGATTCCTTCCAGCATTTAATGACTGCCCCCTTCCAGTCCTAGGGTTGTTAGGGCATCCACCCCTTTCTCTCTTCAGTAGCCGGCCTTCACCGAATCTTCCCCAAACTTTAATTTAGTGTCCCAAAGGGATGACTCTCTCTCTGTACTTACAGGATTTATGGAATACTGAATTCAGATCGGCTTATGACAAACAAGACGTGGCGATGTCCGTTTGTGAACAAAGCCTCCACACGAGCCCTCGGCACCCCGGGCAGCGCCGTGCGGCCGTCTCGGGCACCTGCGGGCCGAGCACCAGCTACCACGGCCACCAACCCCAAGCTCTGTACGTGGGCACCGGTGAACCTGCAAGCTTGTACTACTCATCCCCCCTCGCTCTACCAGGAGGTAAGTGGACGGACTGCTTCGTAAGATAAAATACCCCTTCCCAGGGATCTTACCAGATCACTCGCTGCTCCAGACACTTCCACAGGGACAGCAGTTAATTGGTCTTGTGCATCTACACTGCTTCCTTTGGCCCACAGACCTGGCCAGTCTCATCCCCACCCCTCCATCTCCTCTTCGAATTCCCTGACTATCCCTGGTATGGCTGTGTCTTCGCTCTAGCCCTCCCCCTGGCCTTTCTTCTCAGCTCTGTCGACCCAAACCCCACCACCTGTTCAGGCCTGGCCACTTCATCTTCTCTGCTCCCTTTCTAGACCCTTCTGCCCCTGACAGCGTATGCGTCAGACACTTCTGGGTCAAGTTTCTACCCAGTTTCCTCCATTAGTTGTGGATCATGAGACAGATGTATTAGCGTGCTGTGCCTCTAACTTTCCTCCATGTTCTGCTGGAACTCGGGGTTTCCAAAAGCTTGCTGTGTTCTGTGGTAGCAGAACTGAGTTTTAAGACTGGCTCACCCCGAGAACACATACCCCACTTCTTCTCGTCTCCAAATTACATGCTCATCTTCCCTCCTGGCAGGGCTGGGCTCCCACCTCCGGTGGGATCACGGGGGTGGATGCAGAGTATGAACACTGGAGGTGAAGGCTGTTTTTAGTCTGACCCAGGTGAAGATGAGTCATCAACAGCACAGAGACATCTCCCTGACAACCCCATGCCTCTATCTTCTCGTATTCAGTTTCAAATAATTATGACTGCAGACTCCTGCTTGTAAACTCCATTTCTGTCTTCAGCCTCATCCAGATGAAGCTTATCTACATCAAATCCCTCTTGTAAATACTCTGAGGACGCCCAGGATTAGAAATGTATGACGAACTGTTCAGTAAAAGAATCATTTTCCACTCTCGCTAATTATCCTCTGCTTTATCTGTTTGGGAAGTTTGGATTCTTCTATTTTATGTTCTATTAATAACTCGGACAAGTCAACTGGACTCAACATATCCTCTCCCTGCCTCCCCATAACCCGCTAATTTCATGCACAGTTGGGTTTGTTGAAGCAGGCTCAGTGAGTAATTAAAAATAAGTCCCAAACGGCTGCCTCTGGTGGGAGTGACAGCTTCCTACTATTCCGGGGTTTTTTGGTCAGGAGGACACGGCCACACGCAGTGGTTTTTCACCACTAACATGTGGCAACAGTATATTTGAAATGATTAACCACCTCTCTCTTCCCTCAAGTACCCATCAAAATCAATTGAGAGCTTTCTCAATTTCAGATAAGACAGTCCCTCAAAACTAAAAATTAACTAAGATCAAATCACTAGGAAGTGGTATAGTACGGTGTGGCCCCAAACTCTGGAACCAGAATTCTTGAGTTCAAACCCCAGCTGTGCTCCTTGCTAGCTGAGTTCCCTGGGGACCACAGAAGTCACAGGGTGTTAGGGGAAGAGCCAGTCACGGCACACACAAAGCTCAGAACAGTGCCTGCCAGGTGCTTAGTGCTCACCGGCTCTTAGCTCTGGGTGTTATTTCAATGAGGACAGCAAAGATGACCGAACTGGCCATCCTCTCTGTAGCAGGAAGGAAACTAGCCTCAGGGGAGTCTGGGCAGGGACAGGACTATGGACCCATTGCTTCAATCCACCAGTACTCTGGTACCCTTTAAGAAAAAAAAATTATTAAAAATTATTATTATTATTTTTAAAGATTTTATTTATTTATTTGACAGAGAGAAATCACAAGTAGATGGAGAGGCAGGCAGAGAGAGAGAGAGAGGGAAGCAGGCTCCCTGCTGAGCAGAGAGCCCGATGTGGGACTCGATCCCAGGACCCTGAGATCATGACCTGAGCCGAAGGCAGCGGCTTAACCCACTGAGCCACCCAGGCGCCCCCCTAAAAATTATTTTTAAATTATTGGTTTTTCATTGGAAACTGGGCTCTTCTGAACAGGAAGAGGCAGGTACCCTGAAGTTAAACCATCTAAACACAGGATACCCCTAAGAACTGCTGGAGCAGACTTGGCTCTTTCCGCACCCCAGCCCCCTCCTGGAACAGGCTTCGTCTAAGCTGGGGGCTGCTAGTGCGGCGGCAGGACAGGAGTCTGGCTGCTTCTGCCTGGTTGAGGTCATATCCTCCTTCATCGGTTTCCTTGACTTCCTCACTGATTTCTGCTCCGATCCCTACCTAGCCCTGGGGATTTGGCAAGCCAGCGTTCAAACGGCTCAGACTCTGGCAAGCATCTCCACCCCAGGTTCCAGCATCTAGCAAAGCAGGTATCCCCAGGGCACCAGCAGGCTTGGCTTCAGACTATCAGGGCGGAGATCAGAAACTACAGGTCGGTCACTGAGCTGCTCCCTGGGACAGATGCATCATCGCAGAAAATCTTAACAACTGTGTAAGGAAGGCACATTTCACAGAGAGTCTGTGGCTTGGAGGTTCAGTCACTCACCCTTGGTCACAACACAAGTGAGGAGCCCTGGCCAAACCCCTGCGGCAGGGAGTGCCTGTGACCGGGAGGCTGTGCGAGAGGCACAGGAGACAGGAGGCCTGTAAGCGCTGCGACTTGGGAAGGAAGACTGAGAATCCGGATGCGGAGGACAGAGCAATGTGAAAACCAAGTGCCATGTACTGTTTTAACAGAGACTCATTTGTGAGTTTAAGATGGGTTACTAACGGAACGAAGAGTTCACCAACAGGAATCCTGACCAACCATCCAGAATGAGCAGGAAAAGGCCCGCAGGGAGGCCTCGGTTGACTGGGAGTCCCCATTATCCCGTGGAGATTCCATCTAGCTCCAGCGGTGATATCGATGATCCGGGTTATGGCAGCTGGCACAGCCCAATCCCTTGACCCCCCTGCTCTCTGTCCTGGGCACAGGACCTGAGCAGACCCGGCGGGAACGCTTGACAGAGCTTCACCTGCATATGCTGAGAACCGTGGTACCTATGGTACTATGGCCCCCAGAAGCCACTTTTAGGATCACAAGGGGAGACTCTCAGAATAAGGCTAACACCATGGAAAGCTAAGCAGATGGAGAAAAGAAACGAGGCCATTCAGTGGCCCTGCTAAGCCAGATCAGTATTTGTCAGCCCAAGCACTGTGCCTCTTTGCTTTTTAGGTTCATAATCCAAACTTTATGAAACTCCCAGGCTTTTGAGTTGCACTGTTTCTTTCTACTTGCAACCTAGAGAGCCCTGGGTGCAGGAGGCATTTAAGAAAACCATTTTCTTTATTGCATGGAACAGCAAGCACTACAAATGGATGAACACTGTCTACAGGCATAATTTGCTTTGTAAATATTTCCACTGCCTAGACGACTGATACAAATAATATGTTTCAGCCTATTCTAGGACTGAGTTATTTTACTCTAGAGTCTCTGGTATTTTTACAGTGATCCAAGGCCATTTCTTTGGGAGCCATGGAATGGGCAAATGGAAATGAAAGACAAAAGGTAGAAGAACTTCTGTATAACAGTGCAGGGGAGAGAGCTGACAGATAATCAGATTCCACAGATGAGCACAGAAACTTCTTTCTGTCATTATTAATAAGATCACCCTAATAATAAGACAAAAGCAGTACACCAGTCAAAAGCTTTTCAGTTAATTCCTTCTGGCACAAATGTAAATGCCACCCACAGGCAGTCTTTTATTAACCTTCTCCACCATCGCCCATCGGGAAGTGCTCATCAGGAAGAAGTCTCCGTAGCATGCTTCCTCACGCATGACCTCACAGGAACGTCACCACGATCCTCGGGGCCCCGGGGGTGTGATCAGCTCTGCTCTGCAAATGAAGGAACTGAGGTCTGCGGAAGTTGAGTGCTTGCCTCAAGTTCATAGGAATATATATTCGGAGGAGCCAGGAGATGGAAGATGCAGGTTTTCTAACTCAGATCCAAAGGACCCTCCTACCGTATTTATAGCCCTGTCTCTCCCAGTTTTAGAAGTATCTTCTGCCAATCGAAGAGATTGGACAGACACCAAAGGAAACATCTTCATACACTGTGTATGAGAAAAAGATTAAGAAACAAACAATCTACAAATGGAACGGCCAACATCTACATATTAAAATTAGCTCTAGAAACACATTCTTTCAGCTACCTCTTAGCCACCTCAGGCAAGGCTTGGGTTGGAAATTGCTTGGACCACCCCACACTCAAAACTCAAATACATGCTCCTATATGCTGATAACAGCACTGTTTTGATATTAAAAAAAAAAAAACACAATGAAGGTTTAAGAACTCGAGTATAAATATCTAGAAAAGCTAAAAACTTGTACAAGCATTTGAAGGCATTTGTATTTTAAGCTCAAGTTTTTAGAGACATAACCAAGCATCGATTTGGTGTCTTCCTTTCTAGGACGTGAGAAACAATATTTAGTTTACTTGGGATTTCCTCAGTTTCAGTGATGCCCAATGGTTCCCTTTTATTCTTTTTAAGCCAGAGAGCTTTTATCCTTCTCAAGGCTGGCTGGATTCCAGGAGAATTGGGGCTACATTCTCCCACAGAAGGACAGATTCTGATATGGGGGCTGCTTGCACAGCACAGTTTTAGTATGATGCATACGTAAATGGTTTCCCAATCTTATTGCTGGGAAGTGATGATTCAAACATAAAGTCTTCATAACGCAACTCACCAACCTGAAATAACTAGCGCCATTAACAAACTCATAAATGTAGCCCTTTTAACACAAATCAAGTCCCAGGGACTCACAGCCCAGGCTTGTGGAAGGTCCTGAGCATTCCAGTTGCTCCTCTGCTCCCTTATCCTCTGTGATTTGACTCATCCGTCCCCTTCTCCTGGTCCTCTTAACAAGTCTCTTCAAAGTTCTTCTGAGGAACAGGTCAGTTGGGAGCAATGCAATTCAGCTAATTTGTCTGGGTCTGGGTCCGGGTCTGGGTCTAGGTGGGGAGAACAGGTTGGAATTACTTTGCAAACTTGCAGTGTTTATGGTAAGAAAAAGGGACCGGAATCTATGAAGGGATGCTCCAAGCAAGACGATCAGTGCCCCTCACACCCCACCCCTGCTCCACATCCCCAGTGCAGAGTGGAGCACAGAGCTCAAGCACACAGAACAGCTTTCACTGAACCGTCACCCACACCATGAGATGAACTGCCTGTCACCAACCAACACCGCTTCCTGAAGCCCCAGCCGCTCTCCTTACAGCTCCTAACCCTGGCTCCTGGGGGCTCCTGGGGGCTCCTGGGGGATGTCTGTCCATTCTTCGCATCACATTCCTTCCGCAGCTCCCCACTCCTGGGGTCTAGGGTTGGGGGCCACTCTTGTGTTTAAAACTCTCTCCCCCACACCCCAAAGAAAAAGAAAAATAAAAAATAAAACTCTCTCCCTTGCCCACCCCATCTGCCCCATAGAGCTTCTCAGCCTCCTGGTCGCTGTCTTCCTGCCCGTCCATCTCATCACTCAAGGTCTCAGCATCAGCCTTCCTACCAGAATCACTAGCCTGGTTTTCCTATCTGCCTCCTGAATATCCATGGCCCCTTCTCCCAGGGAATTCCTCCTCCCAGACGTACAGCTCCTGACTTTCCTGTGTTCCTGATCCTTAACACAGCAATACAAATGAACTCACCCAGATGTTACAGTTCTGTTATGCTGGCTTCAATAAGACTTGGGTTTCTCTTTACAGACCCTTTTGAGGAGTGGTTTAACGGCAAGAAGGTTTTTCTACAGCCCCTCCCCCGCCTTTTTTTTTTTTTTTAAGATTTTATTTATTTATTTGACAGAGATCACAAGTAGGCAGAGAGGCAGGCAGAGAGAGAGGGAGGAGGAAGCAGGCTCCCCACTGAGCAGAGAGCCCGATGCGGGACTCAATCCCAGGACCCTGAGATCATGACCTGAGCCGAAGGCAGAGGCTTTAACCCACTGAGCCACCCAGGCACCCCGCCCCTCCCCCCTTATTAATGAGACAAGAGCTCTAGAAAAATGGAAAATATCCTCTGATTTTAGAATTTGGTTCTGCAATCCAATAGGAGTCAGGATCATCTCCTTGGATGCCACTTACTGGCCGGCAAATCCTCCCAGGATCAACACTGCTCTGAGAATCCGGAGATCAGAGATGGCATCTCTTAGACCTTAAATAACTGATTTACAAAAACTTCAGTGAATGAAACATTTGGTGGTGAGCTAATACAGCTATTAACCTTTTGTTTATAATCTGCCGGAACAGTTCGCTAAGATTAACAAAAATGCAATAATGCCTTTATAGACTGTTCAACACACACACACACACACACATACACATATGCGCACGCATGTGTGAATATTATTCAGCCATGAAAAAGAACGAAATCTTGCCATACATGGATGGATTTTGAGGGCATTATGCTAAATGAAGTCAGACAGACAGAGAAAGACAAATACCATATGATCTCTTGTATGTGGAATCTAAACAAACAAACAAACAAAACCCAAACAAAAACAAGCTCATTTATACTGAGACTGGTAGTGGCTAGAGGCAGCAGAGGTGAGACAGAGAAATGGGTGAAGGGGTTCTAAAGGTGAAAAGAAAAAAAAATTTAAAGAATAGAAGAATAAACTTATATGAAAAAATGCTGCTGTAAGAAATCTATTTGCTTAATGGAGAGGTTTTTTGTTGCTAAAAAGTAAATAAAAAATCACCGTCCCAAAGTAGTCATCAGGATGTTCAAACAGAAGATAAACAAAACATGGGCCAAAGCAGATTATTAAATTTTAACAGCAATTAAACATTTATAAGATGTGTACTTCTATATGGCAATAATGTTGAGATTTGAAAAATAAAATGCTAAACTTGTTTGATTCATAGTCTCAATGTGAACAACTCTATCTTTGTTTCCATCAGGGTGGAGTAAAAGTATGTATATAGAGATATATTGCTCCCCCCCCCCAATATAGATTAAAAAGTCAAGGAGAAAGTAGGAATTAATTCCTAAAATTGATAATAAAGGTTAGGTTCATTTTTATCTTCTACTAGACTCAAGTTTCTGACTTGTTTAAGCTTTTGTTATTTACTTTGACTCATAATACAGAGGAATTCTTTTAATCTTTGCAATTGCTCGTAGTTTCTTACTCAAGAATTGGGAGCTTAATATAGCATCCAGTGTCAGAGGTCCTTCTGTGTGACCACTGTGAAATCCTGAATTTATACCTGAGTCAACAATGCAGAATTCTGAGGAGGGAGCAATAATGAAAAGGATGTTATTCAGAGCATGGTACTCTCAAAAACAGAGCTGGGAGAGAGGGAAGCCTTCGGCCACAAGCCAGGATTCAAGGCCACCATCTGGAGGGCATCTGTCACCCCAGGTTTATGGGGGTCATTGCTATTTTCTCAATGTCTCTCCTTAGGCAAGGCTGGGGTGAGGAAGACCCAGTCAGAGAGACAGACATATACATGCCCACATGAAAATAAAGAAGTAAAAGGAGAACCAAATAGGGCAGTTTTATCAGTAAAATGTATCTGCCTTCCAAATGCAAGAGGGCAAAGCTTCTTTTTTTTTTTTTTAAGATTTATTTATTTATTTGAGAGAGAGAGCATGCAAGCAGGGAAAGGGGCAGAGGGAGAAAGAAAGAGAAAGAGAGAGAGAGAATCTCAGTCTCCCCACTGAGCACAGAGCCTGATGCAGGGATCGATCTCACGACCTTGAGATCACGACCTGAGTCGAAACCAACAGTCCAGTGCTCGAATGACTGAGCCACCCAGGCACCCCAAGAGCAAAGCTTCTGACCCAGGACTTGTAGATCATCAGTCACCAGCATTGGAGGGGGTTGGAGGAGGTGGCTGTGAAGTTTCCAAGAGTGCAAAGCCACTTGCAGAAACATTTTCTGAGGACTGAAAAAAACTTGTGTTTTGTAATCAGTATGGGCCCATGATGTGGTGGTGTCTAGGCAGAACTGGGGAAATCCTGTACAGTCCCTGCCATTATTTTCAGCTCAGCAGAAGTAAGGTTTTACGTACTGAAATGAGATTGAACGTACACTGTGAGAACACTCAAACAACCATCATGTTTTCCCTGCACAATGATACTGTGTATGCAATGGTTATGGGCGGGGGCAGGGTGGCGGGGACTACAAACTACTTTGACAGGAAACAACAGGCTCTTAATTCAAGGATTTAGGGATCACTGTCCAGCACTAAATGTTCTTAAAGATGATGGAGATTGACTGAACCACATCTACTTTCCCTGTCTGAAGAGATCGTGATGTCTTCCCCAAGAACAAGTTCGAACTGACTGCTCTAAGGATCTGTGCCCAACACCCACAGGCAAGGTGGGAAATTAATGCTGAAAATAAAACCTCCCCCTGACTTTTCTTGAAGAAGATAACACTTTTTAAAATATTTTACTTATTTGAGAGAAAGAGAGCATGACATGGGGGAAGGGGAAAAGGGAGAAAGAGAAACCAACTTCATGCTGAGTGCGGAACCCGATGCAGGGCTCGATCCCAGGACCCTGGGATCATGAACCAAGCCAAAGGCAAATGCTTAATGGACTGAGCCACCCAGGCACCCCATGGAGATAACATCTAGGTACCCTAAGAGCTGAAATCCTGGGGTTCTCAAGTCGGCACTGAGCAGTCTGAGGACTGGCGCTCCAGACGGGTGGCCAAGTTGCTCTGCGCAGGTCTGAGTCTGGTGCCAGGACCACAGCTGGATTTCAAGGTGCTGAAGTTCAGAGACAACCGACCAGCACGGGGCTCCGCAAGACTCCTTGCAGCCTTTGCTTCTCCAGCGTCACCACATGTGGGTGTGCTATGGACTCATTTGTGTCGCCCTCCAAGTCTTACATTAAAGCCCTAACCTCCAACATGACTGTACTTTGAGATGGGGATTTTTAAAGGTGATTAAGGTTAAATGAGGTCTTAAGGGTGGGATACTAGTCCAACAGGATTGGTGGTTTTATGAGAAAAGGAAGGAGGCAGCTACCACAAATGCTTTAGAAACAGCTCCATTTATGATCAGGTTTGCTTATCTTCGAGAAAGGTTCAAAGCAATACCTTGGAGAACAGGCACCCATTCATGGTTACATATGAGAGTTTGGGGGCTGGAGCTGTGTTCAAGTCCTAGCTCTGCCGCTAGGAGTCACGCAATCCCAGGAAAGGGGTTCATCTGGGAACTCTTCCTTTTTGCACATGGAGAGCTGGGATAAGACAGCAGCTTCAGTTAAGGATGCTTTACGCGGCAAGCAGTGGAAATCCCAGCTAGCAGTGGCTTAAATGAATAAGGGTTTACGTTTCTCAAAGAACAGGAAATCTGGAGGCAGCAGCTGCTGGCCCAGCTTAGCTGCCCGGTGGTGTTGCCAAAAACTCAGGATCTTTCCAGGGGTCCACTGAACAACCCTCAGCAGGTTGTTCAACCCTCAGCAGGGTGTTTTGTCACTTCCCAGTCCAAAGTGTCAACCCTGGAGCATGGGTCATCACAAGTGTCCAGCAGAAAGAAAGGGAAGGGGTGACAGGGCTTCCTTTCCCCATATACCTGCTACTTATCAGGAAGCAGAAGTGGACTGGGACATGCTGTCAACCCTAGAACTGACGATGAGCCCACCTACTGACTCCTGAGCAAACTGGGGTTCTGTTAGTAAAAAGGGGGGCAGTGAAGGCTTCCATTAGTATTTAAAGAGAAAAGTTACATGCAACATGCTGAGCACGGTACATGTTAACTACTAATCAATTATCAATTAAAAAATCAATTTATTTATAAACTAATTACATTTTCATCTTTTACTAGAACCCAAAGTTACCTGATAGACTGTATCACATCTCAGTGAGATTACACGATGAAGTCTCTTTACAAAAAAAAATTTAGGTCTGCGGGTCACGAAGTCACAGCAGAAATCAGTGCAGGATGAATTCTTAAGGAAGAAATGTCAGCAAATGAGCTTTCACCTGTAGCTTCATACTAGAACCTGAAACTTTCCCGGTACAAACTATGGTTCATATCACCGGATCCTTTTGGCGGCTTCAACTGAACAGAGTATCTTTAGTGTTGATACACTGAAGGCCTTTGGAAAAGAGGGAGGAAAAACTCTCTTTCAAGACTGTTAGGGCTCACTTACCATGGTTTTAAATAAACATTGACTTAAAAGACAACACGCTCTTTGCAGCAGGACTACTATGTCAAGAGCCCAATTAAACATCTTCCCTGAAACGCTCACTCTGGAATTAACACTGAGGTCTGACGCATGAGTGTGAAAGCTTCGAAGCCACGGAAACTAAGAGCTCGCCCGGATCTCCGGTGTGCAAACAAGAGATTCTGCGCAGGGGAAATGCAAACAGTTCCGGGGTCCGAAACCCAGTATCTCTCCCCACACCAGCCGAATTTCATCTTGTTCCGATTCAGGCCTGGAAGAGCTGAGGAGGAAAGTCACTACTTTGCAAGATCTTTCCCAACAGGTGTAAGAAGAACTAATACTTGCGCTGTACCGTCGGACTACAGAATGAGTGCCAACTAATAAAGGAAAGAATGATTAGGAAACCCATTAATGATGCTTCTGCTCTGTTTTCAGGGCACACAGACTGTTTTGATGTCTTCGGCCTTTATTATAGCTGTTAATGCCTGTAAGTAAATAAATCCACAACAGACACCTAAAACGGTATATACATTTTACCTGACATCAAAGTGGAAGAGACTGATGACATCTGTGAGGACCACATTCCGCGAATATTAAGGGTCCCTAAATTCAATCATGGCATATACTTTCTCCCATAAAATGTGCATTTTTAGCTAATAATCATCACCCTCTATGACTGCTTTACTTCCATCTCCAGCACCAACAGTTACCTTCTTCCATGGAGATTATTTTATTTTTTAAGACACTTCTGATTTTTGGAGTTTCAGACTCTCAATACAGAATATTGCAATACAGAAATATTGCAATACAATTTGCAATACAGAAATATTGCAAAGACGGTTCAGCTAGTTCACACATACCTCTTACCCCATTTCCCGATTATTACCATCTTGAATTAGAATGGTACTTTTGTTACAATAAATGAACCAGAGCCCGTACTTTATTCAGATCCCTCAGTTTCCCCTAGTGTCCTTCTCCTGATCCAGGCTTGCATCCAGGCAGCCCATGACATGTAGTGGTCGGGTCTCCTCAGGCTCCTCTTGGCCGTGACTTCCCTAATTCTTGATGACCTGGACAGTTTTGAGGCTACCAGTAGGTATTCTGCAAAATGTCCCTCAATCTGGGTTTATCAGATGTTTTTCTCATGGTTAGACTGGGGTTAAGGGTTGGGGAGGAAGACCCCGGAAGTAGAATGGTATTCTCACCACTTCGGGGCAAGGGGTCTTCCGGTCAACATGGCTTATTGCTACCGACACTGACCTTTATCAGCTGCCTGTTTGTCAAGTTTCTCCACTGTAGAATTTCGCCCCTTTTCCCACACTACCCTCCTTGAAAGTAAGTTCACTATGCACAATACACACTCGGGAGGCTGGAAGTTTTGTTGTCCGCCCTTGACGGCAGAGTATGGACGTCAGTTACCTGGGATTCTTCTGCAGAGCGATTTGTCTCTTCACTCGCTCGCTCACTCACTCGTTTGTTCAAACCAGTATGGACTCCGCTACTCGGAGTTCATTTTTAGGACGCGGCGGGAAGGGGTCCTGTTATTTGTGCGAGTGCAAAGGCCAGGGAGGACAGAGACTGCTGACGGGCACATAGGCAAGCTGCTGGCCTCCCTCAGAGCGACAGGACACCCCTCACACACTAGGCTCAGAACCCACGATAGCGAACTTCCTGCCACAAGAACATCACAAACTCCTACGTGTTGCAGAAAGGGGGGCTCAGTCTGCGAATGCCCAAGATCATCACGCCAAACACCCTGCTGCCTGTGTCAGTGCGCACCTATGCCTTTGTGCTTGAACCCCACATTCAAGCAAGTGGCAAATCCCACACGCGATGCTCATGAACACGCCGAGTCAGTGTCCAGAGAATAGCGAGGACCTAGAGCTCACTCTACGGCCTCTCGCACAGAATTGTGTGTGTGGTGGTGCATGTAGTGACCAGGACAGTCATCTGAGAATAAAACCTTCCTGCAGGCCTTGACGGTGAGCATAACGGGCTAGTGGGAACGGAGCAGGGAGGGGCACCTGTATGCAAAACACAGCAGGGGACATGAAGGCGGCTGTACAAAGTGCTAAGTGACCCTACAAAGAAGTCATTCGAGGAGATGACAGCTGATAAGATGGAGCCAGAGCATGAGATGGGGAGGGGGTGGGGATATGTCTAACTTGGAACCACTTACCAGCATTTTCAGTGTAACTGAAGTCACCGGAAAGCGGAGGCCAGTGCTTTTACATTTGCAGTCTTGCTTATGCCAGGAGGGGACAAACTCCTCTATGCAGGACACCTGGGTGCGGTAGTAGTATCAGATTTCTAGGTGCCCCAAAGCCGAAGTTTACAATTTGGGCTAAGACAGAAGTCATCTTACAAGAGGTTCTAATTGAGGTAAGCAGCATGGACTAGAAAAATTTTAAACTATAATATTTTCTAGTACAACCTGGATAAAGTCCCACATATTCCATTTTTGGTATCAAAACACCTCTGCTTAGTTCACAGAAAGTCCCTCTTAAGAACTGCTGGTTTGCACACCTGATTTGTGTAAGATGTTATTTTTTCAGCTGACTGAAGCCATTCTCCAACTTACTACAAAACCCAAGTTAGCAGGGGCACCTGGGTGGCTCACTGGGTTAAAAACTCTGCCTTCGGCTCAGGTCATGATCTTAGGGTCCTGGGATCGAGCCATGCATTGGGGGCACTGCTCAGTGTGGAGCCTGCTTCCCGCCCCCTGCCGCCTGCTTCTCTACATACTTGTGATCTCTGTCAAATAAATAAGTAAAATCTTAAAAAAAACAAAAACAAAAACAAAACGCAAGTTAACAAAAACTAAAGAGGCTTCAAAAGATACATTTAAAAAATTTTAAGTTTCCTTAGTTTTTTCAGTTGCTGGTAATAGCCACCATCCTAGTTGTAGCTCTACTGTGCATTAATAAGTCCTGTGTTAAATACATGGAATTACCCGTGAGGTAGATGTGGAAGACTCTGCTCATAGTAAAAAAGAAAAAAAAAAAAAAATCAATCTGCCTTCAATGAATAGGAAGAAAGAATCAAAGGGGAAAAAGTGATCCCACGGCCACATGAGAGAAAGACAAAATGTGTGCAATCTGTCAGCTACTCCATGGAGCCGGAGACGGCCTGGGGCCACCTGTACTTCCAGGGATGCCCCTAAGATCCTCAGGCCCAGCACAGAGGCCAAGGGAGCCTTTTGCAAAGGCAAAGAGCCAGACCCCACTGCTCCAAACAGAGGGAGGCCCACGTTAACAGTAACAACAACAATGATGACAACAACAACAGTAATAAAAACAATGGCCAGCTTCTATCCCCGTCGGATAGTCTGCTGTGGTCAAAATGCTGCCCGGACTAAACTGATGTCAGCATCAGAACCACAGGGGTTATTTTCTGGGTTTCTAGGCCCACCCCCAGAGATCCCAATCCCAATTTAATGAGCACCCCAGGACTCACATGGAGGATGTCCTTGAGGACACACTGACGTGGGGTGTAAGCCACAGGCGATCCACTGACCAAACCAGCCCACTTCTACCTGGGAGCTGCCCCTCAAGACTTGTGGCAACAGGCTAAGTTTGTTAGCATAATTAGGAGGCACCCTGATTGAAGAAGGGTGTAATCGACAGCCTGTCTCCTCCATTTGTTGTGTGACCTTCAGCGAGGACCCCTGCCACAAGCCTGTATCGGTCAGCGCTGGAATGCAATTTACCCGGCTTCACATTCATCACCTTAACCACCCCAGGTTAATGCCCCTCCAATTACAGCAGCAAACTGCACGGAAGTTGATGACAAGTGGAAAATAAGCGTGAATACAGCTCCCATAAAATTTTAACTCCAATCTGAGACACTCCAGTGTGCCAAGTCTGACCCTCTAGTCCCATTTACACATGATTTTTAAAATGTAGTTGGTACACGCATGGGTTTCTGATCATTTGGGCCACGTGGAAGTCTCGCCTTAGAGTCATGCCCAGAATTGAAACCTGCCCTGTGTTTACCCCGTAAGTGAAGGTTCTGTCACTTATCTCCACGCTGGTCCTCAGAATATTTCCAGACAACACACAATGCTGAAACTCAGCAAGGCTCAACTCTGGCTGATAACAGAATCAAAGAGAGAGCTTTCAGAAAAATTCCCCATAGTCAGGCCGCACCAGACCTCGGACTCAAATCTCTGGGGTGAGTCCTGGTAATGTTCCTGGTTAATTACAGCATCCACCCAGGGTGGAGCACCCCACCCCCACCCCGAGTGCTTTGGTTGCTTCCAAGATTGTGAGCATCTTGAAGGTGGACACAGGTTCTCCCACTCTGCCTTTCAAATGAATATTTAATAATCGCTTAACTGAATATATTTCTATATCAGACAACTTTCGCTCCTGGAACAGGCAAGCCACCTCAAGGATGGAAGACTGGGTTGACATTTGTGATCTCGGGTCGGGCCTGGTTAGTACTTGGATGGGAGACATTTGTGATCTCACCTTTCCACCCAAACAACATTTTAAGGCCTGGTGCCATGCCTCCAGGTTAAAGGAGGTGTCATGAATGAGGAAGCCTTCTTCCCACTGTTCCTCCTGCTTAATTAGGGTTGAGGAGTGTTCCAGAAGTGACACTGAGATTTAAGTTGGCAAAGTCTTCAGCCTCACCAAATACTGAGACACTCCTCTGAAAATCACCATGACTGAAACGAGAGCTAAAAATGGTTAATCCTAACAACTGCCTTCTGCCCGTGATAAGGGTTGCCAGATTTAGTGAATAAAAATGCAGGATTGTCCAGTTACACTTGAATTTCAGATAAGCAACAAATAATTTTTAGTGTAATTATGTCCCATGCAATATTTGGGCATAATTATACTAAAAAGTTATTGTTTGTCTGAAATGCCTCTTAACTGAGTGTTCTATATTTTATCCGGCAGCTCCATTGGTAATGGCCCCCAAACAAATGGTCTGGCTTTCTTGCTTTGTGTCACTTTGTTTTGGGAGAAAGGGATGATGGGATTACAAGACAGAAACATTTGAAAACCCTGTGTTTGCTCTCCACCAAAATGCTTTGGTAGTCACAGGCATAGGGGCTATCTAGAGTAAGATATAAGCTGAATGTCCCTCTCTCTCAGTGACTTTTCAAAGAACGGAGTTCTTCAGCTCTGAACAAAGGACACAACAGAAGAGAAACTTTTGTTGTTGGCTGCAGCTGAGCAAATTTATCAAACAAAGGCAGCATTCAGCTCCCCCTCTGCACCACACTCACACACCAAAGTTCAACAAACTGCATATAGAAACCAGAAACAGTGATGAAATTTTATCTGGCTAATCTTGTAATTATGAAGTTCTATTTCCTGGTTTTGCTCCTGAGCGAGATGGAGCAAAGACACAGTGAAAAGAGGGGAGAAGAAAGTGAGCGTAACCAGATTTGCTCTTTCAGCAAACAGAGACCAAGGACCAGATGAGGAGAGGCAGTTGTGACCTCAAGGAGAGACAGGCGGGTGACAGGCGTGTCCGCACAGCGGCTCCACGCAGGGTGGCAAGAGTCTTCTGATGTGCCCTCAGCACCTAGAACAGTGCCCAGAGTACTGAAGCATTCCATAAATATTTGTTGAATAAATAGCAACGGTTTGCACACAGACCTGGGGAGGAAGGGGAAACCAGAGACGGCTCCTGAACGGGAGGACGCCTGATGCTCCAAAAGAGGAAAGATGCATCAGTCAGGCCAAAGCACTCCGCCGAGCATGCCGGACTCCCCTGAATGGAGACACCCCACAACTAGAACCCAGGTGGTGTGTGGGTGGGGGGAGGGCCCGGGGGTACATCTGATGACAGCTGGAAACTGAGGCCCACTGCAGAGTGGATGCTCTGAGGGGTTCAGGGATGGAACCCTAGTCGCAGCTTTTTCTTAAGGGGAAGCGGGGGAAAGGAGGGACCCAATGGGACTAAGAAAGAGCAGCCCCAGTAGGAGAGAAGCTGGGAGACGCTCCTGCCATGGGAGTGGGGACAGCACGTCACGGAGATGTTAGTACCGGTGTCAGAGGAAAGGGGACTGAGCTTGGGCTTTGGCAAAAGGCATTACTGTTGAGTGGTGGGGACGGGGAGGGACCACGGAGGGTTACGGGATGAGTCTGGGGTGAGCAAGTGGAGAGACTGAGTGCAGACGGCCCCTTCCTGGCAGTGCAGTGAAAGAATAAAGAGCTGAGGGGGCTCTGGAGCCTGCAGTGGGGGCAGCGGGGGCCTTCCCAGGTCTGCCCTTATGGTGGGAGAGGTCTCCACATCTGCAGAAGATACACAGAGGGGGCCACGGCTGGGGCATGCTGACCACAGGCTTCAGAATGAAAGCTGGAATGCCATGTGCCTAGGCTAGGGGTGCCTCTTCTCTACCTCTCCCTCCTACCCCCTCCATGAACCTGATTCCCTGCAGTACAAATACACTGGGCACGGCTGGGTCTCAGGCTTGCTCCTGAGCACACTGGCTCTTACCTGGCAAGTGGTGCTGTTTCTGGAGGCAAGGAAATGAACAGTTCAAGAGGAAGGGGGCTCAGGCACTCAACTCTAACTCAACCATTCAAAAACACAAAACAGAAATAAAACCCCCATGATCTGGAAAGACAAGCGCTCACACAGACCATCATTTTACCGGCCTCCCCCAAGGCCTTCTGGGACTCTGCAGGCAGCCAAGAATCTCCAGGGAGATAAATTAGAAAAAGGCCACTTAGGAATTCCATTGCCTCAGCAGGCCCTGCACTGCCTTCCCCAGCAGGACGGGCCGGCCAAGGCAGCCTGGGTGGGTGCACCGCCTGCTGCCGCCACGGAGCCTGGCAAAAGCCACGTTTCTTTTGAAGACAGCGACTCACAGGTCTAAGTCATGGGATACGCCTTAAAAAAAAAAAAAAAAAAAAAAGATAGGGAAAAAATCAAGGCCTCTACATCCAAATAACAAGAGTCAACTATTATTTATTTAAACAAGCCCAAACAGTAGGCAATAAATGACGTCTTCAAGATGCCATCTGCCCAAAACTAAAAATTATACTAACATAAAACCGATAAAAATGGACAGGCTCTATTTACAGTTTGTAACAGCCGCACTTACTTAAAAAGAAAGTATGAAAAGTACAATATCAAGTACAAACTAGAACCAGGACAGTATTCGTATTTCTGTTGCTTACCTGAAATAGTTTCTATTGGGTCAAAAACGCATGCAGCATGACTAGAGGTAGCCCACCTTTAACTGGTGACAGGCAGATTAAAGATCCCCAAACCAAAAGTCACTAAGAGCTATACAGGGTTATCATGTACATAGAAAGTACATAATAAATGAATATTTTAATTATATGAATGAAGCAACCAAGCGGGAATTCTCACCCCAAAAAAGATGTGCAATCGCTTGCACGTCATTTGGGTTCCACCACAACACTTAAATATACTAAATTACACCTCTCTCTTGAAGCTAGGTTTTTAATAAGATGAGAATAAATCTTCTAGGTAGCTTTCTTAAACTTGAAGTTAAAAATCTAAGGAAGAAGTAGCCAGATTCAATGGGTCTGCCTCTGTCTGTCTTTAAATATTAGGAAAGGGTGTGCATTGAACACTCAGTAGCTCAAGTGTGGTCCAGCGGCCAGCAGCACGGTAAGAGTTCAAGCATCTAAGGGGTCCCCCCAGACCCACTGACCCAGAATCAGCATTTAACAAGATCAGCAAGTGATTCATATCTACTTCAAAGTCTGGGGAGCGGTGGTTAGAAGGGCAAGACTGGCTGGCTTTCCGTATTTTCACCCCAGGCCCCCCGAGAATGGGGAGATCAAGCAAGAAACCTCAGAAAGTTATCAAGTATGACTTTCATTATGTTATATTTCATTTTACAATGTTGTTCAGTTTTATTTAAACTTTGGTCTAAGTAACAGAGCTATTTTCCTTTTCTTTGTCCATTAGCCTTAATTTTTCAAAGCGGTTTGGAACTTCATGCTACCATCCAGAGCAATGTCAACTATAAATGATATACAGTAATATGGTAGGAGGAATGGAAACTATTTCTCAAGTTCAATTTTAGATATGATTATGTAATTTTTCCTTTTCTCTCCTCTTTTTTTCTGTGACAATTACAATTGGCTTATAAGCAAACCAGCGTTACACAGCAAGCCAGGATTTCACTTAGAGTGTTACCTAGAAAAATGCTATGTAATCTGGGAGGCAGGGCTGGTGCAGTATAGAGCACAGAACAAGCCCATATGCACATGGTCCAGGCCAAACACAGGAGCTCTACAACAGGCCCAAGTACACATTTCCACCTGAAACGGCAGCGCCACAAACTGAAGAGTTAACCACCTCCACTAACCTGTAAACTGGAAGAGTGGGGATCGCTCGTCTATTTTCTACGACCTGACAAATACCAGGATGGGTTTAATAAGGATCCGTGAGTGAGTGAGTGAGTAAATGAGTAGCACTCAAACCGTAGCTTCTCCCTACCACAATCTGCCCCTTCCCTTTCAATTCTTGCAAAAGCAAGAGAATTCAGCGAACCGCCCTGCCATTCCTGATTGCCAAGCAGCCTCTGACCACATGTGAATTGCCTCTGCCACGGTGTCCATGAGGACCACTGGAGGACTCATTGTTGGGCACTAGATCACGCCCACCCCCTCGCTAAATAATTAGCAGCAGCTTCCTTATTTTCACACTCTTCGCACATGGAAAGATAAACAGTGTACAGTCAATAACCCTACGGAAACTAAGATCAGGGTGAAGTGGCGATTTTCAATAACCTTCAAAGTCTTCTGCTGCTAAAGGTGACTTTGAAAAGGTTGAACTTTCTGCACTCCTTCGCTGCTGTGGTGTGGATACTTCCCATTAACTCCACTGAAAGCAGGCCAAGAGTGAAAAAGGAAAGTGACAGAGATCAGTAACAAAGACAAAAACTAACTGTGTCCTCAATAAATCGCATGAGATTAGCAGAGGCTAGGGTTGAGGCAAGTAATGCTGGCAATACCAGACCCTTTGATGCTGGAATAACTAGTTGAAGATTAACCAACCAACTGGGATCAAGGGGAAAAAGGGGTGTGTAATAATCTGGGCGAGGAAGATAGAGGAGACGGGGCAACTGGTTCCCAGACTTAGAAAAACACCCGCGACTCATTATGCCCCTGCGGGAAGTATGAGACCTGAGTTCATTAGCAGGCTCAGCCACTCTACTGATTATTGGGAGGGGGGGAGCTCTTTTTCAAATGCTTTATAAATGACAAAAAAGCTACAATTCACATGAATGGTAGTGTGCCCTCGGGAGTGTCTTCTTCCACTCCTCCACCTGATTCTTAGCCTTAAAATGCCAGCTCACAAGCCACTTCCCTGGGAAGCCTCCCCGACTGCCCAGTTAGTTATTCCCTCCTCTGCACCCCTAGATGCTTTGCTCCTACCTATAGTGCTTTTTGTTTATCTGTGTTTCTCCCATGGGAAGCTTGGTTCCTGAAAAGCAGGGGCTGGGTCTTAATTATCTTTGGATCCCTAGAGCATGGAGCTGTAAGAAGTGACTGATAATGCCTGTTTTCGTTATAAACATGGGAGCTATGCTTGGTGGGTAGCATGACTGCTGCCCAGGAAGGAGGTGCGTCAGACTGGAGAATACTGTGCGCAGAAAGAACGAATGAAATAGAGAGAGTATCTAAAGCTAGCAAGAAAGACATTCTGAGAGATGAGGGCATGTATGTGGATTACCATCTTCATGCTGTACCAACACGTGACTTCAAGCCACTCTCTCCTCTCCCCCACGTATAACAAGGAATAATCTCTTTCCTGAATACCTCTCAGGATTATGAGGAAGGAGTAAAAGACATAGCATGCCTGAAAGCACTTGAAAATGTATAATTTAAGAGATTATTATTATCAACATTTCAGTGGTGAAAGGTAAGGAAAGCAGAGACTCTTTGTTATGTATATGACTGGCTGGCCGGAGGGTGGGTGGATGGATGGATGGATGGGTAGATGGATGGATGGACAGACGGATGGATGGATGGGTAGATGGGTGGATGGACAGACGGATGGATGGATGGGTAGATGGATGGATGGACAGACGGATGGATGGATGGGTAGATGGATGGATGGACAGACGGATGGATGGATGGGTAGATGGATGGATGGACAGACGGATGGATGGATGGGTAGATGGATGGATGGACAGACGGATGGATGGATGGGTAGATGGATGGATGGACAGACGGATGGATGGATGGGTAGAGGGATGAATGAATGGATGGCTGGAGGGCAGATAGGTGGATGGATAAAGAATGGCTCATCAGCCATGAAGCAGCAAAAAAGTAAAAGAAGGTTAAGAAGTATCCAGCTTGAAATCTTGCCAGGCCACTGTCTTATGGAAATGTCTCCATAAGGATTTTGAATTTAGAAATGGGAAAACATGAGCAGGGAATAGCCCCATCTAATTAACAAAATGTTACCTAATTAATGAACCTAAAAAATATCCTGGTCTGAAAGCTAGTAACTCCTTTCTCTTGTTTACTTAGCATTTATGTAGTGCTTTAACATGTATTGATCCAGAATGCCTAAGTTTAATATTTAATGCAGCATCTAATAGATTTCCATCAAGACACTGAAAGAAACATCATTATAGGCAATGATTTTATTTTTAAATTTGAAAAGGCAAATGAGGTTCAAGATTTTTTTTTTAAAAAAACACTATTTCAAACAGTAGCAGAGAAAGTGCACAATAGGAATCTTTTATCAATTTGATCTCTAACTAAAAACCTAAGTTACAGCACAAAAGAATCAAAATATAAAGTGTGCATGAAAAGCCATTTTAACAGTCTGTGCTGCCAAGAGGTGAGTGAGCTAAATAAAAGGGTCACTCTCTAAGTTTAATTTCACTAGGCGGTCTTTAAGTTTATAGTAAAGGAAAAAACGTGCCCACAAAACCGTGCACTGAGCATATGCCTTGTGCGCCAAGTGAAATAGTTTAGGAAGGAGAGACTTAATTTTGCGGCAGCCATACTTGTCACATTTGGACAAGCTGTGGACTGAGGGGGCTCTGCACATAGAGCCTGGAGAGCAAAGCTACATTTTAAAAGGGCTCCCTGTGCTCCAGCAGATGGGCTGTAAACTTGACCAGACTGCAGGCACCGCGTCCTCCACCCTCACCAGTTGAATGCATTAACTTTTCTATTCCTTTCCCATATGCTTTATCGCACATTCAAAAACATGGACAGCAGATGGTAGGTAACAAAGAAAGAGATCAATCAACCGAGCAAAAATGGAAAAACCTTGCTCTAACGGGAACATCTAAAAGCCACTTACCTCCAACCTCCCATTAAGATGGGGCTATTTTAATAATCAAATGACATTAAACAGAAGTAACTTCCTTTATGCCATCCTGAAGAAGTAGAGTCTGTCCTTCTGTATTAGGAGATCTGCCATAAGAGACTTGCATTTTTCTAATGCTATTCTGTTTTCCTAACTTGGAATAACCACAGATTTCCTTAATATCAGAAACATAGACACGATAATAGAAGGATCAGAAGTTGCCAGAGAATGATTTTCTATCACATTAAACACGAATAATCATAGGGCTCTGAGGTTCCACATTCAGGAATCAGAGGGAACAAATAAATCTCATGAGTACAGAAGCAAGAAAATGTTCTAAGTTTGGGGGAAAAAAACCAACCTTCTCCTTTTATGAAATCTCTATTTTAATTTAAACAGAAGGCCTATTAATGCCACTAATTCTGTCTGGGTAGATCTCCAAAGACAAAGGGCTTGGGAAAAGTACCTGCACTAACAGGGCAACAGTACACACAGCAGGAAAACTGTGCACAGGTGTCATTGTTCTTTGCATGGATACAGTTTCTAAAAGGCAGGCAGCTCGGAAACAGAATAAGTTAGGGGAAGCCACATGGGGGAAGAAATTGAACTGAAAGCTAGAGGACCTGATTTAAACACCCACTTCTTCCCTAATCCCAGACATGGATCTCTGGGCACAGCCTGATCCCACAAAATCTGCACGTGAGCAGGCATATGTATTTGAAACACCTAATGTGTATCTTATATGGCACAAGCAAGGGAAATAAGGAAACAACCATTGCTTGCCTCAATTTCCAAAAGATATACCAATTGTTAGGAGAGTTTGTAAATGTCAAGGAATTCCATTTTTTTCCAGTAGATCTCTTGGTATGCTCAACTCTGACTTCCATGAATCGATGTTTAGAACTTTACTATCTTAACTTTTTAACAAGAGGCTATTAGACTACTTTGAAGGATTGACGGAATACACTATTGACTCAAAAGGGTTAATGAATAGTCCCCAGTAATTTCTAGAAGCTGCCTGGTCATTAACAGTTCCTGGCACTTGTTTGAGTATATCAATTCTTACACCTTGCAACTAGCATGTAACCTTTAGGTTTCCTTTAAAGAGAACAAGCATCCAGTCGCCTGGGTGGCTCAGTTAGTGAAGCATCTGTCCGACTCTTGATTTTGGCTCAGGTCATGATCTCCGTGCTCAGTGTGGAGTCAGCTTGTCTCTCTCCCTCTGCTCCTCCCTTGGTGCATACACTCTCTCTCTCCCTTTCCCTCTCCAATCAATCAGTCAATCAATTAATCAATTCTTAAATAAAAAATAAAGAGAACAAGCTTTGAAACTTGACACCTCTAGTCCCATGTATTCATGTAACCTACATAACCTCAGCAGTATGCAAATATTAGACTCTGGAAGGGTTACTTTTTCTTTTTCTTTCTTATTCCTTCTCTACCCTGACACACACACACACACACACACACACACACACACACACACTCACACTCACACACTCCACATTCATGGACCACAGCTCATCTGGCAGGTGATGGGATCAAGTGGTTCTCATGATCAGATGGGATGTTCGGTGAGGGGATGATCTGGTCATGTGGTAGACCTGAATAAACTATCAAAGAAAAATATAAGTCTGCGTAAAAACATTGTTGAACATAAACATAATGGTGAAACCTCAATTTTGATTTCTTTTTTTAAAGATTTATTTATTTTATTTTATTTGACAGATGGAGATCACAAGTAGGCAGAGAGGCAGGCAGAGAGAGAGGAAGGAAAGTAGGCTCCCCATGGGGTAGAGAGCCTGATGCCGGGCTCAATCCCAGGACCCTGGGATCATGACCTGAGCTGAAGGCAGAGGCTTTAATCCACTGAGCCACCCAGGCGCCCCCCTCAATTTTGAGGTGCTTGAACTTTTTGAGTGCTTAAACAGTCTTCAAAACTGAAAGCCCATTACAGCTGGAAAATGAAATGTATGCACTGGGTTGTTCATCGATCACTCTATCTATCTACTACGTACAAATCTGCCCACCAAAATGGCTAAAATTAAGGAACTAACACCACCGAATGATGGTGAGAATGTGGAACACAGAAATTTTTTTGTGGGAGTATAGAAAAATACAACCAATTTAGAAAAAGGTCTAGCAGTTTCTTGTGAAACTAGAAACATTTACCTACCTATAACCCAATTCTCTTTTTTTCGCAAGAGCAGTGAAAACATGCCCAAACAGCAACTGTATAAAATTGTTCAGAGCAACTATATTTACAACAGCCAAAGCCCAGAAATAACTTGTGTGTCCATCAGCAGGAGAATGGATAAACTGTAAGATATTCGCCCAGTGGAATACTATTCAGCAATCTATTGCTACAAGCAACAAATGGATGGATCTAAAAAACAAGTTATAGCAAACAAAGAAGCCAGTGTACACACTGCATGATTCCACTTACTTGAAGGTCTACAAGAGGCAAGAAAGTATCTATAATGGAAAAAATCTGAACAGTGGTTGCCCCTAAGTGATAGAGGCAGACATTTATTGGTGGGGCCATGAAGGAACTTTCTGAAATGATGGTAAAATTCTGTATCATGATGGGATTTGGATTTGCACAGGTATATTCATATGTCAACACTTAAGGCTGGTCTATTTCCTTGTATGTAAACTTTCCTTCAAAAAAATCAAATATTGAATACTAATTAATGATAGGCATGCTGCTGAATTTGGAGCAAAGGGCAGTGATATTTGAAATGTACTTTATAATGCATCAAAGCAGAAGACAGATAAACGGATGGATTGATAGGTAATAAAGCAAGTACAATAAAATGGTGATTATAGAATCTAAGTGGTGAGTATTGGTATTCACTGTAAAATTCTTTCTATTCTTTTGCATGGCTAAACATTTTCAGGAAATAAACTGGAAAAACAATCTGTTATAGTCCCATAATAGTATCATTTAAAAATTTATTTTCTGGATCATTGTATAAGCAAAGAAGAATGTAGACAGTTTTGGGTTTTTTTTTTTTTTAAGAGTGAAAAAGATTAAACTTCTGCAAGTAAATTCAAATACCAAATAAATACTGGTATTTCACACTTACTTCAGAACGAATAAAGCCCTCGCTTGATGCCCTAAGGAGAACAAGGCCATCTCATTACGCTCTACGGATCCAAACATACCTGGAGAACTGTCTTACAAATAACCACATCCTTCCCCTCCGCCAACTCTCCAAATTGTTGGGTCCTAACAAGTTTCTCTTATTATGTAAACTGTCTGCCAAATACTAATGGGCTCTGAATACAAGCCAGAAGATTCCCCCAAGCCCAGCTGGGTGTAACCCCAAATCCCACCCTGCTCCACAGGACCTCCCCCAAGAGCTCAGGAGTTACTTGTGGGAGCTTCTTATCGCTTCTACGCATCTGGACCCCACACAACACGAGGCGCAGAGCTTGGCCCTCAGGAGCTGCTCAGTAAATAACAGTTCACGGTTGCTTTCCATCATTCAAAAGCAAAGCAGAGACCACACAAGGGCGCAGATTTGTCTTTCTTCATAAAAACAGCCCATTAAGAGGCCCTTATTTACACTGGTAAAAGGCCGTAGGATCAAAATTGTGGGATGTTATGATGTAATCCGCCAACTCTTACGACAGCAGCACTGCCCAAGGATGCAGGGCGGGTTGCCTTGCGTCACACAGGGGACTCTGCCACTTACTGTGGGATTTAGGGAAAATGGTTTAACTTCTTTGCTTCTCATTATCTCACTCTTCTATGAAATGAGACTGATATTTACACCTCACAGGAGTGACATGAAGATTAAGGACGATAATCCATCAGGGTACAAAACAGCATCATGTCTGAAAGGTAATGAGTACCCCGTGCACGTTAGCTCGTCGTTATTTGTACTCTTCATGTCTCTGTGAATGAAGCAGAGAGTGCCTGCCACGATCATACTGATTTAACATTAAACATATCAAAGATACCATTAATAGTTACCATTCAGTGCATTCACTAAATCACAGTGATCGAACTGAATTGCAGTTTCAAGTTCTCAGGGTCGAACTACAAAAACGCAGGGCTGCTTCAAACGGAGCATTTGGTATCCCATAAGCTGTCCTAGGATCTCCTTGCATATGAGACTTTGTTGGACTTGCAATTAGTAACTAGTAACTAACAGGTGCCCTGAGTGATTGACTTGCAACTAGTAACTAAGTAACTAACAGATGCCCTGAGTGATGTCCTCATGCTTATGCTCTCTAAAATTAAACTTCCTGCGTCCCACTGTGGATAAATCCTTAAAGTACCTGGAAATACACATCACAACTTATAGGTGGACTTTTAGTCAGACAAGTGTTACCAGGTTTCATCTTACTCAAGGGATTCTTACCCAGTTACATAAAAAAGTCCCTTAGCAATACCTTCTTAATTTATTTTTCCAGTTTCCTTCTAACTGGATTGTAAAACATCAGAGGGTAAGGATTTAATCAAGCTTACCCCCAAATCAGGTGTTCCCCTCCACACCACCCTTTTTGTCTAGGAGGGTCTTCCTACAGTACATGCTCTGTATTTAGGGTTGTAAGAGCGTCAACAGGAGCACAGCCAGAGGTGGAGGGAAGGGAAGGAGAGGCTATACCGTGGTCCCCCCGGGGTGACGAATGGAACATTCCAGCTGGAGAAGATGATTTAAGCTGGTGAAGCACAGGTGCAAAGGTTGGAACAGGCACATGAGGAAAGGCAGGAAAGCTGTCAAGGCCAGACTTAGTAATTTAGCCTTCATACTTCGGGCAACAGCAAAGTATTAAATGTTGTTCTGCAGAACAAAATGGCATTTGAAGAGGGACCCCGTGGACAGAAGTTAGGCTGAAAGAACAGATTAAAACAGGAAGAGAAAAAGACAGGATGCTTTCAACAAGTGCCTTACGAGAGCGAGGGATACGTGATCATGAAGTGAGGAGAAATGAGTGAATGACTGTTTAGGAGATCTAACAGGAAGACAAAGTCTTCTTTGGTCTTAGAGTAACTGAGTGACTCTCTCCTTTTCTCCATTCTGTACTTACCTTTTGACCAAAGCCCTGAACTCGAGAAGACCAAGCTTCTCTCGGTTCTGAAGTTCAGTTCCTGGGGTGAAGACTTAAGCCGGAACATTTCATTCTTCTTCTTCTCCCAGCCCCTAGGGTTTGAATCCCACAGCTCTGCACTCAACCACCAAAGTCCCCATCAGCTGCTCTTCTAGGACCTGCTCGAATGGCTCACAAGTCATGTAGCTCCCCTCTCTGAGCTACACTGAGCTTAACTCTTTGCTCCCAGCAAGACAGAAACTGCAGGAGATCAAGTGGTTTTGCTCTTCCTGTGATGCCCAACAGGTGCTCTGTCCAGGTGTTTCACCCAATTCTCCCTCTGCCTGCCTTGGGGCCTGGGGCCCGGAATGGGTGGGGTTCATCAGCCTCCAGAGGCACAGGTATCAAAGAGCTGAGCCCCTGAGACAACACCTGGGAGGCTATTCCAAGTTGGGGGGCAGCATCCTTTTATTATGTAAAGGCACTGGGGCGGCCTACAGTGACATTCAAGGACAAGGTTCTTTCTTTTCTTTTTTATTTCCCAAAGAATTTACTTATTTATTTGACAGAGAGAGAACACAAGTAGGCAGTGAGGCAGGCAGAGAGAGAGAGGAGGAAGCAGGCTCCGCGCTGAGCAGAGAGCCCGACACGGGGCTCGATCCTAGGACCCTGGGATCATGACCTGAGCCGAAGTCAGTGGCTTAACCCACTGAGCCACCCAGGCACCCAAGGACAAGGTTCTTTTACCTTGTTTAGTTACCAAGAGATAAGTTTCAACAAAAATTAGACCAAAGTTTAAAAGCAACCAAGATTTCTGGAGCACCTAGGTGACTGAATTGGTTAAATGTCTGACTCTTTTTAATATTTTTTAAACATTTATTCATTTGAGAGAGAGAGAGCATGTGTGTGTTCACACAAGTGCAAGTAGAGGGAGGGGCAGAGGGGGAAGGAGAGGAAAAATAATCCTAAGTACACTTTTTGGGCTCAATCTCACAACCCTGAGATCATGAACTGAGCTGAAACCAAGAGTCGGATGTTCAACCGAGTGAGCCACCCAGGTGTCCCTAAGTGACTGACTACTGATTTTGGGTCAGGTCATGATCTCAGGGTCATGAGACTGAGCCCCATGTCAGGCTCCACAGAATTTCTCTCCCTCACCCTCTGCCCCTCCCCTGCTCACTCACATTCATATACTCTTTTTCTCAAAAAAAAAAAAAAAAGAAAGAAAGAAAGAAAGAAAAAGAGCAAGAAAGATTTTTCGAGGTGGCTTTCGGCAGGGGTTTGGGAGGTTCTGTATTCTCCCTGCAGATATGGCTAATCCCAACTCTAGAAGAAACACAGAAGATCTGATGTGCTCTGCTTACGAATAAATCACAGCCTTCTGAGTTCATCTGGGAGAGAACAATGTTTGGTGATAGTGGTGGGGGAGGTCCTTGACACACTTGCCAAGGATCCTCAGCATGGCTCCAATCTGGCAGGATTTTGTTCAAAAGATGCAAAAACTCCATGCGTTTCTCTAAATGTTATCTTCGGTAGCTTTGGTTCCCCAAAATGGTCCACCGTCACTGTACCATTACCCTGACTGCTTGGGTGCCCATTTCTTTTTACACTCCTTGGGGGTCAGTATCTATATCCGTTTCCTATTGCTACTATAACAAATACCACCACTCAGTGGCTTAAGACTGGGCTACAGTGAAGATGTCAGCAACATAGCATTCCTTCTGGAGGCTCTGAGGGAGAAGCCATTTCCTTGCATTTTCCAGCTTCCAAAGGCTGCCTGCATTCCTTGGAACATGGCCCTTCCTCAACCCCACAGCAAGCAGTGAGGTATCTTCATTGTCTCTCTCACACTGGCCCTCTCTTTCCATGGTCATGTCTCCATCTTAGACTCTGATCTTCCCATCTCGCTCTTGTAAGATTCCTTGTGATTATATTGGATCTACATGGGATAATCTAGAGTACTCGTCCCATCTGAAGATCCTTCCTTAGCTCTGTAAAGTCCCTCTTGCCATTTAACTAATATATTCACAGGTACCAGGGTTCAGGACACGGACATCTCCAGGGGCCCTTCTTCTACCTTCCACAGGGTCTGTGTGGTAAGAAAGTGCCATAAGCTCAGGTCACCTTAATTCTCTGGGCCTGAGTTTCCTTGTCTCCAGAACAAGGAGGATAAACTTGACCTTAATGTTCCTTCTGTGTTACATAAATGTATCTATCTTGATCTAAAGACATCTACATAAGTGTGCCATGTAAATACACCCGTAACACTACCAACCATGTGAACTAGAAGGTGGAGAAAGGATCTAAGGAGATACCCTGGTTTTGAGTCTAGTTAGTAGAGGACTTCGGGTGTGCTGGGTTGGAGGAGGTTGAAAGATGAGCTGGAGGCAGAGAGCACTGAAAGGGAAAGGTTTAGTATTGTGTTGGAGGAAAAGGAACAGAGCTAAGACATCATGTCAAGGCAAGAGAGAAAAAAAATGGGGTCATCCACATAAAAAGATTTCATTACTAGAATCTGTGTGGATTAGTAGGTTCTGTAAGTGAAAGAAATAAAAAGGAGCAAATGTTTGCACACTGATTTGAATCCGAGAGGAAGAGGAGCTGGTGAATAAATCATTTAAAATAGAGGCTTGACCAGAGGAAGGTAGAATCACCTAAAATATGTTGACTCAACTGTTTGCTCTTAGGGAACTTTTTATGAAGCCTTTCTAGAGTCATGAATTGCCTCAAATTTTGCCTATTTACAAGTCTAATTTTATGAAAACAGTTCTTAACACAGGGCATACTATTGGGTCACACTGTAGAATTTCTTCAAAAATAATTATTTTATACAATTAACTGGTCTATTTAGAGTGCTGAAACTTAATTTTAAAAATGCATTTCTGAATGCCAGACTGGCTCAGCTGGGGGAGCATGCGACCCTTGAGCTCAGAATTGTGGGCTCAAGCCCCACATTTGGTGTAGAAATCTTTTTTTAAAGAAACTTAAAAAAAAATTTTTTTAATACATTCAGTTCCATGTTTAGTGGAACTGAATAGCTTGGCCAGGACTAAAGTCTTTAAAAGCCCTTAAATTATATTCAGTTAAATCAAATGAAAATGACTTATTTACAATTATTTCTTTGTTACTCGATAAAACTATAAAAGCATCATGAAAGTATGTGATAATTTCCATTAGATATGTTTCACAAAAAGTATAGGAGGTAGGTGTTATCACATGACACTTTCTTCCATCTAGATTTCTGAAAAATTTTTAAACAAGTTTTCCTTCAGTATTATTATACATGTCTGTGTTATGTCCAACTTATTTCCTTGGGTTTTTTTTTTAGCATGTAGTATTTACTAGAATTACTAAATTAGTATTTCTCAACAATAAAAATGTACAGCTAGATCTACAGAGATATCAGTAATTTCTTTAGAAAGAAGAGTTGAGTAAAGCTTAAGAAGTACTTTCATTTGCAAGTTATTAGTTTAGCTATTACAACAGTTTCCTTTTCTTGGCTAGAATGTTAAGCAAATAAGCTGTAAATTACAAAACGTTTTAGGAAAAGTACAAATAGGATACAAAAATAATTCATTAAAGTCATTTCAAAGTCCCTGCCAGAAACTACCTAGATACTGCTGTGGCTTTTGCAGAGTTCCCACACCTGGTACACAATAAAGCCCGGTGACCTCAGCCAGTCCAAGTGCTACAGTTTCCCAGGATGTGAATTTTATTTAGATGTTATGTTCTTAACATAGTGTCACCGTAAGTCATGCTTGTCTGATGATCCTCCTGATACATACATCGCTCATGGTCTTTCAACTGATCATGGTGTTCTAATAACTGAAATTTGAATTTGGCAAAGAATAGATCTCTTGAAGAGAAGAAAGAAAACCAACGATTCAGCTCAAATGTTATGACAGATTGTAGCTTTTTGGAGATGAGCATGAAGTTAGCACATCATTGCAAAATACCTTACTATTAGATAATGAGCAGCAAACTAAAGATCATACAATTTAAGTCTGAGCATGAAGTCCTTAACCTAGCTCTGACCTTTCTTTTGGCATGTAGACACAGTGTTGGGCTTCAAAACTACGTTCCCTATGGAGCACATCTGCACAGCCTACTGCCGCTTCCAGGAGAGCCCCTCTACGAAGCCATGTTAATGCACAGTTGTCTGAGAGGTGAAGAAAGTAAAACTTAGCTGGTACTTCTGAGTAACAGTTGCTTTTCTCCTCAGAAAAAAAAGTAGATATGATAAATGCTTTAGAGAAACTTAGAGGAAAACACTTCATAAAAGCCCGTTATCGTGTTCCAGAGCTAATTCAAATCCATGATCGGCAAAGCAAAACTTCACTTGGACAACTGTTGCCTATGAAATCCTTTTGCTGGGTCAAAGCAGCTACAGGAAGAAGAATCTTAAGTCAAACCTTAAGTTTTATCTTGAAGATATAAAGGGCATAGTAATGCTAAGAAATGTTGCAGATGTTCATTTCCTTAGATGAAGTGACAAAGACTTGTTTAATAAAGACGGCGTCATTTAGTTTCAGGGATCTAACTGTAATACTACAGTAGACAGTATCTATCTATGGGCTCCAGGTTTCTAAGTAATTTTTCCTAAGCCATTTCTAAACTCTGTTGGTGTGAGCTTGGTATGAGTACAAGGCATGTTCAAAGCATTATTCAAGGAACCATTTCTACAACAGAAGCAAAACTTACTAATTAGGTTTTAGGGAGAGTAAAGGTAAAGATTGAAGTTTTCCTCTAAACAGTGCGTTATGTTGCACTATTATGTGAGCAGTAGCTGTCTTCAATCCTTGACTCATTCAGCACTACCTGAGCACCAACTACATACGAAACAGACTCCAACCTGCTGGGGAACTGCAGAGTGAAATCAGATGTAGCATTTTCCCTCCCCCTGTATGGGATGGGGGAGAGAAGAGGTGAATTAGAAACAATGTTTTAAGTTGAGTGTCAAGATGGTTTGAGGAAAACAGATGGGGGAAGGTGATCTTCCAACATCAAAGGAGCAACTGTCCACTGTCTTAAAAATGGTCCTAGCTCAGGGCTGCATGGCACAGTTGATTAAGTGACTGACTCTCGATTTCAGCTCAGGTAGTGATCTCTGGGTCATGAGATCGAGCCCCTTGTGGGGACTGTGACAGCCCCGCCTGGCCCTCAGTGGGGAATCTGCTTAAGATTCTCCTCTCCCTCTGCCCCTTCCCCCAGCTCTGCACAGTCTTTCTCTTTAAAATAAATAAATCTTTTTTTTTTTTTAAAGATTTTATTTATTCATTTGTCATAGAGAGAGAAGCGAGAGCAAGTACAGGCAGACAGAGTGGCAGGCAGAGGCAGAGGGAGAAGCAGGCTCCCCGCCAAGCAAGGAGCCCGATGTGGGACTCGATCCCAGGACGCCGGGATCATGACCTGAGCCGAAGGCAGCCGCTTAACCAACTGAGCCACCCAGGCGTCCCTAAAATAAATAAATCTTAAAAGAAAAAAAAAAAAAAAAGGTCTTGGCCCAAAACCTAGATGACTGATAGTGAGGCTGTGACTTCTGGTGGAGCTCCTGGGCTCAATACTTTAAGAAGCAGTCCTACCGGGTCAAGGCAGTAATCCTGGGGGAAAAACATTCCAAAACACTTGGTCTTACACTCAAACCGTACCATATACTAAGGCACTCCAAACCATAGTATAAATACCCCACTGGTTGACCATTTCTCACCCACTTCAAAGAATATTCCATTTCTGGCAGTTTAGTTATGCAATCTGATTTTTAGCAGTAAGACTTCTGTAAAGTTTGGTCTTCAACCGTTTTAAACCTAGCAGGTTTCGTTCATGACTTTTTTTTTCATTTGAGGCCATGCCTTCCACTATTTTATAAGGGCATGAACTTAATGTTTCTATATATTCTGATTTCAAGTGCAAAACACTCACCACGTTCTTTGGAATTAATAGCCTCATTGAAACACAAATATCATATTCATTAAAATAGCTGATTCCAAGAGCAGTAGGGTATTAATGAAAGAGACTATAATTCTACACCGATGATCTAATGTTCTAAACATTCATTTCCTACTGAAGAGACATATGGGTCTTTTTGTACCTTGCCAATGTCCCCCTTTCCACAATATACATTACTAAATTTATACACAGTTCATAACAGTCCTATTATATCACAGCTATAGAAAAAAAACAATGATGAAAGAGACACCAGCAAATGATCCAGCAAGGGACGAATAGGCAAACCTTTAATTCAACATGTAGGTAACAAACTAAACCCAGCTGTGGATAGGTAGGACCTTCTTTGCCTGTCACAACATCATGAGTGGAAGTCCACCCAGGGTTCTCTGCCCCTGGACAATATTTGAATATTTGCTACAAGGGAAGGAGGTAAGCATGAAGAAAAGGGGGTAAGTCAGGGTTTCTGCAAGAGGATGGTGACCGCTTGGATGAGGTGCTCCTGGTTCATTCCATCCACATGGTAGACCTTACAAGCCTCACACCTTCCTACCAGGAAATGACATGGGCAAGGAGGCCGGGGGTGGGGGTCTACAGAGCTGTAGGGACACTCTCTCCAGAGCCCAGAGAGGCCCCAGGAAGGCCCAGCAGCGGTGTCCGGGGTGACCGCATCTGCTCATCTGCTCCGGCCTCACTCACCCTTTTGAAAAGACAGGCAACACAGAAGCACTCAATTTTGCAAAGGAAGCTTCGGGGTCCCCCCCTCCAAATAAATTCTTATTTTAAAAACAAAAGACAGGCTTGTGGCCATCACTCCCAGGTCTGGAAAGCAGATTTGCAGAGGCCAAAGATTAGACAAAAGGCATGCGCTGGCGACATACAAACCTAGAAATGATTTTTTTTTTTTTTTAAGTGATTAAGGCCTCCCAGTTCTAATTTTGTCTACCCTTTTGGGGATGATTCCTGGGGCGCTGAGCAAATCTCCTAAGGCCTGGAAAAGACGTCGGACAGGGAGGCGGATAAGACCCTGAAACTTTCCCAAACTGCGGCAGGCTGGTGGCGGGCAGCGGCCACAGACCTCGGGTCCCAGGGCGCGGAGGGCACTCCAGAGGCGGCGGCCACCTCCTCCACCGCCACAACAAAAGGGCCGAATTCAGCCTTCGTACTCGGGTGTCCAGGACCCAAGCCCCAAGGGGGATCGGACGGCGGCGACCCCGGGGCAGCCCCTCTCGCCGGGGCGAAGGAGAAGATGGAGCCTCGTGTCCGTGTCACGGCATAAAGGAAAAGACCTTTGGAGGCACGTAGACGAGTCCCCCAAAGCAGCAACAGCTGGTGCCACCCGCGCGCCCCTCTGGCCTCGGCCTCGGACCCCGCCGGAGCCTCTGCCCGGAGCACCTCGGCGTCCCCCGGCGGCGCCGCCCCCTCGGGAGCGAGGCGCGGGGGCTGCAGGCCCGGCGGCTGAGGCTGCGGCTGGGGCTCCGGCAGCTCGCCGACACAATGCGGCCCGAGAGCCTCCCCGCCCGCCGCCGCCACTGCGGCAGGCCCGTGGCCGACACAAAAGCCCACCGGCCGCCGGCCCTCGCGCCTCCCCGGCCCCGCCACCGCGCACCGACCTTGGGCTCCGGCGCCGGGCTCCCGCAGCGTCTTGGTCTCCGCCTTCCAGACGTTGCAGCCCAGCAGGCAGAAGAGGAGCGCCGCGGACCTGCTCATCTCCGCGCCGCAGGGCCCCGGGCGGCTCGGGCTCGCCGACCACCGGGACGGAGCGGCGCGTCAGGGGCGGCCGGGCGCCGCGCCTCCCTCCATGTCGCCTGGCTCCGCGCGCGCCGGGCCCGCCGCCCGATTGGCCGCGCCCCCGCCCGGCGCGGCGCCGGGCTCCGCAGCCCACGGCCGCTCCCTCCTCCGCGCACCCCGGTGGGTTTCCCCGAAGAGCCGCGGCGGCGGCACCGCCAACTCTTTAACCCCTTCGTGCCTCCCGCCCCGCCCGCGGGCGGCGCCCAGGCCCCGCCGTGGTGCCACCTGGCGGCCGCGGCACCGCGCATGGAGGGGGCCGCGCGCCCACGAGCCCCGCTCCAGCCCGCGCAGCGACGCCCCCTCACCTCCGCCCGCGCGCCCTCGAGCCTCCCCAAGGACCTCGAGCGCGACCTTTGGCTCCAAGACAGTCTCAGCACCAACCGTCCACCCCCACCCCTCCGCGAGCCCCCTCTATTTTGTAGAAAACAAAACACCTGCTTTTCTGCGCGGAGGACTTCGCACCTGTTCACGCAGGGTCCTCAAGACGCCATTTATGTCTCCGGGCGTGGCCTGCCTCAGTTTCCTCGGTATAAAGCAACCTGCAGCTACTCAGGTCTGCCTATGTTCCCCAAGGTTGACCTGACACCCAGTGTTAAAGGTCCGCGGAAACAGAATCCCTATGCCTGTATAAAATGTAGTAGGTCCTCTGTGCCTAAGCGCTGACAGATGAAGGGCTCTACATAGAATGGTGCTTGGCTATTTCTAGAAGGTTAGGGTAGGGAAGAAATTACTTTTACATATATTGAGGGCCTAGGTACCCCCCTTTTTTTAACGTTTGTCTTCACAATATATGATTCAAGAGATGGGTGGTGGTATCCCCATTTACAGATGAGAAAAAAGAGGCTAAGGAGGGTTAAGAATATGTCCAAAGTACATAGCTGGTCAGTGGCAGAGCCAAGGCTAAAGAAAATAATCAGTCTGGCCCTAAGGTTAATGCTCTTCACAAAATCCTTGCTTAGGTACACCCATCTCATCCTGCCTCAGTTTCCCTTCTTCAAATGGCTCCTGTCTATATGTCTTCCTCCATACAACCTTCTTGTTCCCCTCACTCTGGCCACCCCATCTCCCAACAAGCACTGCAGTGACCTTCGGACCTCTGTGCAGCACCCAGGCTCTAAGGAGATCCACACCAATCTCATTGTCTTCCCGGTGCTGCCTCTAGAACCCCAGGCCAGAGGAGGGTTATTTCTGTAATTTTATTAATTGGGCATTAAGGCAGGGCAGGCAGTGTACCAAAAAGAGAATGAAGGATGGCACTTGCCCAGTTGGCTTATGATAGACAAATCATTGTGAGACACAATAAAAACCAGGAGGTGGAGGAGACCATATGGGTTTTATTGTCACCCTCAGGACCAATGCTACAATTAGTGTAAATTGTGCACCTGCACAGGGTGGCAGGTAGTCAGAAGGCGGAAGGAAAACCCACAATTAAGGACTGCCTGATCCCTGATCCCTCCTCCTTCTGACTCCCAGAGTCAAAGCCTTAGGGCTGTTCCAGGGTCCACCTCAGAGCCAGAGCAGGAAAGCGAATGGAATGACAGTGCAGCTAAACCCTCAACCCCAGCTGAGTCACCAGCCTGCAGGAGCACAGAGTCCAAGCAACTAGATTGCTGGGTAGAGCATGACTCCATGGAGGAGGGCAGTCCTGAAGTTTTCAAGTCACTTCCTGGGTAGTGGGCTGCTTCCTAAAAGATGTAGCATTAAGCCCCATTCTAGAGTTGAAACTTCTCACTTCAAATATCTCGAGGATGTGCCTCGGTCAGGGATGTTGGGGATGTTGGCTCTGAGAAAGAGAACCAGCCTGAGCCAAAAACAAACAAGCTAAGCACATTAACCAGGCTGATTATTGGATCACCTGGGACTCCTAAAAATTGTGAGAGCTGAAGTCTCAAAAAGGAATGAAGGAAACGATTATTGGGGGGGGGGTGGATTCCTTATATATGCCACTCTCACTTAAAACAACTTCCTTGGGTAGTATTAGGATTCCCAAATTATAGATGAACAAACAAGTTCAGTGACAATTTGCTCAAAGTATCCAGGTCTGATGACAGCGAACTCAAATTCCCTGTAAAACTGTTACCTCCAAGAATGAATTTCATGCAGATAATTCAAGTTACCTCTTGCTGTGTCCAAATTAAAACCTGTTCTAATATCCGTAATGTCTGAATCTAGTTAATGATATCCAGTAAATAATATGGTGCCAGTGTTGATCTCCTGGTTCGGTAATGTACTATAGTTACATAAAATGTTACAATTGGTTTGCCAGGGGCGCCTGGGTGGCTCAGTGGGTTAAGCCTCTGCCTTCAGCTTGGTTTATGATCCCAGGGTCCTGGGATCGAGCCCCATGTCGGGCTCTCTGCTCGGCAGGGAACCTGCTTCCTTATTTCTCTCTGCCTGCCTCTCTGCCTACTTGTGATCTCTCTCCCTCTGTCAAATAAATAAATAAAATCTTAAAAAAAAAAAAAAAACACCAATTGGTTGGCCAGGGGTGGGGCTTGGTGCAGGGTGTAACTGGACCTGTCTGTAGTATTTTCATATTTTCTTGTGAGTAATAATTATTACAAAATTATAAGTTAAAACACCTGTACCATACGATTTTTTCCCCTAAGCTTTATTATTTCCTCAAAACACTGGGGTTTGTGATCCTAGTGTAGAACAGAATTTTTAAGAGTGGGAGGAATCTTGGGGCGCCTGGGTGGCTCAGTGGGTTAAGCCTCTGCCTTCGGCTCGGGTCATGATCTCAGGATCCTGGGATCAAGTCCCGCATCGGGCTCCCTGCTCAGCAGGGAGCCTGCTTCCCCCTCTCCCTCTGCTGCTCCCCCGACTTGTGCTTTCTCTCCTTCTCTCACTCTCTGTCAAATAAATAAATTCTTAAAAAAAATAAAAGAGTGGGAGAAGTCTTAGTAAACACTAAATGGTTAGTCAAGTCAAGCTGGGTCACATTCATGACTGTGGCTGCTCAGGTATGATGGATGATATTATTGTGTAAGATTTCTGTAGATGACATAGCGCTTTAGGAGTTTATGTACCTTTAGAGCAAAATGGAGGCTTGAATAAATAGTTTCAGAAATACCACCACCGATCCACTTTGGGAAACACAAAGAAGTTATTTTGCACAGTGTACCCAGTAAGCCTGTTTCAAACCCCCATTACTTGGATGTTTTCAGTTACTTGGGTGGGAGGCTAAGAGCACAAATTCTGCTAAATCACATAAATAACCATACTTACATATCATCTTCCCAGAATTATGCAAGAGTTAATAATCACAATTTTTTGCTACTGGACTAAAAGAATATGGTTTACCTTTCCTCGTTTTCTAATAATCAGAGTCCAACTCAGTAACTGTGGGGGAAAAAAAATCAGTGCTTGAGAGGGAGTGTTTGCAGAACAATGGGAATTAGAAGTGTTCTTTTCCTTCTAGAACTTTCCTGGTTGCTCTTATTAAAATCTCACATTGTTTGAGTAAAGATGAATTACAACTGTACTTATTTGAAATTGCTTAGAAGTTGCCTGACTGCAGCATTTGATTTCAATTTTTCCAGTCCTCTGCCAAAAAGCAGTGATGCTATATACAGAACTTTTCCTGTCTGAATTTTCCAGAGACCTTGATTTCAGAGGCTCTGTGTCAAGGTTTCCTAGCCCAAGATTATTTATTCTATTGAAATCTTTCCTGATGTTGGTGCCCATGCAGTGGAATTTTAATTGTCTGAGTTTACTTCAAGAGGCATTCTCCTACCTTCTCCCTTGTCTCCTCCTACTCATTCCCCCCACCTCACCCCCAACATCTGCCCCGAGTAAGAAGCTGCTTGTGAACAACACTGATTATGAGGTTTGCACAGATCAGGAAGTGTGTCATGGACATTCCTACTTCTGCTTGCTGATGCTTTTATTAAAGTTAGATAAAATGTAGCCATAGGTAGAAATTGCAAGCTCTCAGCATGTTTTTCAGAAGCTGTTTGCCATCCATCTGAACAAGAAAAATGTAGAAAAATGAAGGAAAGTAAACAGAAAACTTCCAAAAAAAAAAAAAAAAAAAGAGAGAGGGAGAGAGAGAGAGAATGAGAGAGAACATAAAAATCAGCTTAAACTCTCAACTTTTCTGTTTGTGAAATCCTGAGTGAAAACCAATGGTTTTCTTAAAAAAGGGAAGAGGAGGGGGAAAAAAAATTAAGTTATTCCTCCATAGTCTTTCAAAGGTCTGGTTTTGTGTCCAAATAGGAGTCCTTGGTTTCAAAATGGATTCTGTGTCTCAAATGTCTATTTTAAGTCAGTGGCATTTCTCACTCAGTGTTCTAAATTCTGATTGTTAACCCCTCTGCCCAGTAATGTGTATGAACGCAGGGCAAATAGTTCCACTGTAAATATGCCTGAGCCCTATTTATACTTTTTGCTGAAGGAATATTTATTCCTGAGTGTAAGGGGGTAGACACAGAGAGAGGGAGAAGCAGACTCCCTGAGCACGGGGCCTGGTGTGGGGCTTGATCCTAGGAGGTCCCTTAACATGTCCTCATTTTAAAAATTCTTTTATCTTTTTGTTTTTTGGCTTGGATGACTTCTGCTGCCCTGTCCTGTAGATCACTGATCTGTTCATCTACAGCTTTTGATCTGCTGTTGATTCCCTCTGGTGTATTTTTCATTTCAAGTTATTGTATTTTTCAGCTCTGATTGGTTCTTCTTTATATTTTCTTTTGATACCAGTTAGAGTTCCCACTGAATCCATCCATTTAATATAATATTGAGGTATGTGCCCTCTATCCCTACACTTTGAAGATTTTTGATCAGGAAGGGATGCTGAACTTTGTCAAATGCTTTTTCAGCACCTATTGAGAGTATCATATGGTTCTTGTTCTTTCTTTTATTAATGTGTTGTATCACACTGATTGATTTGCAGATGTTGAACCAACCTTGCAGCCCTGGAATAAATCCCACCTGGTCGTGGTGAATAATCCTTTTAATGTACTGTTGAATCCTATTGGCTAGTATTTTGGTGAGAATTTTCGCATCTGTGTTCATCAAGGATATTGGTCTGTAGTTCCCTTTTTTGATGGGATCCTTGTCTGTTTTGGGGATCAAGGTGATGCTGGCCTCATAAAATGAGTTTGGAAGTTTTCCTCCCATTTCTATTTTTTGGAACAGTTTCAGGAGAATAGGAATTATTTCTTCTTTAAATGTTTGGTAGAATTCCCCCGGGAAGCCGTCTGGCCCTGGGCTTTTGTTTGTTCGGAGATTTTTGTTTCAATCTCCTTACTGGTTATGGGTCTGTTCAGGTTTTCTATTTCTTCCTGGTTCAGTTGTGGTAGTTTGTATGTCTCTGGGAATGCATGCATTTCTTCCAGATTGTCAAATTTGTTGGCATAGAGTTGCTCATAGTATGTTCTTATAATTGTCTGTATTTCTTTGGTGTTAGCTGTGATCTCTCCTCTTTCATTCATGATTCTATTTATTTGGGTCCTTTCTCTTTTCTTTTTGATAATTCTGGCCAGGGGTTTATCAATTTTATTTATTCTTTCAAAGAACCAACTACTAGTTTCGTTGATTTGTTCTATTGTTTTTTTGGTTTCTATTTCATTGATTTCTGCTCTGATCTTTGTGATTTCTCTTCTCCTGCTGGGTTTAGGCTTTCTTTGTTGTTCTTTCTCCATTCCTTCAGGTGTAGGGTTAGGTTGTATACTTGAGACCTTTCTTGTTTCTTGAGAAAGGCTTGTACTGCTATATATTTTCCTCTCAGGACTGGCTTTGTTGTGTCCCACAGATTTTGAACCGTTGTGTTTTCATTATCATTTGTTTCCATGAATTTTTTGAATTCTTCTTTAATTTCCTGGTTGACCCATTCATTTTTTTTTAAAGATTTTATTTATTTATTTGACAGAGAGAGAGAGATCACAAGTAGGCAGAGACAGAGGTAGAGAGAGAGAAAGGGAAGCAGGCTCCCTGCCCAGCAGAGATCCCGATATGTGGCTCGATCCCAGGACCCGGGGATCATGCCCTGAGCCGAAGGTAGAGGCTTTAACCCACTGAGCTACCCAGGTGCCCCTGACCCATTCATTCTTTAGAAGGATACTGTTTAGTCTTCATGTATTTGGGTGCTTTCCAAATTTCCTCTTATGATTGAGTTCTAGCTTCAGAGCATTGTGGTCTGAAAGTATGCAGGGAATGATCCCAATCTTTTGATACCAGTTGAGACCTGATTTAGGACCGAGGATGTGATCTATTCTGGAGAATGTTCCATGTGCACTAGAGAAGAATGTGTATTCTGTTGCTTTGGGATACAATGTTCTGAATATATGTATGATGTCCATCTGGTCCAGTGTGTCATTTAAGGCTTTTACTTCCTTGTTGATATTTTGCTTGGATGATCTGTCCATTTCAGTGAGGGAAGTGTTAAAGTCCCCTACATTATTGTATTATTGTTGATGTGTTTCCTTGATTTTGTTATTAATTGGTTTATATAGTTGGCTGTTCCCACATTAGGGGCATAGATATTTAAAATTGTTAGATCTTCTTGTTGGACAGATCCTTTGAGTATGATATAGTGTCCTTCCTCATCTCTTATTATAGTCTTTGGTTTAAAATCTAATTGATCTAAGTATTGCCACCCCTGCTTTCTTCTGATGTCCATTAGCATGGTAAATTGTTTTGCACCTCCTCACTTTAAATCTGGAGGTGTCTTCGGGTCTAAAATGAGTTTCTTGTAGGCAACATATAGATGGGTTTTGTTTTTTATCCATTCTGATACCCTGTGTCTTTTGATTGGGGCATTTAGACCATTGACATTCAAGGTAACCACTGAGAGATATGAATTTAGTGCCATTGTATTGCCTGTAAGGTGACTGTTACTGTATATTGTCTCTGTTCCTTTCTGATCTACTACTTTTAGGCTCTCTCTTTGCTTAGAGGACCCTTTCAATATTTCCTGTAGAGCTGGTTTGGTGTTTGCAAATTCTTTCAGTTTTTGTTTGTCCTGGAAGCTTTTTATCTCTCCTTCTATTTTCAATGATAGCCTAGCTGGATATAGTATTCTTGGCTGCATGTTTTTCTCGTTTAGTGCTCTGAATATATCATGCCAGCTCTTTCTGGCCTGCCAGGTCTCTGTGGATAAGTCAGCTGCCCATCTAATATTTTTACCATTGTATGTTACAGACTTCTTTTCCTGGGCTGCTTTCACGATTTTCTCTTTGTCACTAAGACTTGTAGATTTTACTATTAGGTGATGGGGTGTGGACCTATTCTTGTTGGTTTTGAGGGGGGTTCTCTGCACCTCCTGGATTTTGATGCTTGTGTCCTTTGCCATATTAGGGAAATTCTCTCCAATAATTCTCTCCAATATACCTGCGGCTCCCATCTCTTTTTCTATTTCTTCTGGAATCCCAATTATTCTAATGTTGTTTTGTCTTATGATGTCACTTATCTCTCGAATTCTCCCCTCATGGTCCAGTAGCTGTCGGTCCCTCTTTTGCTCAGCTTCTTTATTCTCTGTCATTTGGTCTTCTATATCACTAATTCTTTCTTATGCCTCACTTATCCTAGCAGTGAGAGCCTCCATTTTTTATTACACCTCATTAATAGCTTTTTTGATTTCAACTTGGTTAGATTTTAGTTCTTTTATTTCTGCAGAAAGGGCTTTTATATCTCCCGAGAGGGCTTCTCTACTGTCTTCCATGCCTTTTTCAAGCCCGACTAGAACCTTGAGAATCATCATTCTGAACTCTAGATCTGACATATTACCAATGTCTGTATTAATTAGGTCCCTAGCCTTTGGTACTGCCTCTTGTTCCTTTTTTTTTTTTTTTTTTTTTTGGTGAATTTTTCTGCCTTGTCATTTTGTCCAGATAAGAGTATATGAAGGAGCAAGTAAAATACTAAAAGGGTGGCAAAGACCCCAGGAAAATACGCTTTAACCAAATCAGAAGAGATCCCAAAGTGTGGGGGGAGGGGGAGAAAGGGGATAAAAAGAGGTTCAGAAAAAAAAAATTAAAAAAAAGAATAAATAAAAAATATAAAAGAGAAAAAATATATATATTAGATAAACTAGATAAAAAACGTTAAAAAAAGAAAAGAAAAGTTAAAAAAATTTAGCAGCAGAAGAAAAATAATTGAAAAGGAAAAAAAAAGTTTAAATTAACTGCAAGACTAAAGAATCATGGGGAGAAAGCCATGAGTTCTGTGCTTTGCTTTCTCCTCCTCTGGAATTCCACAGCTCTCCTTGATATTGAATCTGCACTCCTTGGTAGGTGAACTTGGTCCTGGCTGGATTTCTTGTTGATCATCTGGGGGAGGGCCCTGTTGTAGTGATTCTCAAGTGTCTTTGCACCAGGCGGAATTGCACTGCCCTTACGAGGGGCCGGGCTGAGTAATCGCTCGGGTTTGCTCTTTCAGGAGCTTTTGTTCCCTGAGCGCTTTCCATAGAATTCCAGAAAACCAGAATAAAAATGGTGTTCTCCTGGTCTCTGGCCTGGAGGAGCCGAGAGCCCGGGATCCCACTCCTCAGTGTGCCCTCAGATAACAGCACCTAATTACTCCTGTCTCCCTGGCCTCTGGCTGCGCTCCGAACTCACAGAGCCTATGACCGGTTCAAGGTAACCCTGAGCTGAGAGCTCACTCCTCAGCTCTGTCTCTGTAGTCGGCTTCCCCGCTCTAACACCTGCAAGCTCTGCGACACTCAGACACCCCCGATCCTTCTGTGACCCTGCGGGACCTGAGGCCAAGCTGACCCCGTGTGGGCTTCACCCCGGTTTAGCCTCTGGAGTGATGTCCCTCAGCAGAACAGACTTTTAAAAGTCCTGATTTTGTGCTCCATTGCTCCGCTGCTTGTTGGGAGCCGGCCCCTCCCCCCGCAGTCTATCTTCCTGTCGCTTTGGATTCACTTCTCTGCCAGTCCTTTCAGAAAGTGGTTGATTTTCTGTTTCTAGAATTGCTGTTCTTCTCTTCAATCTCCCGTTGGATTTGTAGGTGTTTGCAATCTTTAGATAAGCTATCTAGTTGATCTCCTGTTACCTGAAGTAGTCTCAGCCTGCTACTTCTCCGCCATCTTGACTCCTCCGGAGCCTCCTTTTTTCTTTTTTTTTTTTATTGCATCTCCTTAATAACCTTTTGATTTCAACTTGGTAATATTTTTGTTCTTTTATTTCTGCAGAAAGGGATACTCCAGTGCCTTTTGTGCTTTGTTCAAGCCCAGCTAGTATTTTTATAATTGTTATTCCAAACTCTAATTCTGTCATCTTACTTATATCCATACTGAGTAGGTCCCTGACAGTCAGTAGTAGATTCTCTTATTTCAGGTGAGTTTTTCCATGTAGTCATTCTGTCTAGAGAAGAACAGAAAATGAGAGAACAGAATACTAAAATAACAACAACAACCCCAGAGAAATTTAATCTTAAGCCAATCAGAAGAGACCAGAAACCAAAATAAATAAATGAATAAGATAAAAATTTTAAAAGAGAAAGAATATAATCAGAGAGGTGATGAGAACAGAACAATACACTAGATTCTGGGTATATTTTGGTTTGTTTGCTAGAGGAAACTACACCCCAAAATTGTAAAGAATGAAAAAATACATATAATCAAAAATAATGTTAAACACTAAGAAAGGATAGAATGTAACTATAAAAATTGAAATTAAAAAAAAATTTAAAAACCCGAGTTGATAAAATGAGAAATTGGTTGAAATGGAAAAAGAAAAAGAAAATTAAACTAGAAAGATTAAGGAGCCATGAGTCCTGTATAGTATTTTCCCCCAGCACTAGAGTTTTGCAGTTCTCTGTGATTGGTTAAAGTTGATCCTAGCGCTAAGTTCTTGCTGATTTTCTGGGGGAGGAGACTTTGAGCTTTAGCTGATTCTCAGAGGTCTTTGCCCTGGTGGTATTGCACTGCTCTTGCCAGGGGGGCAGGCTAAGTAAGGGCTCCCAGATTCCTCTTTGTGGCTTTTGTTCCCTGACGGTTTTCCACACCACTTGAGAGGATTAGAATGAAAATGTGAGCCATCACATTGAGTCCATCCCTAGAGCTGAAAGCGGGCTCCCTCCACTCTTCAGTGTGCCCTCACAGAAAATCTGTCTATCACTCTTGTCTCCCTGGTTTCTGTATGTGCTCTCTGCATGCCCAACCTTTGAGCATTTTTATCTCAGCCATGCTACCCCCTTTGGAGTTCCCAACCCTCGCAGTCTCCTGTGGCATGCATTCATGCTGCTCCTCCGGGGACGGGGGAGGGAGGTCTTGCCCTGGCTTTTCTGTGTGTTGGGTCCCTACTCTAAGAGCAGTTACCCAGCAGGATGGGGTTTGTGGTTAACGGCAACACGGAGCTGAAAGCCCGCTCCTCTGCTCTTTGATTGCAGCTGGCTTCCCTGCTGAAACACCTGGGAACTCTCCCATACTCAGGCACCCCATTCTTTCTGTGACCCCGGGGATCCTGAGATCAGGCAGTTCTACCTAGGATTCTGACCTACTTCTCCACCTGAGTGCTTTTCAAGCAGGGATGTCTCTCACCAGATTAGACTTATAAAAGTTTCAGTTTGCACGCAACTGCTATATCACTTTCTGATAGGTGGTTTATGCACCCCACCCCACCAACAGTTTATCTTCCCATGTATCACCTTGGATTCACTTCTCCATGCCACACCTCCTCCTTGCAGAACATAGTCACTTTTCTATTTGTAGAATTATAACAGTTCTTTTCTTAGATCTCAGGTTGAGTTCACAGGTGTTCAGAATGATTTGAAAACTCTAGCTGAATTCCAGGAACTGGACAAAACTATGGTCCCCTATGCCTCTGCCATATTCCTCTTCTTCCAGAAATTTTGTATATTTAATAGACCAATATTAATTGTACTTTTTATCAGATTTATCTAAATAGCATTACATGTATTTCTTCTGTTACCTAAGATTAAAATAAATAGGAATTTATTTTATTTATGTGATTATCTTTCTATTTAAGCAATCTCTAACTTAGTTTCAGTCTCTAATAGTGGTTTTTTTAATATTAAACATTTTTTATTAATTTCTTTTCAGTGTAACAGAATTCATTGTTTATTCATCACACCTAGTACTCCATGCAATTTGTGCCCTCCACAATACCCACCACCTGGCTTCCCCAACCTCCCACCCCCAGTGCCTTCAAAACTGTCAAGATTGTTTTTCAGAGTCCATAGTCTCTCGTGGTTCATCTCCCCTTCCAATTTCCCTCAACTCCCTTTTCCTCTTGAGAGTCAATTATCATATGGTTTCACTTATTTGTGGAGCATAAATACATGGAGGACATAATAGTGTTATTTTAAGTTCACATTTCATAAGCTATATATAATTCCTACAGTAATGTCTCTTGTTTAACTTGAACATTATAAATAATATTTGACTAATTTCAGGTGCAGCAGGAGTTGGAAGAAACTATAACTAGAGCAGCAAAGGAAGGTATGTTGCCAAATTTCTGAATTAAGATGGTCATTGATTTCTGAAATAAACTATGAATACTAAATGGCATTGCTTTCCATTGTTTGGATAGTAGGTACTATGTTAAAAATTTTAATATATATCTAATAAAAATGTAAAACATAAACATAATGAGATATATACTTATTCCTCATTTAGTCATTGTGTTTCAGACGTTAAAAAAAAAAATCTCCAAATGCCTATTTATCTGTTATTTCAAGCTGTAATCTTCCTTCACTTCGGCCATCCCTCTGGAACTGCCAACCTAAATATGTGGGCTTTTTCAAATCCTTGTTTCTGCTAATGATATAAACATCCCCCCCCCCCAAAAAAAAGCAGTCTTGTCTTAGGTAATAGTTAAGCAATTATAGTTCAAATAGCTGTCACTTGACAGGTGACATTTAAATCTCCAGTCGTTGATTTTGTCATTGATTTATCTTTTGCCATTGGGTAAAATTCCAATCTCCATACATGGAATAAAAACACCCAACTCAGTTTGGTTCTTGCCAGATTTTTCAGCCTTCTCTATCGCTAACATTTACCCTACTCTGTGGCTTTGCCCTCCCACCTCTTCAGCATCAACTACTTGCAATTCCACAAGTGTTCTTTCTCACTATCTGTGTACATTCTTTGTATATGCATCTTCCTTCTACCTGGCATGCTTCTTCCCTGTCCTTCAGGCATCAGCTTACATATCCCCTCCACCAAAAGGCAGACAATATTGATAGAAAACTAGGATTTTCCTTCTGTGCATCTTATGTTCAACTCTGAAAATTGCCTGTTTGATTTTTCAGTCTGTCCTATATGATTGTTCATGGGTGGGCTCTGTTATCATCTTGTAATGAGAAAAACAGAAGCTCTGATATTTATCCACAATAGCAATTACCTCAGTGGACAACTGTGAGCAAAGTATGTTTAAAAGTAATCTTGTATTTCATATTGTAGTTGTATTAGATATTTTTCATTCTTCATAACACTCATTAGGCTTCAACTTTGTTTTTTTTTTTTTTACTAACTTTTAGTTAATAATGAATTATTATAGATAAAGACTGTAATTCTTTTTCTTTTCAGCGGCTGCTGAATTTGAATCAGGCTCATCTGGTGAGGCCACCTCTTTAGAATCTACTTTTGCAAGACATACAGATTGTGATGACATAATGAAAGCTTACAGAGAGTACTCAGAGTTTCTGAAGCAAAAGGATAGCATCTGAAAGATAAATAGTAAAAATTTATTTACTGGATGTTTACACAACATTTTAATTGCTTCCTATGAAATGGTTGATATGCAAAAATCTTGATTCAAGGAAAATATTTCTGGACCATGTGTGTAATGAAAGTTTATATAATATTTTAAGCTATGTTTCTTGGCAGCTAATTAACTTTTAAGCAGATTTTTTATGTGGAAATCAGCATTATGGATTTTATATGCTCCAGGCTGCCCAAATACCAGCTTTCTAAACAGCACCGAACCAACCAAGTTTTCATAAATACTTCAGTCATGTTAATTGATAACTTTTTGGTATTTTCCAATTTTTATGACTACATATGAACCTGTAGATTTAGACAGACATTATTTTGATATATTGCTGCCAAGTTTATTGTCAATGTTTACATGTATTCTAATTTTTATAGTGCCATAAAACCTATGTATAATTTTAATTTTAAATACTGATTCTGGGGTGCCTGGGTGGCTCAGTGGGTTGGGCCTCTGCCTTCAGCTAAGATCATGGTTTCATGATCCTGGGATCGAACCCCACATTGGACGCTCTGCTCAGTGGGGAGCCTCTTCCATCTCTGTCTCCATCTACCTCTCTGCCTACATGTGATCTCTCTCTCTCTCTCTCTCTCTCTGTCAAATAAATAAATAAAATCTTTAAAAAATTTTTAAAAATAGATAAATAAATAAATACTGATTCATAGCTCTTTCCTCATGGTGAAATAAGATTTGCCCAAGGCTCTTCACCTTTTCTGTTTATTTTTTATTTACTTTTTCAGAACAGTCTTAAAATTAGAAGGAAAAAAATAACTTTTACCCCCAAACCATTTGCAAGACATTTGTTAAATTATGCCTGATTCCCATAGTGTTTATATCCTACAAGTCAGTACATTCCACATAACTACTGTACCACCTTGACAATCAGACAATTAATTCTAATACAGTTGACCCTTGAATAATGCGGGGGTTAAGGGCAGAGACCCTTTGCAGTCAGAAATATGTGAATAACTTTTGACTCCCCAAGCACTTGAGTACTAATAATCTGCTGTTGACCAGAAAACTTACGTATACAAAAACAGTTAATTAACTTGTTTTGTGTTAAATGTATTCCATACTATATTTTTACAATAAAGTATGCTAGAGAAAAGAAAATGTTATTAAAATCATAAGGAAGAGGGGGCACCTGGATGGCTCAGTGGGTTAAAGCCTCTGCCTTCGACTCAGGTCATGATTCCAGGGTCCTGGGATCCAGCCCCACATTGGACTCTCTGCTCAGCAGAGAGCCTGCTTCCTCCTCTCTCTCTCTGCCTTCCTCTCTGCCTACTTCTGATCTCTCTCTCTCTCTCTGTCAAATTAATAAATACAAATCTTTTAAAAAATCATAAGAGAAAATGCACTTACAGTACTGTCCTGTATTTATTGAAAAAATCTGCATATAACTACACCCATTCAAATCATGTCAACTATATATTCTTTTTTTTTAAAGATTTCATTTATTTATTTGACAGGGAGAGAGAGAGAGACAGTGAGAGCACAAGTAGGCAGAGTGGCAGGCAGAGAGAGATGGAGAAGCAAGCTCCCTGCTGAAAACAGACTGATACAGAACACCATCCCATGACCCTGGGTTCATGACATGAGCCCAAGGCAGTTGCTTAACCGACTGAGCCACCTAAGCACGCTATACATTCTATCATTTAATCATTTAGTCCTCATGTTCTTTTTAAGTTTTGTCACTTGTCTGTACAGCAAGAAAGTTCCTGTTCAGAGCCATGCATTTAATTCAGATGTTGTGTCTCTTAGTCTCTTTCAGTTTTGAACAGTTACTTAGTCAGTCTTTTCTGGATTTTCATGACTTAATCTTTTGAAGAGTTAATTCCAGTAATGTAGAATGTCTTACAGTGCAGGGTTTTTTTTTTATGTTTCCTTATGATAAAATTCAGATTAGGGATGCCCGGGTGGCTTAGGCCATGATCCCAGGGTTCTGAGATTGAGTCTTGCATTGGGATCCTACCTCATTGGGGAGCCTGCTTCTCTCTCAGCTTGTTGCTCCCCCTGCTTGTGTTTTCTCTCTCATAATACTGAGTTTTCCAAACACGATTTTAATTAACTCTCAATGTTTAAAAAATTTCCTATAAAGGTCTTGCAGATATTTTTTAGATTTACTCCCAGTTATTTGATACTTTTGATCCTACCATAAATATTATTTTAAAAAATCAATTTCATTTCCTGTTGCTAGGTTATAGAAATAAAATTATTTTGCATATTGAGCTTAGATTCACCTATCTTGCTGAACTATCTTATTATATTGTTTTTCACAGTTCTGGAGGCTGGGAAGTCCAAATTCAAGGCACTGGCAGATTCAGTGTCCAGTGAGGGCCTGCTTTCTGGTTCATGAATGGTGGTCTTCCTCCTGTTTCTTCATACTGCACAGGGCCATGGGAGCTCTCACAGGACTCCTTTATGAGGGCACTAAACCCATTCATGAGGGTTCCACCTTCATGAGTAATCACTTCCCAAAGTTTCCACCTCCAAATAAAATTACATTGAAAACTAAGTTTTAACACACTAATTTGGGAGCTGGAGGGACAGAAATATTCAGTCTATAGCAAGGCTGTTCCTTCTTCTTTGCCAGGTAGGCATCTCCAATATGGCTTTTTACTTCATGAGGCCAGTAAGAAGAATTTCCCTGCAGAGAGGGCTCAGTCCTGTAAGGACTTCACCTGCTTCAATCAGGCTTACATAGAATAATCCCTTTTTGATTAACTTGAAATTAACAATTAATTATATCTGCAAGATTCCTTTACAGTTGCCATGTTCTAATGGCTAGAGTCAAGTCACAGATCTTGGCTACACTTAAGGGAAAAGGATTATAAAAGGTGAGAACACCAAAGAGCATTTGTTATGGGGTCACCTAGGGTCTTTATTTGACAATTATATTAACAGATCCCTTATACTATTAGTTTTCTAAGTTTTATCATGGATGAATGTTAAATGAATGAAGGTTTATTTTGCATATATTGAGATAATATTTTTAATAATTTGTCAGTGGTGAATTACATTATGTGCCCATGTTAAACCAATTTTGCATTTAAACCATCTTTGCATTTCTCAGGAAAACTGAATTAAGTTGTGATTTCATTCATTTGATTCATACATTGCTACTATTGACATGCTAATATCCTAGTGAGGATTTTCTCCTGTCCATGGATAATGTTAATACAAGGAATTTTGAATACATTTAACTCAATTTACTTGGCTTCAAATTTACATGTATTGTTGCTTTGTGTTTTTTGTCTTGTATTTTTAAAAAATAATTGACATTTTTATAATTTTCATATTGTAGTCTCAATGTTCATTTAAACTGAACTATATATTTAACTTTTTTCTTCTCTTCTTACATCTCAGAATTTCTATTTGGGATTATTTTTCTTCTGTTTGTTTATGTACATAAGTTAAAATTTTCATGAGTGAGAACTGCCAGGTAATGAACCTCTATTTAAAAATGTCTTTATTGGGCACCTGGATGGCTCAGTTGATTAAATGTCTGGCTTTGGCTCAGATCATGATCCAAGGGTCCTGGGATCGAGCCCCACTTCAGGCTCACTGCTCAGTCTGGAGTCTTCTTCCACTCTGTCTACCCCTCCCCACCACTTGTGCTCCCTCTTTCTCTCCTCTTCCCTCACTCTCTTACAAATAAATAAAAAATTTTTAAAAAATATGTCTTTATTTCCTCTTCCTCTTGATATACATTTTCACTGCATACAGAATCCTAGGTGAATAGTTATTTTCTTTGATCATACAGAAAATGTCATTCCACTGCCCTTTGTCTTTCATAATTGCTCTTTAGAAATCAGGTGTCTACCTGTTTCTCCCTTGAACATAATCTGTTCCCGACTCTGCTCCTTTTCCCCACAAGTTTTGCTTATATTAAAGATTTTACTCATGGGGGGAAAAAAACCGCTTTTTTTGTTTGTTTGTTTACTGCAGGTATACTCTTATGTGTCTAGATTGGGATGTCTTATTATTTATCTTAATAATGTTCCATAATTAGAATTGCATTTACAACAGCTCCAAAAACCATGATATACCTAGGAATAAGCCTAACCAAAGAGGCAAAGGATCTGTACTCTAGAAACTACATAACACTTATGAAGGAAACTGAGGAGATGAAATCACATCCCATACTCATGGATTGGAAGAACAAACATTTTTAACATGTCTATGCTGCCCAGGGCACAATTTACACTTTCAATCCAATCCCTATCAAAATACCATAGACATTTTTCACAGAGCTAAAACAAATAATTCTAAAATCTGTGTGGAACCAGAAAAGACCCCAAATAGCCAAAGGAATGTTGAAAAATAAAACCAAAACTGAGACATTACAATGTCTGACTTCAAGCTATATTACAAAGATATAGTCATTAAGACAGTATGGTATTGGCACAAAAACAGGCACATAGATCAATGGAACAGAAGAGAGAGCCCAGAAATGGACTCTATGGTCAACTAATCTTCGACAAAGGAAGAAAGAACATCCAATGGAAAAAAGATTGTTTCTTCAATAAATGGTGCTGGGAAAACTCTACAACCACATGCAGAAGAATGAAACTAGAATATTCTCTTAAACCATACACAAAGATAAAATGGATGAAAGACCTCAACATGAGAGGAATCCATCCAAATCCTAGAGGAGAACATAGGCAGTAACCTCTTTGACACTGGCCACAACTTCTTTCAAGATCCCTTTCTAAATGTAGGGGAAACGGAAGCAAAATTAACTTTTGGGACTTCTATCAACATAAATTTTTGCACAGCAAAGGGAAGAGCCAACAAAACTAAGAGGAAATCCACAGAAGAGGAGAAGATATTTGCAAATGACATTTTGGATAAAGGGCTGATATCCTACATCTATAAAGAACTTCTCAAATTCAACACCCAAAAAACAATCTAGTCAAGAAATGGGCAGAAGAGGGGCACCTGGGTGGCTCAGTGGGTTAATAACCCTCTGCCTTTGGCTCAGGTCATGATCTCAGGGTCCTGGGATGGAGCCCTACATCAGGTTCTCTGCTCTGCAGGGAGCTTGCTTCCTCCTCTCTCTCTGCCTGCCTTTCTGACTACTTGTGATCAGACACATGAAAAAATATTCAACTTCACTAGCCATGAGGGACATTCAAATAAAAACAACAATGAGATGCCACCTTACACCTGTTAAAATGGCCAGAATTAATAAAATAGGAAACAAGTGTTGGTGAGGTTGTGGAGAAAGGGGAATCCTCTTATGCTGTTGGTGGATATGCAAGCTGATACAGTCACTCTGGAAAACAGTGTGGAGGTTCCCCAAGACGCTAAAAGTAGAGCTACCCTATGACCCAGAAATTACACTATTACGTCTTTACCCCAAAGATAAGGATGTAGTAAAAAGAAGGGGCACAGCACCCCAATTTTCATAGCTCCAATGTCCATAATAGCCAAACAGTGGAAGGAACCAAGATGCCCTCCAACAGATGAATGGACAAAGAAGATGTGGTTTATATATACAATGGAATATTACTCAGCCATCAGAAAGGATGAATGCCCACCTTTGCATTGACATGGATGGAACTGGAGGGGATTGTGCTAAGTGAAATCAGTCATGCAGAGAAAGACAATTACCATATGCTTTCACTCATATGTGGAACATAAAGAATAGAGTTGAAGACCACAGGGAAGGGAGGGAAAATGGAATGGGATGAAATCAGAGAGGGAGAAAACCATGAGAGACTCTGGACTCCGGGAAACAAACAAGGGAGTAACTGGTGATGGGGCGGGCACATGTTGGGATGAGTACTGGGTGTTATATGCAACTAATAAATCATTGAACACTACAACAAAAACTTATGGCTTACTATATCCTGTCTAACAACATAATAAATTTCATTTAGCTTTTTGAATCTATGATTTGGTGTCTCAAAACATATTCAGATTTTCTTATCTAAACTTCATATCTCTTAATCATGTTTCCATGGTTGTTTTTTGGTCTCTTTCCTTATATTCTCAATTATTTCTTTTATTTTCCTAGTTAATTGTCACCTCTGCCATATCCAGTCTGCTGTCTGACCTATCCATAGGAATTTAAATTGGGGTAATTGCATTTTTAAATGCATTTTTGGGGGGTCTTTAAAAAATCTATTAAATAATTATTTTTTCATTATTTGAGAATATGGGTTTTTAATTAATTGAGGGTTTTCTTTTTTTTTTTTTAAAGATTTTATATATTTATTTGACATAGAGAGACACAGTGAGAGAGGAAACACAAGCAGGGGGAGTGAGAGAAGGAGAAGCGGGCTTCCCGCAGAGTGGGGAGCCAAAATGTGGGACTTGATCCCAGGACCCTGGGATCATGGCCTGAGTTGAAGGCAGATGCTCAATGACTGAGCCACCCAGGTGCCCAAGGATCTGCTTTTAAAAAAATAAATAAAGGTTAAGGTTAGGGACCACTAATTAGACAATGGGAATGACTACATTCTTGTTCTTTTTTTAAAAAAAATTTTAGCTGTAAAATGTACAGTGTGAAAGCCAGACAAACACCCCACTAAAAAGGAGTACTACAGGTTAGCGACTCTCATGAACATGTCTAGCAAATCAAATTGAATAATACAGTAAAAGAAGTATTCACCATTATCAAGTGGGTTTTATTCCTATGTTGCAGGAGTGGTTCAATAATCACAGATCAATGTGATACACCACTTTAATAATAGTATAAGAACCATATGATCCTCTAAATGGAGGCAGAAAAAACACTTGACAAAATACAGCACCTCTTCTTGATAAAAACCCTCAATGAAGTAGAGATAGAAGGAACCTACCACAATGTCATAAAAATCATATAAGAAAGACCTACAGCTAATATAATCCTGAATTGGGAAAAACTGAGAGCTTTTCCCCTATGGTCAGGAACAAGATGGATATCCACTCTCACCTTTACTATTTAACATAGTACTGGCAGTCTTAGCCTCAGCAATCAGACAACAAAAAGAAATAAATTGCATCCAAATTGTCAAGGAAGAAATCAAGCTTTCACTATTTGCAGATGACATGATACCCTATGTAGAAAACCTGAAAGACTCCACCAAAAAAATTGCAAGAACTAATACATGAATTCAGCTAAGTCACAGGACATAAAATCAATATACAGAAATCTGTTGTATTTCTATACACCAATAATGAAGCAGCAGAAAAAGAAATCAAGGAATTGATACCATTTGCAATTGCATAAAAAGTAATTAAATACTTAGGGATAAACCTAAACAAAGAGGTAAAATGTCTGTATTCAGAAAACTACAGAACACTTATGAAAGAAATTGAAGAAGATGAAAAAGAATTGGAAAATCATTCCATGCTCGTGGATTGGAACAAATGTTGTTAAAATGTCTATGCTACCAAAAGCAATCTACTCATTTAACACAATCCTTATCAAAATACCACCTGTGTTTTTCACAGAACTACAACAAACAATCCTAAAATGCATATGAAACCACAAAAGACCTTGAGTAGTCAAAGCACTCCTGAACAAGGAAAAGCAAAGCTGGAGGCATCATGATTCTAGATATCAAGCTATATTAAAGAACTGTAGTCATCAAGACCATATACTATTGGCACAAAAACAGATATGTATATCAATGGAAGAGAAGAGAAAACCCGGAAATGGATCCACAACTACGTGGTCAATTAAGCTTCAATAATGCAGGAAAGAATATCCAATGGATATTCAACAAATGGTTTGGAAAAACTGGATAATGACATGCAGAAGAATGAAACTGGAGCACTTTCGTACACCATACATAAAAGTTAATTCAAAATGGTTGAAGGACTGAAATTGAAATAGGAATTCATCAGACTCCTGGAGGAGAACATAGAAGGAACCTCTTTGACCTTGGCCAGAGCAGCTTCTTACTAAATACATCACCAGAGGCAAGGTAAACAAAACCAAAAATGAACTATTGGGACTTCATCAAGATAAAAAGCTTGTGTACAGTGAAGGAAACAATGAAATAAAAGGCAGCCTATGGAATGGGAGAAGATTTTGCAAATGGCATATCTGATAAAGAGTTAGTATCCAAAATCTATAAGGAACTTACCAAACTCAACACCCAGAAAACAAATAATCCAGTTAAGAAATGGGAGGAAGATGTGAATAGACACCTTATCAAAGAAGACATCTGGGTGGCTAACAGACACATAAAAAGATATTCAACATCATTCACCATCAGGGAAATGCAAATCAAAACCACAATGAGATACCACCTCATGCCTGCCAGAATAGCTAAAATTAACAACAGACAAAATAATAGGTGTTGGCAAGGATGTGGAGAAAGGGGAACCCCCTTGCACTTTTGGTGGGAATGAAAACTGGTGCAGCTACTCTGGAAAACAGTATGAAGTTTCCTCAGAAAGTTAAAAATAGAACTACCTTATGATCCAGCAATTGTACTACTTGTTATTTACCCAAAGGATACAAAAGTACAGATTCAAAGAGGTATAGTTCCCCTGATGTTTATAGCAGCTTTATCAACAATAGGCAAACTATGGAAAGAACCCAAATGTCCATTGACTGATGAATGGATAGAGAAGATGTTGTATATATGTACAATGGAATATTATCAGCCATTAAAAAGAATAAAATCTTACCTTTTGCACAGATGTGGATGGAACTAGAGTGTATTATGCTAAGCAAAACAAGTCAGTCAGAAAAAGACAAATGAAACCATATGATTTCACTCATATGTGGAATTTAGGAAACAAAACAGATGAATATATGGGAGGGCAAAGAAGAGATGGAACCAAACCATAAGAGACTCTTTTTTTTTTTTTTTAAAGATTTTATTTCTTTCTTTGAGAGAGAGAGACAGAGCATGAGCAGGGGGGAGGAGGCAGAGGGACAAGGAGAAGCAGGCTCCCCACTGGGCATGGAGCCCAATGTGGGGCTCCATCCCAGGACCCTGAGATCATGACTGGAGCTGAAGGCAGTTGCTTAACCAACTTGAGTCACCCAGGTGCACTTCAAACCATAAGAGACTCTTAACTATAGAGAACAAACACAGTGGTGATGGAGGGAGGTGTGTAGAGGATGGGTTAGATGGATGGTGGGTATTAAAGAGAGCACTTGTTGTGGTGAGCGCTGGGTATTGTATGTAAGTGATAAATCACTGAATTCTACTCCTGAAATCAATATTGCACTGCATGTTAACTGACTAGAATTAGAAAAAAAAAACCCTCTAAAAAAAATAAAATGTGCAGTGTGACGGGTTGATATATGTATACATTGTGAAAGGATTCTCACAATCTAGTTAATTAACGCATTCTTCCCCCCACATATTTATTTATTTATTTATTTACTGATAACAGTTGTTTTAGTTTCTTAGCAAATTTCCATTATACAGCACGGAATTACCAACTATAGCCACCATGTTACACATTAGATCTTCAAACCATATTCATGTCATAACTAAAAGCTTATGTCCTTCTCTCAACTGCTACACATTTTCCCCACTCTCCAGCCTCTGCAACCACCATTCTGGTCTGTTTATATGAGTTCAACTTTAAAAAAGAATCTTTTGTAGATTCCACATATACATGGTATCATGCAGTATTTCTCTTTCTCTTGCTTGCTTTATATAGCATAATGCCTTCCGAATCTATTCATGTCTTGCAAATGGTAGGATTTCCTTATTTCGAAGGCTAATTTCCATTTATACATACATATATATATGTATATATATACATATATATATATATATATATATTTACTTTATCCATTCATCCATCAATGAAAACAGGCTTTTTCCTGTACCTTGGCTGTTGTGAATACTGTTGTTGTGAATACTGCTGTGAACATAGGAAGATAGATATCTTTTTGAGATAATTTAATTTTCTTTGGATACATATACCAGAAGTGGGACTCATGGATCCTATGGTAATTCTATTTTTAATTTCTTGAGGAACCTCCGTATGGTTTTCAGTGGTAACTGTAACAGTTTACATTCCCACCAACAGTGAATTAGGGTACCTTTTCTCCACATTCTCAGCAGCATTTAGTACCTCTTGGGGTTTTTTCCTTTGGTACTAGACATTCTAACAAGTATAAAGTTATTTCTCACTATAGTTTTGATTTCGTTGCTCTGGTGATTAGTGATGTTGAACACGTTTTCATGTATGTGTTTTTATGTCTTGGAAAAATGTTCAGGTCTTTTGACCATATTTCAATTAGGTTATCTAGCTATCTATTGAATTGCATGAGTTCCTTGTATAGTTTAGATATTAACGACTTATTGATTATGGTTTGGAAATATGTTTTCCCCATTTCATAGGTTGCCTTTAAAAAAAAAATGTAATCACCCAGTGCTCTTCACAAGAGCCCTCTTAAATTCCCATCACCTATTTTACCCATCTCTCCATCCACCTCCCCTCTGGTAACCATCAGTTTCTCTTCTCTAGTTAAGAGTCTGGTTCTTGGTTCGTCTGTCACTCTTTTTTTTCCCTCTTTGTTCATTTGTTTTGTTTCTTAAGTCCAAATATGAGTAAAATCATATGGTATTTGTCTTTCTCTGGCTGACTTATTTCACTTAGCTTTATACTCTCTAGTTTTTTTGGTTTTGTTTTACATATAATGTATTATTTGCTTCAGGGTTACAGGTCTGTGAATCATTTGTCTTATGTAATTCACAGCACTCACCATAGCACATGCCCTCCCCAATGTCCATAACCAAGCTACCCTATCCCTCCCCTCCACCCCACAGCAACCCTCAGTTTGTTTCCTGAGATTAAGTCTCTTATGGTTTGTCTCCCTCCCAGTCCCATCTTGTTTCTTTTTTTCCCTTCCTACCCCCCATAACCCCCTGTCCTGCCTCTCAGATTCCTCGTATCAGATAGATCATATAATAATTGTCTTTCTCTGATGGTCTAATTTTGCTTAACATAATACTCTCTAGTTCCATCCACATCATTGTAAATGGCAGGATTTGGGGCTTTTGATGGTTGCATAGTATTCCAGTGTATATACCTCATCTTCTTTATCCATTCATCTGTTGATGGACATCTAGTCTCTTCCCATAGTTTGGCTATTTTGGACACTGCTGCTATAAATATTTGGGTGTATGTGCCCCTTCAGATCACTCTTGTACCTTTAGTGTAAATACCCAGTAGTGCGATTGCTGAGTCATAGTATAGTTCTATTTTCAACTTTTTGAGGAACCTCCATGCTGTTTTCCAGAGTGGTTGCACCAGCTTGCATTCCCACCAATAGTGTAGGAGGGTTCCCCTTTCTCCACATCCTCGCCAACATCTGTCATTTCTTGACTTGTTAATTTTAGCCATTCTGACTGATGTGAGGTGGTATCTCATTGTGGTTTTGATTTGTATTTCCCTGATGCTGAGTGATAAAAAAAAAAAAAAGTATTGATAAGATAAGTTGGTTAGGAAAAAAAAGAGGAAAGAATGTGAGCAGGCTGGAGACTAAAACAAAGCCATGCACTAGATTTAAGGTATATTTTGATCTGTTAGAAGAAACTGTATGCCAGAAGAAAGAAAAGCCTATATGTATACAAAAAGTAAGGTTAAATACAATGAAGGGATAGAATATAACAATGAAAATTTAAAAAGATTTTTTAAAAAGGTATAGATAAGATAAAATAGTTTAAAACGTTTAAAATAAGAAAGAGGAGAAATTTAAAAAATGGAATAAGAAGAAAATAAAATTAAAAATATTTAACTTTGAAAGACTAAAGAATCATGGGAGAAAAGCCATGAATTCTATATGTTGCTTTCCCTAGCTCTGGAGTTCTAAAGTTCTCACTGATCTGTTAACATGGTCTTGGCTGGATGTTCTTGCTGATCTTCTGGGGGAGGGGCCTGTAGCTGTGATTCTCAAATGTCTTTGCCTGAGGCAGAATTACACTGCCTTTGCCAGGGGCCAGGCTAACTAATCTGCACAGTTTTGGTCTTGGGAGATTTTGTTCCCTGAATGCTTTCTGTAGAGCTTTGGAGGACAGGAATATTGATGCCAGTCTCCCAATCTCTGGTTGGAGGAGCCAAGAACTCAGGGCCCCATTCCTCAGTGCACCCTGAGAGAAAAGCAGTCAATCTCTCACATCTCTCTGGTCTCCAGCCTGTATCCAAGCATTTCTATCTCTGGCACAGGGCTTTGTTTGGAGTCTCCAAACCCAGCAGATTCCTGCCATCCTGTTCCTCCCGGAAGAGGAAGGTGAGTCTCCCTGGATCAGCGACTTGTGAGGTCCCTGCTCTTTGAGATCACAGTTTAAGGTAACCCCGAGCTGAGAGCCCCCTCCTCGGCTTCATCTCTGCTGCCAGCTTCCCTGCTCCGATACCTGGGAGCTCTGCCACACTCAGACACCCCTGGTCTTTCTGTGACCACACTGTTCCTGCAAGGGCTCTAACCCCTGCTTAGCCTCTGGAGTGAGGTCCCTCAGTGGAGCTGACTCCTAAAAGTTCTGATTTTGTGCTCTGTTGCTCCACCGCTTGCTGGGAGCTAGCCCCTCCCCTCACAGTCTATCTTCCTGTATATTACCTCGGATTCACTTCTCCATACATCCTATCTTCCAGAAAGTGGTTGCTCTTCTGTTCCTAGAATTGTTGCTCTTCTTCTCTTCGATCTCCTCTTGAGTTTATAGGTGTTCAGAATGCTTTGAAAACTATCTAACTGAACTGCTGGGACCCGATGATATTTAGGCCTCCTCCTTCTCTGCCATCTTGTTCCTTCTCCCTCTATACACCCTTATTCTCTCTAGTTTTAACCATGTTTGTCCTTTTTTATGGTTGAAAATTATTCCATTTTATACATACCACATCTTCTTTATCCATTCCTCTATCAGTGGTCACTTGGGTTGCTTCCATATCTTGGCTATTGTTAAGTAATTCTGCAGTAAATATAAGGGGTGCATGGATCCCTTTGAATTAGTACTTTTGTAATCTTTGGTTAAAAACTCAGTAGTGCAAAAACAAAAACAAGAACAATCCCCCCCCCAAAAAAAAACCTGCCAGTAGTGCAATTACTAGATGTAGGGTATTTCTATTTTTAACTCTTTGAGAAACCTCCATAGTGTTTTCCACAGTGGCTGTATCAGTTTGCATTCCCACCACCAACATTGCAAGACTTCCTTTTTTTCCACATCCTCACCACTCCTGATATCTGGTGTTTTTTATTTTAGCCATTCTGACAGGTATGAGGTGATATCTCATTATAGTTTTGATTTGCATTTCGCTGATGATATATGATAATGAGCATCTTTTCAAATGTGTGTGTTGGCCATCTGTAAATCTTCTTTGGAAAAATGTCTGTGTCTTCTGCACATTTTAAAATTGGATTATGCATTTTGTTTGTGTTCAACTTTGTAAGTTCTTTATAGATTTTGGATTCTAACCCTTTATTAGGTATGTCAACCCTTTATCAGGTGTGTTATTTGTAAATTTCTACTATTCCATAGTTTGCCATTTAGTTTGGTTGATTGTTTCTGTCACTGCACAGATGCTTTTTATTTTGATGTAGTTTCCATAGTTTATTTTTGCTTTTGTTTCCCTTGTTTCAGGAACCTATCTAGAAAAAAGTTGCTATAGCCAATGCCAGAGGAATTATTCTCTTTGTTCTTTTCTATGATTTTTGTGGTTTCAGGTCCCACATTTAGGTCTTTAATCCGTTTTCAATTTGAATTTATTTTTGTATATGTTGAAAGAAAGAGCTCATTGTATTGGCTTTACAACCAGATTATATTCTTGAAGTGATTTTATTAAAATTACCTACAGTTTTCTAATAGCTTTTTATGTTGAAATCTAATTTCATTCTTTTGCATGTTGCTGTCAGTTTTCCCAACACCATTTGTTGAAAGGACTTTTCCCCATTGGATATTCTTTCCTGATTTGTGCAACATAATTTAATTGGCCATACAATTGTGGGTTTATTTCTGTGTTTTCTACTCTGTTCAGTTGATCTATGTGTCTATTTTTGTGCCAGTACCATACTGTTTGGATTACTACAGCTTTGTAATATAACTTGCATTTCAGAATTGTAATGCCTCCAGATTTGCTTTTCTTTTTCAAGGTTGCTTTAGTTATTTGAGGTCTTTTGTGATCCCATACAAATTTTAAACCTGTTTGTTCTGGTTCTGTGAAAAATACTATTTTTTTTTGATAGGATTGTGTTAAATGTGCAGATTGTTTTGAGTATCAAAGGCATTTTAACAATATTTGTTCTAATCCATGAGCATGGGATGTCTTTCCGTTTCTTTGTGTCATCTTCAGTTTCTTTCATCAGTTTTTTATTCAAATTGTTCTTGAGGGAAAGAAATTGGAAGTGAGATGATAACTTTTAAAATGGATGCATTGCCGGTTTTGCTGCAGGAATATATAAGTAGCATTTCCGTAGTCTCCTTTTGCGATGTTTTTCTCCCATTCTTGCCTTGGTATCACTCAAGAGTGTGAAACACTTTGCCTCTCTTTTGTCACATTTAATCTAATTCTGGTTATTCTCATGGTGACACCTATGGTAAATTATCAACCTAGCAAATATGTTAAGAAAAATAAAGAACTATTAGGACTGGAAGAGGCTTATTTGAGAAATGTTAATCAGTTATTCAGTTGAAAATAAGTAATGATTTTATGGTTGGTTCCTCTACTAGATGTAAATAAAAATTGTGCCTTTAGCTCGTGGGAAGTACTTTTACTTGGCAACGTAAAATTATCGAAGGATTATCTTTGTTTTTAGATAGTACCATTTATCTTTGATGAAGAAAGGCTGCCGTTTGGCTCAAGTGAAGCATATTTCAATATAGGTCATTGGACCTTCATTAAGATGCACTTAATTATTGTGCTCCCGATTGTCCATATATAAAATAGTTCTGTTTTTGTCTATCTAGAGAGAATTGTAAATGTACAGATTTAATCAGAAGTTAAATGATTACATCCTTTTAGAAATGCAGCTTGTATTTTCATGGTCTTTTTTGTTGTTGTTGTTGTTTTAAACATCATCATTCTTACTAATGAAATTTATTTCAGAGCAGCAAATATTTTGTTAAATAAAAAGCAAGTCACTTCAAAATCCGAATAACTATATAATTTTGCTTGGTATTAAAAGAAAGATTAACCCCAAATCTCAGTCCTTTCAAAGTGAACTTTGAATTACCCTCCTGGTTATGGAAAGTCATATTTGCTTTTCATTCAGATTTTGTGAATATGAACATGTTGTTACAGGATTTACAGATGACTTTATTTAACTGAATAGAGAATTATTTTAGAGCTCATTGTATTGGCTTTACAACCAGATTATATTCTTGAAGTGATTTTATTAAAATTACCTACAGTTTTCTAATAACTTTTAAACTGTATATGGTCTTCATTGAAGAAGTTGATAGAGGGAGTTTGCTATACAGTATCTTGCCTCTTTTTTTTTTTTTGGTAGCTTTAAATCTTGATCTAATTTCAAACTTATAGAAATGTTACTTGAATAATACAAGGAACCCCCGTGTACCTTTGGTCCAGATTCATTATCCCATTTTTTAATTGGCCACTTCCCTTTCCCCTTTCTCTCCTCTTTCATCCTTCCCTGTCCCTCTCTCCTTCCTTCCTTCTCCCTGTGTGTATACATGTCTTTGTGTGGATGCAGGTTTTTATTTTTCCTAGATAGAATTCTGGGGTAGAAATTGCTGGGTCATGTAGTAAGTTTCTGTTTACCTTTTTACGGACCTGATGAAATGCATCATTCTCCATATCTTCTACAGCATATTCTTAGAGTCTTTTTGATAATAATGTCATTCTTAGAGAGTCATTCTGGTGTGAATGAAATAATATCTCATGGATTAACATACGGTTATCTACACTAGTGATATCCTCTCCTACACTAGTGATATCCTCTCCTGTTTTATTGGCCGTGTGTATATTTTCTTTGGAGAAACATCCATTCAGAGCACCCTCACTGTCCCTTTTGGGTTGTCTTATTATGTGGTGTAAGAGATCATATATTCTGAACACAAGTTCTTTATCAATCTTGCTTTTTAAAAATCCAATTGACAATCTCTGTTGAGTGTTAATTCAGATTTAGTTTTGATATACTTGTTTCTACACTTCCCATTTTGCTTTTTCTTTCCTATTTTTCTATCTCAAGAAATCCTTCTGTTCCTCCTTTTTTGAGTTACATCTTAGTGATTGATCTAGGTATGACTGTGTGCATCTTGTCAGTCTACTCTAATTCTGGTCAAATGTAGGAACTTTGTTTCAGTAGATCTCATTTTCTTCTCTGTGCCCCTAGTGTCATATGTTATATCTGTGCATGTTACAGCAGCTCAACAATACAGTGACATGACTAGTGCTTTATAGACTCTTATTTCCACAGTCTTTCTCTGGGAATGTAATTTATTTTTGCCTTTGTTTTTTTTTTTTTTTTACATTTACTGTATTTATTGACACTGTAAGTTTACATTGTCCGTTTACAAGATAAGTTGTCTGTCGGTATCTACATCGATATTGTCTTATAGGATACAAAACACCATAGATGCGATACATATTACTGACATTAGACGTCAAAAGTGAAATGATAATGTGAAAAAGAAATTCATATTTATTTACCGGTATAACAGCTCATGCATTGATAATGAAGAAGCAGCAATATGATTGCTTTATGGAAATCTAGTGTAATTGATATGACTGTTTCCCAATCATAGTGTGTAGCCTTTGCGTATAGCCAGAGTGTAATGATTATGACTCATCATCACTAGGGTATAGCCTCGCCTCTACACTGATGAATGAATCATTATAAAATTTTTATGGCTCACGGGACCACAGTCATATTTATAATATGGTATTGGAAACATGGTTACATTTTTTTTTTCCTGTCTTTTTTTTTTTTTTCCAGCATAACAGTATTCATTATTTTTGCACCACACCCCATGCTCCATGCAATCCGTGCCCTCTATAATACCCACCACCTGGTACCCCAACCTCCCACCCCCCGTCCCTTCAAAACCCTCAGATTGTTTTTCAGAGTCCATAGTCTCTCATGGTTCACCTCCCCTTCCAATTTCCCCCAACTCCCTTCTCCACTCTAAGTCCCCATGTCCTCCATGCTATTTGTTATGCTCCACAAATAAGTGAAACCATATGATAATTGACTCTCTCTGCTTGACTTATTTCTCTCAGCATAATCTCTTCCAGTCCCGTCCATGTTGCTACAAAAGTTGGGTATTCATCCTTTCTGATGGAGGCATAATACTCTATCCCCAGGGGTACAGGTCTGTGAATCACCAGGTTTACACACTTCACAGCACTCACCAAAGCACATACCCTCCCCAATGTCCATAATCCCACCCCCTTCTCCCAAACCCCCTCCCCCCAGCAACCCTCAGTTTGTTTTGTGAGATTAAAAGTCACTTATGGTTTGTCTCCTCCCAATCCCATCTTGTTTCATTGATTCTTCTCCTACCCACTTAAGCCCCCATGTTGCATCACCACTTCCTCATATCAGGGAGATCATATGATAGTTGTCTTTCTCTGCTTGACTTATTTCGCTAAGCATGATACGCTCTAGTTCCATCCATGTTGTCGCAAATGGCAAGATTTCATTTCTTTTGATGGCTGCATAGTATTCCATTGTGTATATATACCACATCTTCTTGATCCATTCATCTGTTGATGGACATCTAGGTTCTTTCCATAGTTTGGCTATTGTGGACATTGCTGCTATAAACATTCGGGTGCATGTGCCCCTTTGGATCACTACGTTTGTATCCTTAGGGTAAATACCCAATAGTGCAATTGCTGGGTCATAGGGCAGTTCTATTTTCAACATTTTGAGGAACCTCCATGCTGTTTTCCAGAGTGGCTGCACCAGCTTGCATTCCCACCAACAGTGTAGGAGGGTTCCCCTTTCTCCGCATCCTCGCCAGCATCTGTCATTTCCTGACTTGTTTATTTTAGCCATTCTGACTGGTGTGAGGTGATATCTCATTGTGGTTTTGATTTGTATTTCCCTGATGCCGAGTGATATGGAGCACTTTTTCATGTGTCTGTTGGCCATCTGGATGTCTTCTTTGCAGAAATGTCTGTTCATGTCCTCTGCCCATTTCTTGATTGGATTATTTGTTCTTTGGGTGTTGAGTTTGCTAAGTTCTTTATAGATTCTGGACACTAGTCCTTTATCTGATATGTCATTTGCAAATATCTTCTCCCATTCTGTCAGTTGTCTTTTGATTTTGTTAACTGTTTCCTTTGCTGTGCAAAAGCTTTTGATCTTGATGAAATCCCAATAGTTCATTTTTGCCCTTGCTTCCCTTGCCTTTTGCGTTGTTCCTAGGAAGATGTTGCTGCGGTTGAGGTCAAAGAGGTTGCTGCCTGTGTTCTCCTCAAGGATTTTGATGGATTCCTTTCGCACATTGAGGTCCTTCATCCATTTTGAGTCTATTTTTGTGTGTGGTGTAAGGAAATGGTCCAATTTCATTTTTCTGCCTGTGGCTGTCCAATTTTCCCAGCACCATTTATTGAAGAGGCTGTCTTTTTGCCATTGGACATTCTTTCCTGCTTTGTCGAAGATTAGTTGACCATAGAGTTGAGGGTCTATTTCTGGGATCTCTATTCTGTTCCATTGATCTATGTGTCTGTTTTTGTGCCAGTACCATGCTGTCTTGATGACGACAGCTTTGTAATAGAGCTTGAAGTCCGGAATTGTGATGCCACCAACGTTGGCTTTCTTTTTCAATATCCCTTTGGCTATTCGAGGTCTTTTCTGGTTCCATATAAATTTTAGCATTATTTGTTCCATTTCTTTGAAAAAGATGGATGGTACTTTGATAGGAATTGCATTAAATGTGTAGATTGCTTTAGGTAGCATAGACATTTTCACAATATTTATTCTTCCAATCCAGGAGCATGGAACATTTTTCCATTTCTTTGTGTCTTCCTCAATTTCTTTCATGAGTACTTTATAGTTTTCTGAGTATAGATTCTGTGTCTCTTTGGTTAGGTTTATTCCTAGGTATCTTATGGTTTTGGGTGCAATTGTAAATGGGATGGACTCCTTAATTTCTCTTTCTTCTGTCTTGCTGTTGGTGTAGAGAAATGCAACTGATTTCTGTGCATTGATTTTATATCCTGACACTTTACTGAATTCCTGTATAAGTTCTAGCAGTTTTGGAGTGGAGTCTTTTGGGTTTTCCACATACAGTATCATATCATCTGCGAAGAGTGATAATTTGACTTCTTCTTTGCCGATTTGGATGCCTTTAATTTCCTTTTGTTGTCTGATTGCTGAGGCTAGGACCTCTAGTACTATGTTGAATAGCAGTGGTGATAATGGACATCCCTGCCGTGTTCCTGACCTTAGCGGAAAAGCTTTCAGTTTTTCTCCATTGAGAATGATATTTGCAGTGGGTTTTTCATAGATGGCTTTGATGATATTGAGGTATGTGCCCTCTATCCCTACACTTTGAAGAGTTTTGATCAGGAAGGGATGCTGTACTTTGTCAAATGCTTTTTCAGCATCTATTGAGAGTATCATATGGTTCTTGTTCTTTCTTTTATTGATGTGTTGTATCACATTGACTGATTTGCGGATGTTGAACCAACCTTGCAGCCCTGGAATAAATCCCACTTGGTCGTGGTGAATAATCTTTTTAATGTACTGTTGAATCCTATTGGCTAGTATTTTGTTGAGTATTTTCGCATCTGTGTTCATCAAGGATATCGGTCTATAGCTCTCTTTTTTGGTGGGATCCGTGTCTGGTTTTAGGATCAAGGTGATGCTGGCCTCATAAAATGAGTTTGGAAGTTTTCCTTCCATTTCTATTTTTGGAACAGTTTCAGGAGAATAGGAATTAGTTCTTCTTTAAATGTTTGGTAGAATTCCCCCGGGAAGCCGTCTGGCCCTGGGCTTTTGTTTGTTTGGAGATTTTTAATGACTGTTTCAATCTCCTTACTGGTTATGGGTCTGTTCAGGCTTTCTATTTCTTCCTGGTTCAGTTGTGGTAGTTTATATGTTTCTAGGAATGCATCCATTTCTTCCAGATTGTCAAATTTGTTGGCATAGAGTTGCTCATAGTATGTTCTTATAATAGTTTGTATTTCTTTGGTGTTAGTTGTGATCTCTTCTCTTTCATTCATGATTTTATTTATTTGGGTCCTTTCTCTTTTCTTTTTGATAAGTCGGGCCAGGGGTTTATCAATTTTATTAATTCTTTCAAAGAACCAGCTCCTAGTTTCGTTGATTTGTTCTATTGTTTTTTTGGTTTCTATTTCATTGATTTCTGCTCTGATCTTTATGATTTCTCTTCTCCTGCTGGGCTTAGGGTTTCTTTCTTGTTCTTTCTCCAGCTCCTTTAGGTGTAGGGTTAGGTTGTGTACCTGAGACCTTTCTTGTTTCTTGAGAAAGGCTTGTATCGCTATATATTTTCCTCTCAGGACTGCCTTTGTTGTGTCCCACAGATTTTGAACCGTTGTATTTTCATTATCATTTGTTTCCATGATTTTTTTCAATTCTTCTTTAATTTCCCGGTTGACCCATTCATTCTTTAGAAGGATGCTGTTTAGTCTCCATGTATTTGGGTTCTTTCCAAACTTCCTTTTGTGGTTGAGTTCTAGCTTTAGAGCATTGTGGTCTGAAAAAATGCAGGGAATGATCCCAATCTTTTGATACCGGTTGAGTCCTGATTTAGGACCGAGGATGTGATCTATTCTGGAGAATGTTCCATGTGCACTAGAGAAGAATGTGTATTCTGTTGCTTTGGGATGAAAAGTTCTGAATATATCTGTGATGTCCATCTGGTCCAGTGTGTCGTTTAAGGCCTTTATTTCCTTGCTGATCTTTTGCTTGGATGATCTGTCCATTTCAGTGAGGGGAGTGTTAAAGTCCCCTACTATTATTGTATTATTGTTGATGTGTTTCTTTGATTTTGTTATTAATTGGTTTATATAGTTGGCTGCTCCCACGTTGGGGGCATAGATATTTAAAATTCTTAAATCTTCTTGTTGGACAGACCCTTTGAGTATGATATAGTGTCCTTCCTCATCTCTTATTATAGTCTTTGGCTTAAAATCTAATTGATCTGATATAAGGATTGCCACTCCTGCTTTCTTCTGATGTCCATTAGCATGGTAAATTCTTTTCCACCCCCTCACTTTAAATCTGGAGGTGTCTTCGGGCTTAAAATGAGTTTCTTGGAGGCAACATATAGATGGGTTTTGTTTTTTTATCCATTCTGATACCCTGTGTCTTTTGACAGGGGCATTTAGCCCATTAACATTCAGGGTAACTATTGAGAGATATGAATTTAGTGCCATTGTATTGCCTGTAAGTTGACTGTTACTGTATATGGTCTCTGTTCCTTTCTGATCTACCACTTGTAGGCTCTCTCTTTGCTTAGAGGACCCCTTTCAATATTTCCTGTAGAGCTGGTTTGGTATTTGCAAATTCTTTCAGTTTTTGTTTGTCCTGGAAGCTTTTAATCTCTCCTTCTATTTTCAATGATAGCCTAGCTGGATATAGTATTCTTGGCTGCATGTTTTTCTCGTTTAGTGCTCTGAAAATATCATGCCAGCTCTTTCTGGCCTGCCAGGTCTCTGTGGATAAGTCAGCTGCCAATCTAATATTTTTACCATTGTATGTTACAGACTTCTTTTCCCGGGCTGCTTTCAGGATTTTCTCTTTGTCACTGAGACTTGTAAATTTTACTATTAGGTGACGGGGTGTGGGCCTATTCCTATTGATTTTGAGGGGCGTTCTCTGAACCTCCTGAATTTTGATGCTCGTTCCCTTTGCCATATTGGGGAAATTCTCCCCAATAATTCTCTCCAGTATACCTTCTGCTCCCCTCTCTCTTTCTTCTTCTTCTGGAATCCCAATTATTCTAATGTTGTTTCATCTTATGGTGTCACTTATCTCTCGAATTCTCCCCTCGTGGTCCAGTAGCTGTTTGTCCCTCTTTTGCTCAGCTTCTTTATTCTCTGTCATTTGGTCTTCTATATCACTAATTCTTTCTTCTGCCTCATTTATCCTAGCAGTGAGAGCCTCCATTTTTGATTGCACTTCATTAATAGCTTTTTTTATTTCAACTTGGTTAGATTTTAGTTCTTTTATTTCTCCAGAAAGGGCTTTTATATCTCTCGAGAGGGTTTCTCTAATATCTTCCATGCCTTTTTCGAGCCCGGCTAGAACCTTGAGAATTGTCATTCTGAACTCTAGATCTGACATATTACCAATGTCTGTATTGATTAGGTCCCTAGCCTTCAGTACTGCCTCTTGTTCTTTTTTTTGTGTTGAATTTTTCCGTCTTGTCATTTTGTCCAGATAAGAGTATATGAAGGGGCAGGTAAAATACTAAAAGGGTGGCAACAACCCCAGGAAAAAATGCTTTAACCAAATTAGAAGAGATCCAAAATCGTGAGGGGGGAGAAAGGGGATAAAAAGAGGTTCAAAAAGGAAGAAAGAAAAAAAAAGAAAAAAGAAAAGAAAAAAAAAAGAAAAAAGAAAAGAATTAAAAAAAAAAAGGAAAACACCTAAGAAAAATGTAAAAAAGAAAAAATATATATATTAGATACACTAGTAAAAAATCGTTAAAAAAGAAAAAGGTAACAGTTAAAAAAAAAAATTTTACCCGAAGGCAAGAAAAAAAAAAAAAAACAAAAAATGAAAAAGAAAAAAATTAAATTAACTGCAAGACTAAAAAAAAATCACAGGGAAAAAGCCATGAGTTCCGTGCTTGGCTTTCTCCTCCTCTGGAATTCTGCTGCTCTCCTTGGTATTGAAAGCGCACTCCTTGGTAGGTGAACTTGGTCTCGGCTGGATTTCTTGTTGATCTTCTGGGGGAGGGGCCTGTTGTAGTGATTCTCAAGTGTCTTTGCCCCAGGCGGAATTACACCGCCCTTACCCGGGGCCGGGGTGAGTAATCCGCTCGGGTTTGCTTTCAGGAGCTTTTGTTCCCTGAGCGCTTTCCGTAGAGTTCCGGAGGACGGGAATACAAATGGCGACCTCCTGGTCTCCGGCCTGGAGGAGCCGAGAGCCCAGGGCCACACTCCTCAGTGCGCCCTCAGAGAACAGCGCCCAGTTACTCCCGTCTGCCTGACCTCCGGCCGCGCTCCGAGCTCTCCGAGCCTGCGACCAGTTCAAGGTAACACCGAGCTGTGAGCTTACTGTCGGCTCTGTCTCTGTAGCCGGCTTTCCCGTTCCAATACCCACAAGGTCTGCGACACTCAGACACCCCTGATCCTTCTGTGACCCTGCGGGACCTGAGGCCACGCTGAACCCGCGTGGGCTTCGCCCCGGTTTAGCCTCTGGAGCGATGTCCCTCAGCGGAACAGACTTTTAAAAGTCCTGATTTTGTGCGCCGTTGCTCCGCCGCTTGCCGGGAGCCGGCCCCTCCCCCCGGGGTCTATCTTCCCGTCGCTTTGGATTCACTTCTCTGCCGGTCCTACCTTTCAGAAAGTGGTTGTTTTTCTGTTTCCAGAATTGCTGTTCTTCTTCTCTTCGATCTGCCGATGTATTTTCAGGTGTTTTCAATCTTTAGATAAGCTATCTAGCTGATCTCCGGCTAGCTGAAGCAGTCTCAACCTGCTACTTCTCCGCCATCTTGACTCCTCCCTTGCCTTTGTTTTTTTAAGAATAGTTTTGCTGGATATAGAATACATGGTTGCCTTTTTTAAAATCTGTAATCATTTAGATTATGTAATCCCATAGACTCCTAGCTTCCATTATTTTTTTTTGTAAGAAGTCAGCTGTTAATCATAATTTTGGTCTCCTTTTGTGATAGGTTGGTTTTTTTCTCTTGCAGATTTCGAGGTTTTGTGTTTGTTTGCTTATCCTTGATTTAGCAGTTTGACCCCATGATGACACGTTTAGGTGTGGATGTCCTTGTCTATTTCCTGGTTAGGATTTACTGGGCTTCATGGATCTGCAGATTAGGTTTTCATCAAATTTAAGCAATTTTTGGCACTTACTTATTCAAATATATTTATTAATCCTTTTCTGTCTTCCTTCTGGGGCTCTCCTTATCGTTGATCTGGTCTCAGGCTTTGTTCATTTTCTTCATTTTTTTTTTTTCTACCTCTCTGCTTGAGATTGAGTAATTTCTGTTGATTCTTCAAGTTCACTGATTCTCCTGTCATCTCAAGTCAGTTGAATTTTCCATTGCAGGTACTGTATTTTTCAGCTGTAAGTTCCCATTCAATTCTTTAATTTACTTTGTATCTTTTTTTTATTTTAATTTTTATTTTTTTAAAGGTTTTTTTATTTGACAGAGAGATTTTAAGTAGGCATATAGACAGGCAGAGAGAGGGGGGGAAGCAGGCTCCCTGCTGAGCAGAGGGCCCAATGTGGGCCTCGTTCCCAGGATCCTGAGATCATGACCTGAGCTGAAGGCAGAGGCTTAACCCACTGAGCCACCCAGGCACCCCTGTATCTTTTTATTGAGACTCTTCATGTGTTGTGTCATTTTTATCATGGTTTTCAGCACTATTTCCATTAGTCTTTGACCATGTCCATGTAGCTGCTTTTAAATCTTTGCTGAATCTACCATCTGGAAATACTTAGATGGTTTCTCCTTAATGCTTTTTGTAGTAAGGGTCACCTTTCTTGTCTCTTTGTTTTATAATCTTGTTGAATTTCAGGTAATGTAGCAATTAGGGGTTCTGATTTCCACCCCAGGGGGTTGTCTTGTTTTGCTTAATAACTTGCCTCCAGTAAATTTATGAAGTCTGTCTCTCCTGCAGTGTGCAGCCATTGATGTCTCTGTTCATTTCTTAAATTTTTAAGTCTTGCTTCCTACATGTTGCTGCTATGCCTGCATCCTTTCACATTTAGCCAACGATTGGGCAGATGTTGTGTGCAGACCCCATTATTCATGCTTTCTCCTCTGCTGATGGATTTGTGTGGGCTTGTAAGTCCATTCAACATTTGGGTCATTTTCAAGGCTGCCTGGTTTTTGCTAACAAGCTTTTTGCTTCTTTGCGTATATGTGCGTGGCTTGGCAACCATGGGTATGTGGGTGGCTTGAACCAGCTTCAGTTTCAACTGCATGCCCTGGGTAAACCTGGAGTTTATGTGGAGTGCTTATCACATTCAGATGGCTCTCTGACCTCTCAGAGCTTACAGTTAAGTACCTTGCTACTCTTACCTTGTTTCCCCCAAACAGCATTGCAACCTCAGGCTAGAGAACTCTGTCTGCTTAGCATCAAGGCCACCTCTTTGACTTACTCTGCCTCAGGTCAGGCAAGTCCCTTCTCTAAGTGGCAGGTTTCTGGCATGGGAAGTGAGAGCACAGCACAGACTCACACAACTCTAATCAAACTTCAGTAATTTTTATTAATAAACACTTCTTAGTTTGTTGTAGGTCTTCAGAGTCTTTAAAATATTATTATCCAGATTTATAGCCCCGGAGCGGCGAGCGGAGCGGAGGCCCCGCAGCCACGGAGGCCCCGCCGTCCTGCCGCCCCGCAGCGGCGATCGGAGGCCCCGCCGTCCCGCAGCGGCGATCGGAGGCCCCGCCGTCCCGCAGCGGCGATCGGAGGCCCCGTCGTCCCGCAGCGGCGATCGGAGGCCCCGCCGTCCCGCAGCGGCGATCGGAGGCCCCGCCATCCCGCCGCCCCGCAGCGGCGAGCGGAGGCCCCACGGTCCCGACGCCCCGCAGCGGCGAGCGGAGGCCCCGCCGTCCCGCAGCGGCGAGCGGAGGCCGTGGAGGCCGCGGAGGCCCTGCCGCCCCCGCCGCCCTTGTCGCCTCTGCCGCCCCGACACGGCGAGCCGAGCGGAGGCCCTGCCACACTGACATCTGTGAGGCTTGAGCCTCGCACGTGCGCTTTGGGCACCTTTAGTGGCTGCCCTTTATGCGCAGGCGCAGCCACTCGGGATTCAGAGGTGCGCAAGCGCATTTGTGCTTGGCGTCATAGTTAACGATTGTTAGGTGCTCCAAGATTCCTAACTGTTGCGTGGTGGGTTTGGCTTATCTCTAGCACTGGTGCTGGTGTCTAGAAGCGGCGAAGAGCCAAGCGGAAGGTGAAGTGGTGGTAAAGCCTCTAGGCTTTGCAATGAAGAAGTTTTTTTGTTTCCGGACTGGGAAGGTGTGTTCATCCTCGGCATTTGACATCGAGCTGATGAATGACTTGATGGCTTCGGTTCACAAGGAGGAAGTCACTGAGACCCAGCCCCGGTATAACATCCACGTGAAAGAGCTCAAAAAGATCCACAAAGTTGCTCTCCTGGGCAACATATGGAATATGGAGCAGTTGCTACTGCATGGGAAGAACGTGAATAAAAGAGACAAGAGGAAAAGGTAATAGGCATTAAGGGCCTGCTTAGCCAGAGGGAGTCATTTTGTGTTTATGTAGTGAACTTAGATTGACCCCGCCCCTCCCAGAGGAGCTTACTTGCAAAGCCTAGATACAAGGGCAGGTCAGGCCAGGTGAAGACATCCAATCAGTGGGGTGCGCATATATCTATTAGGGTAAATTGAAATTCAGTTGGCCACACAGAGAAAGCCCGGGCAGTTTTCTCTGTGTGTTGCAGACCTAGCATGATTGTGCAGTTTTATCCGTGTATCACAATCTCATTGCCCACCTGTGTATAGCCTGGCTAAACGACCTCTAGAAAAGTCTGTGAGGCTGGGAGGGGTCATCTCTCTGCAAGAGACAGCCCTGAGCGGTCAGTTTGATTCTCGATGCTTGGCGCGAAATAAAGCATTGCTTGACCTTCGCTTTGTATCAGTCTCGTTCCTTTGATTACGGGATTGTCCGGGAACAAACAATGAGCCCTGAGCCAGCATCAGGATTTCTGGGAAAAGCCTCTGGAGGTAAGATCACGGGATCCTGTCTGTCTGGTTGTGGAGCTCCAGGGTATGGCCCACTGGGGAGAAGCTGGAGCAGCCATGCTCCCCAGGGCTAGAGTGGATGCGGGGATGCCCCTTCCCTCCACTGGTAGGTCGCCAGGGGGTTCAAGTCCCCATAGGCAGTCAGGGGGTTTGAGTCCCCCTAAGCTGTCACCAGGTGTTCGAGTCCCCCTAGGCAGCCAGGGGGTTCGAGTCCCTCTAGGCTGTCAGGGGTTTCGAGTCCCCCTAGAAAATCCCCACCTGTGGCAGGACCACTGGGCCTGCAGTTGTCTTTGTCTTGTTTTTTTGTTGTCTGTTGTGTTGTTTGCTGTGCTTGAAGAAATGGGGCAAGCAGAGAGTGAGGGGACTCTGACTTTTAATGGCAATAACTGGAGCCGACTGTGGTTAGTCTAACTCGAGACAGAGACTTTAAGGAATATTCCCAAGCAGCTGCTGAAATTCTCTTTGTTTTGGGGCAGTTCCTGTCTTCTGTGGCCCGATGTGGACTGCCTAGCCCCTCCCCCTTGCTGGCAGGAGAGCATGGCATCTGAAGTGGAGTGGGCCCAGGTGGAACATGAAATCTGTTAAGAAAGAGGTGACTAAACTGATGGTTAATTGTCTGTCTCAGGGTCTTAATGGGTAATTGTTAAGGTAGCTCTCAAAGTCTTTGGTAACCTGAAACTGTGAAAGTTTGAAGGTTTGCTTGAATGACAAATGGAATTAAATTTGTTGTACATCTAGGTCTTAACCAAATGGGATAAAATGCTAGAGTGTTGGTTGCTGGAACTGGGTTTGTGCTTTTGAAATCTGCTGGTGAACATGTTTTGTACTTAGCTGATTCATAAATTTGCCTTCTAAGAATTCTCTTGTAAAATGACTTCCGCCTTAAAGGAAATTCATATGGGAAGACTTTCAGGACAAATACAGGTCTTTGATATGTTAAAATCCTGGAACTAAAATGGGTAAGAATTGCCAGAAGTAAAAGCTGCATTCAGACTAAACCAGAATTAGTAACATGGAACTAGATGACCTGAAAGATTGTAATGTTGTATCTCTTGATGTTTTGTCTTATTTTAAACATTACTGGTTCTGTAGTGTTTGCTCTTCCAGGCTTGTTAAACTTTTTCTTAAGTTATCTGTAACTTACAGAGATGTAAAAGTAGTCATTTGTAAACAAATCAAGGTATTCAACTCTTTCTCTCTATCTGAACCCTCTGAAACCGAAAGGTCTCAGCAAGTATTCTTTCTTCCATGGCAATCAGTCATTTGCATAAGTTCAGTAGGAATCTGTTCTCCTTGTAACAAGACACCATTGGAAACACTGGTTATTTCACCAAGGCTTTGACTGGAATGTCATATTTGAAAAGATTCAGCTATGACTAGACAGCTTAAAGGAACTAAGGTGGACTTTATAAAACCTGGAGCCTGAAAGCCCTTTGGTACTGTTGGCCTGATACCTTGCTTACAGAGTTCCCAGCAGCCTCACTAGGCGAGTAAAGGATATAACTTCCTGGCAGATGCAGGAACCTCAGGATACTTTGGGTACCTCAGGAAGAGGAATTCTCCCAACTCAAGAGGTATTGCAGGCATGTCTGATGGCAAGTATGTGGCTTGGCTTCTGGCCTGGAGAGGCTACTATAAGCTCAACCTAGAGATTCCTTATGAGAAGTTCCAGCAAAGCAGATTCTAAAAGATTTATATGATCACTCACTGTTCTTGCAGAGCTTATGTAAGTAATTAGGCCAAGTTTGTTAAAACTGGACTTGTTTTTCAAATAAATTAGTCCTGATTTGGTTATCTCTGGAAATGAGGGTTATTTTAGAGAGAAAAATTATGTTTTTTTTTTTTTAAAGATTTTATTTATTTATTTGTCAGAGAGCGAGCGAGAGTGAGCATAGGCAGACAGAGTGGAAGGCAGAGTCAGAGGGAGAAGCAGGCTTCCTGCAGAGCAAGGAGCCCAATGTGGGACTCGATCCCAGGATGCTGGGATCATGACCTGAGCCAAAGGCAGCTGCTTAACCCACTGAGCCACCCAGGCGTCCCAGAAAAATTATGTTTTAATATTACACATTTATGGATGTTAAATTCTACATTTGATTGTCTTAAATGCTTGTTTACCTAAGCTAGACAACTTGAGGTAAACTTCAGGGAAGTTGCATGATAGCTTGTTTAGACGATCTTGATTTTGCCAGTCAGTCAGCCGCAAATATAGGGAGGAAACTTCAGAAAATTGAAGGATTTGAAGGGAAGAATGTGACTGAGTGTGTGGGACTAGCAGAAAAGGTGTTTAACAACAGGGATGTACAGGAGGAAGGTTTTGGCATTACAATGAGGCAGGTAGGGGATGGTAAATGGAAGGAAAAGCCTAAGCACAGAGAAGGCAGGCAGGAAGACGTAGATTCAGATCAGTGTGCTTACTGTAAGGAAAAAGGGCATTGGGCCAGGGAGTGCCCTGAAAGGAAGATGGCCATGCTGGCCTCCAGAGACTGAAGGGGCTGTGGTTCAGAGCCCCTCCCCGAACATCAGGTAAAAATTGAAGTGGAGGGGAAATCAATTGAAACCTATGGGAAAAACTATCTGGAGAGGAAGTCTTGGTACAAGAGGTGAATGGCATAGAAAGACATAAATGGACAACTGTGCAGATGTTTGTGGCAGCTGTAGATGAATACCTTCTTTACGAGCCAGTCTCAGAACCAGAGGAGACAAGAGAAGGGAGCCTTCTCCAAACCCTATAGGTCTAGTTTCCTGAAGTCTGGGCAGAAGGGAAGCCCCCAGGCTTGGCCAAGGGACAGCCTCCAGTGGTGGTACAGTTAAGAGCAATAGCCACGGTTGTTTGCATCCGGCAGCACTCCCTTCCCTGGGAAGCAAAGGAAGGGATCAGAGAACACATTAACTGCCTCTGAGGAGACGGGGTCCTAGTTCCCTGCAAATCTCCGAGGAACACAGCTTTGCTGCCCATCAAAAAGGCCGAGACTGGGGAGTACTGGCCCGTTCAGGACTTGCGGGAAGTTAATAAAGGGGTGGAAGATATCCACCCAATGGGGCCTAATCCCTCTGCCCTTCTCTCCCTCCTGGGCCCCCAAAGAACTGTTTATACCATCTTAGATCTCAAAGATGCATTTTTCTGCATATCTTTAGCAAGGGAGTCTCAGCCCCTTTTTTGCTTTTGAGTGGCCCGATCCAGAGGAAGGATTTCAAGGCCAACTCACCTGGACAGGACTTCCCCAAGGGTTCAAGAATTCACCCACTATCTTCAACGAGGCCGTACATGAGGATTTGCATGAGTATAGAACCTCCAACCTGGGAGTCACTCTGTTACAGTATGTTGATAACTTGCTAACAGCTGCTGAGGACTATGAGTCATGTTTGTGGGGATGAGAGCTCTCTTACAGATTCTGCAGGAAAAGGGTATTGGGTGTCAGCAAAGAAAGCACAGCTCTGTCAGAGCCATGCTACTTATCTAGGCTTTGATCTCCATGAGGGAGTGCGTTCACTGTCTTGAGTCCAGGAAATAGGTGATCACCCAATACCCCCGCCCCACCACGTCCCAACAAGTGAGGGAGTTTCTTGAGATGGTGGGCTACTGTAGGCTGTGGATACTGCAGTCTACGGAGATTGCCTGACCTCTCTATGAACTGGCAAAAGGGGGGCTCACTATGATAGAGTGGACAGCTGAGGCAGAAGGAGCATCTCAGGAATTACAAACAGCCTTACTGAGTGCCCCAGCATTGGCCATCCCAGAAGCCCTTCCACTTGTATGTGGATGAAAAAGCAGAGGTGGCCAAAGGACTTTTGACTCAGACTCTGGAGGCTTGGCAAAGGCCAGTAGCCTATCTTAGCAAGAAACTAGATCCAGTAGCAGCTGGGTTCCCCCTTGCCTCTGCAGAATTGCTGCCATGGCCCTCCTGGTCAAGGATGCAAGTAAATTGACTTTGGGTCAAAATCTCATCTTGACCACCACCCACACTGCCAAAGGCCTTCTCCAGAATCCACCAGACCGATGAATGATGAACGCCCGAGTGACAGGGTATCAGGGCCACCTCCTCAATGAAACAAGAGTGAGCTTCTGGCCCCCGGTGGTGCTAAATCCAGCCACGCTGCTACCAGTAGAGCTGGCTGACCACCTACATGACTGTGGGGAGGTCCTAACCCGAGTCACAGAAGTAAGGCCGGCCCTCAGAGACATTCCCCTTCTGGATGCAGAGGTGACTCTGTTCAGAGATGGGAGTAGCTACATGGTCAATGGAAAAAGGGATGCAGGGGCTGCGGTGGTTTCCCCTGAGCAGGAACTCTGGACAGCAGCCCTGCCACATGGAACATTGGTGCAAAAAGTGGAGCTGATTGCACTCACCAAGGCATTGCTGATGGCCAAAGGTAAAACTGCCAACATCTATACAGACAGCAGGTATGCCTTTGCTACTCTCCATATACATGGGGCTATTCATAAAGAAAGGGGCCTATTAACAGCAGAAGGAAAAAGAATTAAAAACAGAGAAGAAGTACTGGCTCTCCTCCAAGCTATTTGGGACTCAAAAGAGGTGGCTGTTATGCACTGCCCAGGACACTAAAAGGGGACTGATCTGATTTCAAAAGGAAACCAATTAGCAGATGAAGCTGCAAAGCAAGTAGCCCAAAACAACAGTGCAGGAGCTGGTTACACTTCCGGCTCCAGCCCTACCAGAAAAACTGAACTATTCAGAGGATTTAAAGTATTTGCAAAAATGGCCTAAGTTAGACCATGAGGGGAATTGGGCTAAGACTAAAACAAGAAAGTTAATTCTTCCTCGGAGACTAGGTAAGAAGTTAGTAGGCCAGATACATCAGGGTACTCATTTGAGGACATGAAAACTTAAGGAGCTTATAGGCAAGCAGTTCCAGGTTTCTAAATTAGGGCGTATGTTTCAGGATGTAGTTGATGGATGTGCTAAATGCCAGGGAGTAAATGCAGGAGGAACTAGAATGGGAAGAGGGAAAAGAGAAAGAGGTAAGGAACCAGGAATTTTTTTTTAATGTTATCATTTTTTAAATTTATTTTTTATTTCTTTTCAGTATAATAGTATTCATTGTTTTTGCACCACACCCAGTGCTCCATGCAATCTGTGCCCTCTATAATACCCACTACCTGGTACCCCAACCTCTACCCCCCCGCCACTTCAAACCCCTCAGATTGTTTTTTAGAGTCCATAGTCTCTCATTGTTCATCTCCCCTTCCAATTTCCCCCAACTCCCTTCTCCTCTCCATCTCCCCATGTCCTCCATGCTATTTGTTATGCTCCACAAATAAGTGAAACCATATGAAAATTGACTCTCTCTGCTTGACTTATTTCACTTAGCATAATCTCTTCCAGTCCCAGCCATGTTGCTACAAAAGTTAGGTATTCATCCTTTCTGATGGAGGCATAATACTCCATAGGGTATATGGACCACATCTTCCTTATCCATTCATCCGTTGAAGGGCATCTTGGTTCTTTCCACAGTTTGGCAGCCGTGGCCATTGCTGCTATGAACATTGGGGTACAGATGGCCCTTCTTTTCACTACATCTGTATCTTTGGGGTAAATACGCTCCTGTCACCGAGGGCACTTGGCGGTCTTCCCTCCTGAGGCTGGGCAGCAAGGGGTCTAGCGCCCAGGCTGGCTGAGCAAAAAACCAAAATCCTCAGCTGCCTTTGGGCCCACTCATAAGTCCTCATATAGGCCACTTAAGAGACAGCTTTGATATGATTGAACCACATTTCAATAGTGACAGAAAAGGAATGAAGTATATACAGTATTTTACTTTATTTTTTAAGATTTTATTATTGACAGAGAGAGACACGAGGGAGGGAATAGAGCAGAGGGAGTGGGAGAGGTGGAAGCAGCCTCCCACCCCCAGCAGAAAGCCCTATGTGGGGCTTGATCTTAGGACCCTGAGATCGGGACCTGAACCCAAGGCAGATGCTGAATGACTGAGCCACCCAGGCGCCTCCAGTATTTTATTTTTAATGGATATCTTTTTATATGATAATGTTATAAAAAAAGATCTAATCCCATAATAGATCAACTTCTGGGCTACAAATTCTTTTGATAAAATCCAATATATAATTTTTATCTGTGTCCACTTTGTATGTATGTTATTTACTGAATGGCTGTTGAAAGAAATTTTGAATTGGGAAGATGGTTCTGTTTGTGATTAGGAAGACGTATTTCTCAAAATGTGTACTCTTCCTGTATTTATCGACATTCCATAAAGCAAATAAAATCATCATGGTTTTAAGAATTTTGTGTTACACCTGCTCTCTTTTATCATTGTGATGACATTAAGAAATTTTTTGGAATCACTAGAGTATACACCTGAAAGTAATATAACACTGCACGTTAACTGGAATTAAAATAAAAACTTAAATTTTTTTAAGTAGATAGATATACCCTTCCAGATATCAAAATGTATCTTAAATTTCCACAAATTACACAGTTACTAATGGCTGAAAGGACAGATGAATGAATGGGGCAGAGAAGAAAATGCCAAACACCCCAATATGGTGACATTTCATATTAGTAGGAAAAGGTGAATCATTCATAAATGGTGAAGAAATATCTGCTATTTATTTATTTATAATGGTATTAAATACTAATATTGATAATTGGTAATTCTTGATTTTCATATGATCTACAAATCTAATAAAATGAAAAAAATAATTTCATTTATTATTTAACATAATGAAAATATATCATATTTTATATATATATCATATATTTGATATATCATATATATGATATATTTATGTATAAGATATAGAAAATATATATTATTTCATATATAAAAAATATATAAAATACATAATGTACAAAAATAAAACTGTTCCTGTTTATTTGAATCCTGAGCTTTCTTTGGCTTAAAGTTTCTTGAAAATCAGAGTGAAGAATTACTTAAAAAGAATTCTTCGTTATTTTAGTCCTCTTTTCCCATAATGCTTTCAAGAACTAAAATTTATTTGGGGCGCCTGGGTGGCTCAGTGGGTTAAGCCGCTGCCTTCGGCTAGGGTCATGATCTCAGGGTCCTGGGATCGAGCCCCGCATTGGGCTCTCTGCTCAGCAGGGAGCCTGCTTCCTCCTCTCTCTCTGCCTGCCTCTCTGCCTACTTGTGATCTCTCTCTCTGTCCAATAAATAAAAAAAAATAAATAAAATATTAAAAAAAAAAGAAAAAAAAAAGAACTAAAATTTATTTAAATGCCAACCATGTGACTAGAACTGCAGTAGAGCTGTTGTATGTATAGAACATTATTACATTTAACGTAAGGCACATTGATTGTGTGATGCCCCACCATTTTGTATACCAATAAGAAATCTTAAAAAATTCTGCCAATTATAGTTGTAAGACATTTTGAATTATAAATCACATTCCAATGTCAGAGATACTAAAAGGTGACAAAATGAGCCTCCTAGAATCATTGATATGTAGTATTCTTGTGAATATTTAAAACATATCTGAGAAGTAGGCATAATTGTATCAGTTTACCTAATGGGAGTGTTGTCTTTGTATAATAGTAGCAATAGTAATAGTCATAATAATAATATGTAACAAACTTTGCATAGATCCTCATTTAAGCATGGTGACGAGGTCTCGTGAGATAACTATTCTTTACTTTATTTTTCTTAGTTTTTAGTAATCTCTGTAGCCAACATGAGGCTTGAATTCATGACCCTTGAGATCAAGAGTCACATGACCTTCAAACTGAGCAAGGCAGGGAACATGAGATAACTGTTTTTATCTCCATTATTTTGATGAGGAAATTGAGGATAAGGCTGAGCCATAACTATTAAGTTTAAATCCTATTAAGTAGGTCTCAGTTTGAGCTGAATCCTGAGGTCACGCTCTACCTAGTCAGATAGCCTGCTCTTTTATTAGTATGGTGAATGATCACTAATAATTATTGTACTTTCTTCAAAAGAAAACGAAATCTTTGTTTTTGAGTCAAAGGAATAAGATGCTATTTAATGTTTACAATTACGTGAATTAATTGCATGTTTTGAAATAGTGCACTACAATTTCCTAAAACATTCTTTCACTTCCATAGGACGCCTCTCCATGTGGCCTGTACCATCGGCCGTGCCGACATGGTAGATTTTCTTGTAGAGAGGAAATGCAAGCTTGACCTCTATGATGGAGACTATAGGACTCCTCTAATGAAGGTGTGTGGTAGCAGCTGTGTCTGCCTGAGATGGATTTGATTTAATTACTTAGAATGAAAATTTATTGCAATTAAATGTAACTAATTGGTTGTAGCATGCTTGCTTTAAATTCCCAGAATTTACACTCTGTTTCTTGGGATACTACTGACAGGCTGTACAATACCAGGAAGAGGCATGTGTAACTACTCTTTTAGAACATGGTGCTAATCCAGATCTTACGGATAAGTTTGGCAATACTGCCCTCCACTATGCTGTTGGTGGTAAGAACACGTCAATAGTAGAGAAGCTGATTTTATACCATGCAAATATTGAAGCAAGAAACAAGGTACATCAACATTATTTATAAAGTATTTGAAATTTTAAAATATATATATATATATAAATTTTTTTTAGCTACAAAACATTTATTTACATATTTATTCATATATGTAATAAATAATAAATACTGAATTCTATACATCAAGTCCTGTCACCAGGGAAACAACTCCAAAGCCAGGGCAGGGAGGACTAGAGAACGATGAAGCCCACGGAAAGGGCAGAGTTCTGTTTCCCAGCCACCCTTCCACCCCAGAAGGAGAATCTTCCCATTAGTGCTTGGGAGTGGATGGTGGGCTCAGAGCCCACAATGGCTTGAAGGCCTGAGGTGAGTGAGGTGATGATGGAGGCTGGGTGCTGTGCAGGGGCTTAGGAAACGGGTGCTGCTGGGAAGGGGTGGGAGACCATGACCCAGTGGGGTAACTTGGGTGAGTGCGAGTGGGAGGAGAAAGCAGCAGGTTGCAGGCCCCGGGCACTCCAGGCCCCAAGGTTCTGAAGATGAGAGCACGGGGATTGGGTCATGACATCCTCCAGGGGCATCTACTTGTGCTCATAGCCACTCTGCCTGCCATGTCCCGCACTGGGGTCTCCCATTTCACAGAGTAGTTCCTGCTCAGCATTGTGTAGGTCCTCAGGGGGTAGTAGCTGTGCATGGGGAGTCGAGGGGGACCGCACTCACTCTTCCACTTGTTATTTCTTTGACATGTCTTACCTCCTACCACTGCCCTTAAGGAAGCACTGTTGGTTCACATAGATAGGGTCAATTTTTCATACATAGAAGCTTGAGCAGTCCCTGAATGAAAATATTTTGAAATAACTTAATTGTCTAAGATTTCACTTTATTTTTATTTAAAAAATTTTTTTTCTTGAGCGTACTTTTTGGAAATACATTTTTGTAGGGACTGTAAAGAAAGAAAGCACATATGCAGACTTATAAGGAGAGAAGCATGCTCTTCACATAGCAAGAATTTTTTTGCCTTGACTTCTAACCCAAGTAGTAATTCTGAGTAATTTTACATGGAATATGCCTTATTCTGCTCTAAGACCATGATCTAGTTATAGGGATAGAGAAGTGATCTATGTTTCTATGATTCAGTTGATATTAATACTAGTCTTGATACATTTTCATTCTTAAATTCAGCAATTATCTACAATTGATTATAGTTATTAAGTTTTTGTTGACCCAAGTGTTGGTTTTCTTCGAGTTTTGAAAGAGGCCAGCTTTGGCTAACAGTGCTGTAAACTGTCAAGTCAGTTATTTGAAGTTTTAAGATTTCATTTTAATGAACTTTTTTTAAAGAAAGATTTTATGTATTTGAGAGAGAATCTGAGAATGAACACACATGAGTAGGGAGGAAGGGCATAGGGAGAGGGAAAAGCAGGGGAGCCTGATGCAGGGCCGGATCCCAGGACCCCAAGAACAGGACCTGAGCCAAAGGCAGACACTTAACTGACTGATCCACCCAGATGCCCCACAGCTGCTCTTTTAATTCAGAGTCCATCTCCTTAGTGACCCATTTGGAGCAAGAGTGCTTTATGTTGACATCTGGGATCCTGATACCATTGATAGAAGAGAATCAAGCATGTTAGTATAACCTGGAGAAAAGCTTCACCTTTACTGGAAAGCTCTCAACACTGTATCCCTGAAACTCTAATTCTGAAATGTTAATGTTTGCCATGAAAGTATTGTCAAATGGGGATAAGCAAATTTAAACCGATTTCTTTTGCGCTAGAGATAATGTGTTCTGTAATATTTCTCAAACATCGAGGATCATTGAATCTTTCTATTGAGGCACAATCCTCACCTTCCAGCAAAGTATATGTTCTTTGGAATATAATTTAAGAAACACTACTCCAGAGATAATCATTTAGGCTGTTAACTCAGTAAAAATACTTTAAGCTTTTACAGCTATGTTTTAGAGTTTGGAGATATAGAGATAAAATATAGTCCCTTCCCTCAAGAAGCTCTTGGTTTCGATGGATGCAATAAAATAAGTGGAGTATACAGTGGTAAATGCTGTGATAGAAGCCGAGATTCTTGGAACCGGTCAATGTTTGAAGTAAGATTTGGAGAATGAGTCCAGTTAATCTGTTGAAGAGGTGGAGGAGGGCTATTTAACTTAATTTAATTTATTTTATTTTTTTCAAAAATATTTATTTGAGAGAGTGAGAGTGGGAGAGAGACGTGAGCAGAGGGGTGGGGCAGAGGGAGAAGGAGAAGCTGACTCCCCACTGAGCAGGGAGCCTGACCTGGGGCTGGATCCCAGAACCCTGGGCTTGGGACCTGAGCTGAAGGCAGACCCTCAGATTGAGCCGCCCAGGTCCCCTGAGGAGGGCTATTGCCAAGAGAAGGAGCAGGTGGTGAAAGAGGGGGGTGGGGGTGGGGGGGAGAGTAGGGGCGGTGGGAGGGGGTGGGGAAGACGGAGGGCTGGGGAAGGTGGGGGGTTGAGAGTACTTATGTATTTATTTAAGGTTAGAGGATCCTTTATAGGTTTTAAAATTCAGTATGGCAATATGTAATTTTGTAAATTATAAATTGTTTTTACACTTTTACAGGTCGAATTCACACCGTTTTTACTTGCTGTATCTGAAAACAACCACAAAATGGTGGAATTGTTAATTAGAGAAAAAGCAGATGTACATGTAGTTGATAAGTTTAAAAGGTACAGTAGTTGGTTTTTTTTTTTAACCTTATATTGTTCTAGGGTGGTAATAATTAAGTCAGAAAGATTAAGTTAATAAGAGGATTAATTTATAATTGCATAGTGAAAAATGTCGACATGTCATCAGTTAGGCAGAAAGCAATTATTCTGATGGGGCAACATGAAGAACAGTATACGCAGAATTTATATTCTTTCATATTATTGACTGATGTGATCTGCAGTCTTTTTTTTCCTGCCATATGACTTTATATTAGCTAAAAGGGTTTCATATTAGTTTTATTATAAAGTGTGGACTCCTTTTATTTTATGACACAATATTAAACTTCTTAACCCTTTTATAGTATTTTTTTGAAACTTCTACTTCATATAAATTTTCCTTAAAAGATGCATATGAAACATAAATAGGAGTTGTTTTATCTTTTGGATGACTCCTTGCTTTAAATTTTTTTGTAAAGAATACTGATGTTAGATGATCCCTAAGTGATTATTAATTACTATTACCAGATAGGGTGGCCTTATCATCCTTTTTCATGTATATATATATATATATATATATATTTTTTTTTTTCCCATTGGTAAGGGTAGAAGGATGAAATATAACTTTAATTGAATGGATTTTTCTTTTTGTGAGGACAAATCATAGGTTGATGATAAAGAGAAAAGAGATGGACTTTAGATAGACCCAAGACTAGGTTTAATTCCTTTCTTACTTCCTGGGTATGTGACTCTGGAAACATTACTTATCATCATCAGATACGTTCTCTGATATGAAAAGGAGGATAATATATCCTTCAAGGGTGGTTATAATATATATACTATATATATTAGTATTTAATTTAGTGCCTAACCATGCTTATTTTAGTACCATTAACTGCAACTATGACTCTTTTATTACTGTTAGTATGAATGCTGTCATTTTAAGCCTGCAAGTAGATTTTTTGTTTTTTTATTTTTAAAGATTTTTTTTTTTTGAGAGAGAGAGAGAGAGCATGAGCAGGGGAAGGGGTTAGAGCAGGGAACCAGATGTGGGGTTCAATTCTAGGACCCCAAGTTCATGACTGAGCTGAAGGCAGACGTTTAAATGACTGAGCCACCCAAGCACCCCTGCAAATAACTTTTTTTAAAAAAGATTTTATTTATTTATTTGACAGAGATCACAAGTAGCCAGAGAGGCAGGCAGAGAGGGAGGGAAGGCAGGCTCCACACTGAGCAGAGAGAACAATGTGGGGCTCGATCCCAGGACCCTAAGATCATGACCTGAGCTGAAGGCAGAGGCTTAACCCACTGAGCCACCCAGGCACCCCTGCAAATAACTTTTTATACAGACCTGTCCTCTAGAAGGCTTGGAAGTACACTGAATCAGCTTGAGGAAAAAAATGGGGAATTCTTTTTTAAAATCTTCCTCATTCAGTTAAGTGACCTCAGCATAGTTTCTTGTTCATCAAATGACTTTAAACTAGCAACTTCTACTATCATACCCAGGTGAGACAAGAGGCTTCTTTTTTGTCTTTTAATTTTAGCCATGGAGGTAATTTACAAAGATAAACACTTGAAGTTGTTAATGGTCAATTCTGTACTGACAGGAAAGATATTAACCTGGTAAAGTATATGAAATTTGCTGTTTAGATAACCCTAAGTTCCTAAGGGTGAAGTTATGTCTCTGTTATTTTAGAACAGCCCTCATGCTTGCTAAATCTCCAGATATAGTCAGGCTTCTTCTTCAGCAAGGTGTTAATACCTCTTCTCGAGATGAACGTGGATGGACGGCAGGAAACTATAACGTTTTTAGTGGATTTGATGGGTAAGTGTTTACATTAAAATGTTAGTTATTACTAAAGTGAAGTTTAAAATAATTGAACTCTTGGGCGCCTGGGTGGCTCAGTGGGTTAAGCCGCTGCCTTCGGCTCAGGTCATGATCTCAGGGTCCTGGGATCGAGGCCCGCATCGGGCTCTCTGCTCAGCAGGGAGCCTGCTTCCCTCTCTCTCTCTGCCTGCCTCTCCATCTACTTGTGATTTCTCTCTGTCAAATAAATAAACAAAATCTTTAAAAAAAAAATAATTGAACTCTTAGTTCTTATGTAACAGATGAGCGTTTGTAGTTTGATTCCGGCAATTTTGGGGCTACAGTGAGTTAGCCCATGTCACTTGCCAGAAACCAAGACAAAGGCTAGACTAGTCAGCATTAGAAATGAGTGCAGGATTAGTCAGCATTAGAAAAGTGCGGGATTTATTTTTAATCTCAGGACTATCGAGACATTTATCTTTAGGAATCCTAACTGTATCTGTTTCATTCCAAGGATAACTGTTATGCATGGGGTACAAAGAATGTTACATTTGTGTGTTTATTCCTTCCTGCCTCCCTCCCTTCCTCCCTCTCCTCCTTCCCTCTCCTTTCCTTTCTTTGTAGATTTTGTTTATAATTATTTCAGAGGGGGGGCAGAGTAGGGACAGAGGAAGAAGCAGATTCCCTGCTGAGCAGGGAGCCTGACATGGGGCTCAATCCCAGGACCCCAAGACTGTGACCTGAGCTGAACGCAGATGCTTAACCAAGTGTCAAGTGAGCCACCTAGGTGCCCCAACATCACCCCCCCCCCCAACTAGTTACTTGGGTCCTGAGATGCTCAGTTTAGTAGAAAACCCTATTCTTTCCCTTGACGGTTATCTCCTATTCTTTCCCCTTTGAATTTTCCAAGAACCTAAGGAGTTCCCTAAGACCAAAGAGACCATCCTCTTTCTCAAGTCATTTGGAGGGAAAAAAGGACATTCTTATCATTCCCTTGTTTCCTTTGATTCTATTGCTGCAATATTGCTGTGTGGTGCCTTGGTGACTCAGTTGGTTAAGCGACTGTCTTTGGCTCAGGTCATGATCCTGAGGTCCCAGGACTGAGTCCCGCAGGTGGGCTCCCTGCTCAGAGGGGAGTCTGCTTCTCCTTCTGACCCTCCCCTCTCTCATGTTCTCTCTCTCCCTCTCTCATTCTCTCTCTCAAATAAATAAATAAATATCTTAAAAAAAGAAAGAAAGAAAATAAAAGAATTAATTTTTTGAGAGAGAGAGAGAGAGAGAGAGAGAGCAAGAGCATGAGCATGAGCAGGGGGAGGGGTTGAGTTAGGGAGCCAGACGTGGGGCTCAATTCCAGGACCCCAAGATCCTGGAAGACACTTAAATGATTGAGCCACCCAGGCACCCCTGAAAATAACTTTTTATACAGACCTATCCTCTAGAAGGCAATTTTTTCCCCCTGTAGTCTGGTTATGGTTGACCTTTGCTCCCAGGAAGCCCTTGCTGATCTGCATTCTCCAGTCTTCATGGTGACCCACAATGAGACTTCAAAGTTACGACATTTTTTAGTTTACGACATATGCTTATATGCTCAGCTGCTATTCCAAGGCACCAGCACCCTGTTCTGGCCGCCAGGCCCCCTGGCTTTAGCCACACACACCCTTGCCTTCACACTCAAAAGCCTTACATGAAGCCCATATGTTAGTGCAGACCTTCATAATGAAGCACCCCTTGAGGATTTTGCTTGTCTATCCTGCTAGCAGATGATAGTTGGGACCCTTTTAAGCTGTTAAAGAGGTTCAAATAATGCTACAGGAAGAGCCTGGACTTTCCTTTCTCCTTTGTTACTAGGCCTATATCTCAAGCCTGATTTAAATCCCGCAGAGCGCCTTTTCTTATGAGGTGATGAAAGGTCTCATACTGACCTTTCCAGAGTGGTGGGCATCACCTTTCCTGAGAGGCCATGTTTTGGGTATAATATTTCATTAAATCCTCTTAACAACATTGTGAAATAAGGCAGTAAGATGCCTGTTTTATAGAGGAAGACTTGGAGACAGAGAGAAATGGCTCCTCCAAGAACAAATAGCTGTAATTATAGAGTTAGGACCACTGAGTTCAAAACACGTTCCATTATGGCAAGCTAACACTACTAATTGCTAAATTACTACTTCATGACTAGTTCACCTTACTTTGAAGTATATAGGGTAATTTAAGTTTTGATATTAGCTCTGATATTATTTCAAATACACTTATGAATTTGATATATTTGGTAAATGTTTTTCATATCAGTATTAAAATAGTAACATTGTTTATCACCCTTCTTATCTGTAGCAATCACCAAATAATTGCCAAACATACAGAAGAAAGACTTAAAAATTTTTCGCAAAATAACAATCCAGGTAAGATTTTCAGGGTGAAGTACTTTTGGTGGTCACATAGATGAAGTCAGAGTAAAAAAGTTTTGATAATGAAAGAACAGTGGGGAAAAAAACCCCCAAAACCATAAGTGTAAATTGTTAAGTTCACTTTCTTGCTTTCTTTCTCTCTCTCTCCCCCACCTCTTGATTTTACTTATTTGACAGAGAGAGAGAGAAAGTGAGAGAGCACAGGCAGAGGGACAGGGAGAAGCTGGTTTCCCACTGAGCAGGAAACCCAATGTGGGACTCAATCCCAGGGTCCAGGGAACTTGACCTGAGCTGAAGGCAGATGCTTACCCAACTGAGCCACCCAGGGGCCCCTATTTTTTTTTCTTTCTTAATATCTTTCTATTATTTTTTAAATTTCTTTTCAGTGTAACAGAATTCATTGTGTAAGCACCCCACCCAGTGCTCCATGCAATACGTGTCTCCCATAATACTCACCACCTGGATCTCCTAACCTCCCACCCCCTGCACCTTCAAAACCCTCAGATTGTTTTTCAGAGTCCATAGTCTCTCATGGTACATCTCCCCCTCCAATTTCCCTCAACTCCCTTCTCCTCTCCATCTCCCCATGTCTTCCATGTTATTTGTTATGCTCCAGAAATAAGTGAAACCATATGATAACTGACTCTCTCTGCTTGACTGATTTCACTTGGCATAATCTCTTCTAGTCCCGTCCATGTTGCTACAAAAGGTGGGTATTCATCCCTTCTGATGGAGGCATAATACTCCATAGTGAATATGGACCACATCTTCTTTATCCATTCATCCATTGAAGGGCATCTTGGTTCTTTCCACAGTTTGGTGACCGTGGCCATTTCTGCTATGAACATTGGGGTACAGATGGCCCTTCTTTTCACTACATGTGTATCTTTGGGGTAAATACCCAGTAGTGCAATTGCAGGGTCATAGGGAAGCTCTATTTTTAATTTCTTAAGGAAACTCCACACTGTTCTCCAAAGTGGCTGCACCAACTTGCATTCCTACCAACAGTGGAAGAAGGTTCCCCTTCCTCCACATGCTCTCCAACACACGTTGTTTCTTATCTTGCTAATTTTGGCCAGTCTAACTGGTGTAAGGTGGTATTTCAATGTGGTTTTAATTTAAATCTCCCTGATGCCTAGTGATGATGAACACTTTTTCATGTGTCTGATAGCCATCTGTATGTCTTCAGTGGAGAAGTGTCTGTTCATGTCTTCTGCCCAGTTTTTGATATGGTTATCTGTTTAGTGTGTGTTGAGTTTGAGAAGTTCTTTATAGATCCTGGGTACTGTCATTTGCAAATATCTTCTCCCATTCCGTGGGTTGCCTCTCTGTTTTGTTGACTGTTTTCTTTGCTGTGCAGAAGCTTTTGATCTTGATGAAGTCCCAAAATTTCATTTGCGCTTTTGTTTCCTTTGCCTTTGGAGACATATCTTAAAAGAAGTTGCTGTGGCCAGTGTTGAAGAGGTTACTGCCTATGTTCTCCTCTAGGATTCTGATGGATTCCTGTCTCATGTTGAGGTCTTTTATCCACTTCGAGTTTATCTTTGTGTACGATGTAAGAGAATGGTTGAGTTTCATTCTTCTACATATAGCTGTCCAATTTTCTCAGCACCATTTATTTTATTTTTTATTTTTTATTTTTTATTTATTTATTTATTTTTTTTAATTGCAACTCGGTTTATTTCTTTTATTTTTTATTTTTTAAAAGATTTTAATTTATTTATCAGAGAGAGAGAGCGAGAGAGAGCGAGCACAAGCAGACAGAATGGCAGGCAGAGGCAGAGGGAGAAGCACATTCCTTGTTGAGCAAGGAGCCCTATGTGGGACTCGATCCCAGGATGCTGGGATCATGACCTGAGCCGAAGGCAGCTGCTTAACCAACTGAGCCACCCAGGCATCCCTCCCAGCACCATTTATTGAAGAGACTGTCTTTAAGCCAGCATTAACCTGATCCCCAAAGCCGGCAAAGACCCCACCAAAAAGGAGAATTTCAGACCGATATCACTGATGATTATGGGTGCTAAGATTCTCAAAAAGATCCTAGCAAATAGGATCCAACAGCACATTAAAAAGATTATCCACCATGACCAGGTGGGATTCATCTCTGGGTTGCAAGGATGGTTCAACATTCGCAAATCAATCAGTGTGATAGAGCAAATCAATAATAGAAGAGAGAAGAACCATATGGTCCTCGCAACTGATGCAGGAAAAAGCATTTGACAAAATCCAGCATCCATTCCTGATTAAGACGCTTCAAAGTATAGCGAGAGAGGGAACATTCCTCAACTTCATAAAACCTATCTATGGAAAACCCACAGCAAATATCATCCTCAATAAAATTGAATAAAAGCTCAATAAAATAAAAATTGAATAAAAGCTCAATAAAATAAAATAAAAGCTCATAGCCTTCCTGTTGAGATCAGGAACACTACAAGGAGGTCCACTCTTACCACTCTTGTTCAACATAGTATTAGAAGTCCTAGCAACAGCAATCAGACAAAGAGAAATAAAAGGTATCCACATTGGCAATGAAGAAGTCAAACTCTCTCTCTTCGCAGATGACATGATACTTTATATGGAAAATCCAAAAGACTCCATCCCCAAACTACTAGAACTCATACAGCAATTCAGTAACGTGGCAGGATACAAAGTCAATGTACAGAAATCAGTGGCTTTCTTATACACTAATAATGAAAACACAAAAAGGGAAATTAGAGAATCGATTCCATTTACTATAGCACCAAGAACCATAAGATACCTGGGAATAACCTAACCAAAAAGGTAAAGGATCTGTACTCAAGGAACTACAGAACACTCATGAAAGAACTCGAAGAAGACACAAAAAGATGGAAGAATATTCCATACTCTTGGATAGGAAGAATAAACATTGTTAAAATGTCTATACTGCCTCGAGCAATCAGAAAGCCATTCCGATTAAAATTCTACCAGTATATTTCAAAGACCTGAAGCAAATTTGTATGGAATCAGAAGAGACCCCAAATTTCTAAGGAAATGTTGAAAAAGAAAAACAAAACTGGCTGCATCACATTACCTGATTTCAAGCTTTACTACAAAGCTGTGATCACGAAGACAGCATGGTACTGACATAAAAACAGACATAGACCAGTGGAACAGAGTAGAGATACCAGATATGGACCCTCAACTCTATGGGCAAATAATCTTCGACAAAGGAGGAAAAAATACACAGTGGAAAAAAGACAGCCTCTCTCTCTTTTTTAAATTTATTTTTTATTTATTTTCAGAAAAACAGTATTCATTATTTTTGCACCACACCCAGTGCTCCATGCAATCCGTGCCCTCTATAATACCCACTACCTGGTACCCCAACCTCTACCCCCCCCGCCACTTCAAACCCCTCGGATTGTTTTTTTAGAGTCCATAGTGTCTCATTGTTCATCTCCCCTTCCAATTTCCCCCAACTCCCTTCTCTTCTCTAACTCCCCATGTCCTCCATGCTATTTGTTATGCTCCACAAATAAGTGAAACCATATGATAATTGACTCTCTCTGCTTGGCTTATTTCACTCAGCATAATCTCTTCCAGTCCCGTCCATGTTGCTAAAAAAGTTGGGTATTCATCCTTTCTGATGGAGGCATAATACTCCATAGTGTATGTGAACCACATCTTCCTTATCCATTTGTCCGTTGAAGGGCATCTTGGTTCTTTCCACAGTTTGGCGACCGTGGCCATTGCTGCTATGAACACTGGGGTACAGATGGCCCTTCTTTTCATGACATCTGTATCTTTGGGATAAATACCCAGTAGTGCAATTGCAGGGTCATAGGGAAGTTCTATTTTTAATTTCTTGAGGAATCTCCTCACTGTTCTCCAAAGAGGCTGCACCAACTTGCATTCCCACCAACAGTGGAAGAGAGTTCCCCTTTCTCAACATCCCCTCCAACACATGTTGTTTCCTGTCTTGTTAATTTTGGCCATTCTAACTGGTGTAAGGTGATATCTCAATGTGGTTTTAATTTGAATCTCCCTGATGACTAGTGATGATGAGCATTTTTTCATGTATCTGATAGCCATTTGTATGTCTTCTTTGGAGAAGTCTCTGTTCATATCTTCTGCCCATTTTTTGATATGATTGTCTGTTTTGTGTGTGTTGAGTTTGAAGAGTTCATTATAGATCCTGGATATCAACCTTTTGTCTGTACTATCATTTGCAAATATCTTCTCCCATTCCGTGAGTTGCCTCTTTGTTTTTTTGACTGTTTCCTTTGCTGTGTAGAAGCTTTTGATTTTGATGGAGTCCCAAAGAATTTCATCTGTAAAGAAAGCACTAAGGAAAACTGTCTTGGAATCTATCACTATTGGAACACATTTCTACCATATGTATATTTCCTTCAAAGGTAACAGGCTACCCCATCTAAAATGTATTTCATATTTTGTTGTTTCTTATGGTAAACTTCTTTGTACCTGTACCACAGTGACAGAGTTAGTGATGATGTTTAGCCAAGATTGAAAGCATTTTCTGGATTATCGGAAATTTTAACCTGATAACAGTTTTAATGTGACACGCTTTTGTATTTTTTCAGAAATTGGTAAACTGTGCCTTAACAAGAATATGTGGCCAATTAGATTGACAAGTTTTTAACCACCTATGTATATAAGATAACTCACTTTGTTTTCTCCCAAATGAGTTCTGTTGATCTCTAATGATCAAATCCACTATTTTCAGGCTGGAGTGGATAACTCATCCTACATTTTGACTGTAGTATTTCTGAGTTTTTGAGCAGTTTGTCAACAACTGCCTTTAATAGGTGAACTGTTTCTAATTCTATAAAAAATGAAGAAAATGAGTGGAAACAAAAAAACTCTATAACCAATAGTGTGTTATTATACTGTGTATGATAGTTATATATTTTTCTATAATTATCCCAGTTACCTTATTGATTCATAACTACAATAGAAGTGAATTAAGCCCTATTTAGTTGCAGAAAATTTATGTGACCTTTTAGTTTTTTTATAGGAACTTTTATACTGTAGGACATATTGGTAATCATCAGAATTCTCTTTTTGTCCCAATTAAAATATGATTGTTGCTTGTTTCACATTATTTTCTGACATTATTTCATCTATTCCTTTTATGCCTTTATTCAAATGGATATAGAAATACAGCAGTCTCCCAGGCAAATACTAAGAAAAACAGATTCAAGGAAAGGTGTTCTGTGAAATAACCTTCTAACTGTAATTGTGTCTTAAAACATCAACCTTAATCATAAAAATTGCATATAATGCATCGGTATTAGAGGCTCCCAAAATGACACCCAGATTTGGTTATTCACTGGAGGAACTCGCACATCTCAGCATATTTGTACACATGCCTGTGGGTTAATTACAGTGAAATGATACAAAGCAAAATCAGCAGAGAAAAGGTGCCTGGAGTGAAGTCTAGAGGAAGCCAAGTGCAGGCTTCTAAGAATCCTCTGCCTATGGGTGTGCTTAATTCCTCCAGCATCAAATCATAACAACTCGTGTGAGATGTTGTCTGCCAATACAAGAATCTTACAGATACTCAGTGCCTGAAATTTTCTTTAAGTGATAATCATGTAGGCATCTTCTCCATAGCATATATCAAAATTCTGGTTCCCGGAAGGAAATCAAGTAATAAGTACTTGATAAATCACCTGGTTTGTACCAACACTTAGCAGTCTCAATGGATACCTTTTGTTTTTTTCCTTCACAGTAAATAGGCCTTATTTTTTACAGCATTTTCAAGTTCATTGCGCAATATAGCAGAAAGTACAGAGAGTTTCCATTTACCGCATGTTCCTCTACACGCGTAG